>NW_024426996.1:9131867-9523471 GCF_017311325.1 Ursus maritimus | reverse complement strand
GAAAAGAAAAGAAAAGAAAAGAAAAGAAAAGAAAAGAAAAGAAAAGAATCAGAATTAGAAAAAAAGAAGTAAATCCGTCTATATTTGCAGATGATATGATTTCACATATAAAAAATCCTAAAGATGCAGCCAAAAAAACCTGTTAGATCTAATCAATGACTTCAGTCAAGTTGCAGCATACAAAATTAACAAAAAATCAACAGTGTTTGTATATATTAACAATGAATTTTCTGAAAAAAAAATAAATCAATGCCATTTACTATAGCATCAATAAAATTCTTTAGAACAAATAAAGATCTCTACTATGAACACTACAAGACATTGATGAAAGAAATCAAGGAAGAAACAAATTAATGGAAAGGTATCCTATGTTTATGGATTGGAAGAATTAATACTGTTACAACTCCAATACTACCAAAAGCCTTCTATGGATTTGATCCAATTCCTTTCACGATTCCAATAGCATTTATTCCAGAAGTAAAACAACAACAACAACAAAAAAAAACCACTCATAGAATTTGTATGGAACCATAAGGACTCCAAATAGCCAAAGAAACCCTGAGAATGAAGAACAAAGCAAGAGGTGTCACATTTCCTAATTTCAAGCTATATTATAAAGCTATAGCAATCAAAACAGTACGGTAATGGCATGAAAATAGGCAAATAGACCAATGGAACAGAACTGAGAACCCAGAAATAAACCCAGTGCTATATAGCCAAGTAATATTTAACAAGGAAGCCAAGAATACTCAATGGAGAAAAGACAATCTCGCCAATAACTGGTGCCAGGATAATTAGATATTCACATGTAAAAGAATGAATCTGGACCCCTATCATGTACCATTCACAAAAATTAACTCGACATGGATTAAAGACTTGAAAAGAAAAGAAAAGAAAAGAAAAGAAAAGAAAAGAAAAGAAAAGAAAAGAAAAGAATCAGAATTAGAAAAAAAGAAGTAAATCCGTCTATATTTGCAGATGATATGATTTCATATATAAAAAATCCTAAAGATGCAGCCAATTTTTAAAAAATGGGGAAAGGGCCTGAATAAACATTCCTCCAAAGAAGATAATATATAAAAGGCAAACAGGTACATGAAAAAGATGATTGACATCACCCTCATTAGGGAAATGCAAATCAAAACTACAACATTATCACCACACACCTGTTAAAATGGCCATCACCAAAAAGACAAAAGATAACAAATCCTGGTGTGGATATGGAGAAAAGGGAATACTTGTGCATCCTTGCTGAGACTGTAAATTGGTATAGCTACTATGGAAAGCAGTATAGGAGATTAGCAAAAAAGTAAAAACAAAACTACCATAGCCAGCAATTCTACTTCTGGGAATAAATCCAAAGGAAATGAAAACACTAACTCAAAAAGATATCTGCACCCCCATGTTTATAGTAGCATTATTTAAAATACCCAAGACATGGACAGAATATAAGTGTTTATCAACAGATGAATGAATAAACAAGTTGCAGTATGAGTGTGTGTGTGTGTGTGTGTGTGTGTGTGTGTGTGTGTGTGTGTATAGGTAGATAGATTAGATAGATGATGATAGATAGATGATTGATAGATAGATAGATAGATAGATAGATGATAGATATACATATATAATGAAAAATTATTCAGCCATAAAAAACAAGGATCCCTATTGTTTGCTACAACATAGATGGATATTGAAGTCATTTTACTAAGTGAAATAAGACACAGACAAAGACAAATACATTATAATCCCATTTACATATGGAATCTAAAAAAACAAAAAACAAAAGCCCACAACACCTTATAGAAAAAGAGATCAGACTTGTGGTTACTAGAGGTGGAGGGTGGGGAAGAAGGAAATTGGAGGAAGATGGTCAAAAAATTCGAACTTCCACTTGTAAGATAAATAAGTACCAGGGATGTAATATACCACATGACTGTAGCTAACACTGCCATATGATATATAGGAAAGTAGTTAAGAGAGTAAATCCTAAGAATTCTTTTCACAAGGACAATTGCTTTTCTTTTTTCTTTTCTTTCTATTGTATCTATATGAGAAGATAGCTGTTAGCTGAACTTATTGTGGTAATTATTTCATAATATATGTAAGTCAAACTATCAAGCTATATGCCTTCAACTTATACAGTGCTATATGTCATTATTTTTCAATAAAATTGAAAACAAAGTTTAAAATTAAATACACACTGAAAGGAATAATAAGCATATGTCATTGAGAACAATATCACAATAGCAATGAAATGAGAATATTATGTTGTCTAATGTATGTAACTTAAATTAATAAAAACTTCTATGTGGAAGAGCATTATCCTTGTCTTAATCTTTTAAAATGTGTGAAATTAATGTGAAAAAAATGCTTGGGCTTTTTAAATATTAGATTTATATTAGTTTTCTAGGGCTTCCATAACAAATAACCATAATGGGCAGCTTAAAAAATAGAAATTTATTCCCTCACAGTTCTGGAGGCTAGAAGTCTGAAATTAAGTGTTGGCAGGATTGGTACCTTCTGGAGGTTCTGAAGGAGAATCTGTTCCATACCTTTTTCCTTTTATTCTGGGTCCTAGGTTGCTGGGACATAGGCATTCCTTGGCTTGTCAATGCATCATTCTAATCTCTGCTTCATTATCACATGGTGTTCTCCCTGTGTGTGTTCTCTGTATATTCATATAATCTTTTTATGAGGACATCAGTCTTTTGATTGAGGGCACATTGTAATCCAGTAGGACCTCATCTTAACTATTTACATCTGCGACGACTCTACATCCAAATAAAATCACATTCTGAGCATCCTTTGAACATGATCTTTTGAGGGGTAGAATCAACCCAGTATATAGCTAACATCTAAGGGAAGTTATAAGCATATTATAAGTATAAAATAGTTAATTCATAAAATTAGTTTCCTATGAGATGAATAATGTAATGCAATAGTAATTTTTTTCTGAGAATTTTTAATGTATAAGCCAACTGGCACTGTTTTCACTTATGAGGGATATAGTCTCTGGTTTATATGCTTATATGTTTAGAAAATAACATTTGAAATTATGTATATTCACTGTCTTTCTAAAATTTTTCTTATATTTCTGAGGTACACAAATATGCATGTGTAGCTTTGACACTGCCCATAGCACATGCTGAGAGATAATGAGAGTGTGCTATATATATATATATATGGAACCATAAGGACTCCATATATAAGGATATATATATATATATATATTTATTTATTTATTTATTTATTTATTTATGAGAGTTTTTATGTGAGTTGCTAATATATGCTTAGTATGTTATTGAAGAAATTCCTACATCATTCTAAACAAGTACCATTATATTTTACCCTTAGTAATATAGAGAATAGGGTCTATTACTAAAATATAAACTCCAGGAGTTAATAGAACAGGCTAAAACTATCTTGTTTACTCCTGTATCCCTGGCATTTGGAGTATCACTAGCCCACAGTGAGCTCAATAAGTATTAGTTTAATGAAAGAAGGAATAGTTTAGTAAGAGAGCTCCTTAACTGACATAAAATAAGAAAGTCTAAAATGTAGTGTTTTGTTCAACACTTATTAAGGAATTCCTTATCAAAGTGGATTATAAACATCCTAATTGCATTTTGCTTTATTTATTTATTTTTAAAGACTTTATTTTTTAAGTAATCTCTACACCCTACGTGGGCCTCAAACTTACAACCCCAAGATCAAGAGTTGCATGCTCTACCAACTGAGCCACCCAGGCACCCCTAAACATCTTACTTAGGAGAAAGGCGTACATGATTGTATTTTATTATGCATAAGCATTATTGAAAATAATGAATCATGGAACACTACATCAAAAACTAATGAAGTACTGTATGGCGCCTAACAACATAATAAAAAAAGTTTAAAAAAACTTAAAAAATAAAAATCATGTTACTTACAGAAAATATCCCACAGCAATTTTCTTCTGCAAGTAAGACACTCCCTTTCAGAACATTTGAACAATGGTTGAAGATTTCTTTGAAACTGAATCACAGGTCGATTTCTTCCTCTGCCCAATTCTGTGTCCTTCCTTTCCTTCAAAAGCATTAATCTTCAGAGCACCCCCTAGTAAATATTTTGCGGACTAATCTCTGTTCAAAGTCTATTCCTGAGAAACACATCCTGCAAATATTTGGCTGTTTTATGAAATTTTCAGAAACATAAAGCTGTAGAGAAGAAAATAAAACTCATTCATATCATTTATCATTAAAATAATAAGTATGGAGGTAGGGAGAAAAGATGGCAGAGGAGTAGGGGACCCCTTCTTCAGCTGGTCTGCTGAGTGGAGCTGGATATCTACCAGACCATCCTGAACACCCATGAAATCAGCTTGAGATGCAGGAAGATACATCTGGATCTCCACAAACAAACATCTCTAGCACTGAGTATTGAGGTATGAAGCGGGGAGCCATGAATCCATGCACAAATATCAGAAGATAAATGGAAGGGGGAGGGAGCCACCACGCTCGGGCACTGGGAAGCAGTAGGCACCTGCACTGGGGAGGTGGCAGGACTCCCAGATGGCACCCGCGAGAAAGCTGACTGAGACCGTGAGCCTGGGAATGCGCTTGCGACCAGACTGAAAACCAGAGCTCCGGAGCGCTCACTGGAACCGGACTGATACCGGGAGCTTGGGAGCATGCGTGAACCACACTGAAACAGGGAGCTCGGGAGAGCGCGGGGGAAAGGGGGCAGCTGGCAGTGTTAGAAGCACAAAGGACAGAGACGGGCTGACCCTGGAAGTGAGGGTTGGGAGAGTGGCTGTGGGGCACACAACCCGGGACACTGCAGGGTTTTTAGCAGCACCGACAGAAACAAGAGTTAAAGTGGCCAGGAGAGCTCAGTAGAGAGCGGACTGCGATCTCTCCATTCTGAGACAGAGGCTAGGATACAGCCACTGCTGCTCTGGCTCTCAGAAGAGTCACAGAAAACCTCCGGGGAAAGCCGCCAGAGAACAAAAGCCCGGAAATACCAGCTCACATTGTGCTCATCCCCATCCCCCCTCTCAGGGGACAGGACTACTCTACCCAAATAGGGTTGCCTGAAATCAGCGTGGCAGTCCCCTCCCCCAGAAGGTAGTCTGAAAAATCAAGAAGCCCACATCCTTAAGGTCCCTATAAAACAAGTGCACACTGCCTGGGTCCTGGTCAATAATTTGGGCTCTGGGCATCCCCGCAACCTCTCCTCATCAGAATGACAAGAAGGAGAAATCCCCCCCAGCAAAGAAAAGACAATGAGTCTGTGGCCTCTGCCACAGAAATGGTGGCTATGGATACAACCAAATTGTCAGAAATGGAGTTCAGAGTAACAATTGTCAAGATGATGTGTGGGCTTGAAGAAAATATTAACAAGAATATAGAATCTCTAAGGGCAGAAATGAGAGCAAATCTCGCAGAAATTTAAAATGCTATGAATCGATTACAGTCTAAACTAGACACTCTGACAGCCAGGGTAAATGAGGCAGAAGAATGAATTAGTGAATTGGAGGATGGGATGGTAGAAGAAAAAATAAAAACAGAAACTTGGCTCAAAAAAATCCAATCTCGAGAATGTAGATTATGGGAGATTACTGACTCAATGAAACATTCCAATGTCAGAATCATCGGCATCGCCAAGGGGGTGGAGAAAGAGAGAGGTCTAGAAGAGATATTTGAACAAATTGTAGCTGAGAACTTCCCTAATCTGGCAAAGGAAACAAGCATTTGTGTCCAAGAGGCAGAAAGGACCCCTCCCAAAGTTAATGACCACAGACATCACGTCACGTTACGTCATAGTGCAATTCACAAATACTAGATGCAAGGATACAGTATTGAAAGCAGCCAGGGGGAAGAAAATCCTTACGTACAGAGGTAAAAATATCAGAATAATGTCAGACCTGTCTACAGAGACACGGCAGGCTAGGAAGGGTTGGCAGCATATTTTCAAAACTCTATCTGAGAAGAACATGCAGCCAAGGATCCTTTATCCAACAAGGCTGTCATTCAGAATTGATGGAGAGATAAGGACCTTCCAGGATCGGCAGAAACTGAAGGAATTCGTAACCACCAAACCAGCTCTATATGAGATATTAAGGGGGGTTCTATAAAAGTAAGAAGGCCCCAAGAGTGATACAGAATGGAAATTTACAATCTTTCTTCTAATAATCTTTTTTTATTATACTATGTTATTCACCATACAGTACATCCCTAGTTTTTGATGTAAAGTTCCATGATTCATTAATTTTGTGTAACACCCAGTGCACCATGCAATTATTGCCCTTCTTAATACCAATCACCAGCCTATCCCATTCCCCTCCCTCCCCTCTGAAGCCCTCAGTTTGTTTCCCAGAGTCCATAGTCTCTCATGGTTCATTCCCCCTTCTGTTTACCCACCCTTTCTTCTTCCCTTTCTTCTCCTACTGATCTTCCTATTTCTTATGTTCCATAAATGAGTGAAACCATATGACAATTGTCTTTCTCTGCTTGACTTATTTCGCTTAGCATTATCTCCTCCAGTCCCGTCCATGTTGCAGCAAATGTTGAGAAATCATTCTTTTTGATGGCTGAGTTATATTCCATCGCACATATGGACCACATATTCTTAATTCAGTCATCTGTGGAAGGGCATCTCGGCTCCTTACACGATTTAGCTATTGTGGAAATTTACAATCTATAGAAACAAAGACTTCACAGGCAACATGACATCATTAAAATCATATCTCTCAATAATCACTCTCAATGTGATTGGCCTAAATGCTACCATAAAACACCATGGGGTTGAAGATTGGATAAAAAGACATGAAACATCCATTTGCTGTCTACAAGAGACTCATCTTGAACCTAAAGATACATCCAGAATGAAAGGGAAGGGATGGAAAACCATTTTTTCATGCCAATGGACCTCAAAAGAAAGCTGGGGTAGCAATTTATCAAACAGATTAGATTTTAAACTAAAGACTGTAGTTACAGATACAGAAGGACACTATATTATTCTTAAAGGATGTATCCAACAAGTGGATATGACAATTATAAATATCTATGACCTCAACAGGGGAACAGCTAGATACAAAAGCCAACTCTTAACCAGAATAAAGAGACATATACATAATAATATGTTAATAATAGGGGACCTCAACACTCTGTTCTCAGCAATAGACAGATCACCTAAGCAGAAAATCAACAAAGAAACAAGAGCTTTGAATGACATATTGGACCAGATGGACCTCATAGATATATACAGAACACTACACCCCAGAACAACAGAATACTCATTCTTTTCGAATGCACAAGGAATTTTCTCCAGAATAGATCATATAC
Organism: Ursus maritimus; assembly: GCF_017311325.1. NCBI lineage: Eukaryota > Metazoa > Chordata > Mammalia > Carnivora > Ursidae > Ursus > Ursus maritimus. Next base: position 9,516,149 of record NW_024426996.1, on the reverse strand, counting down.
TGGGTCACAAAACAGGTCTCAACCAATACCAAAAGACTGAGATTATTCCCTGCATATTCTCAGACCACAATGCTTTGAAATTGGAACTCAATCACATGGAAAAATTTGGAAGAAACTCAAACACTTGGAAACTTAGAACCATCCTGCTCAAGAATGATTGGGTAAACCAGGAAATTAAAAATCAATTTAAACAATTTCTGGAGACCAACGAAAATGAAAACACATCAGTCCAAAACGTATGGGACACTGCAAAGGCGGTCCTAAGGCGAAAATACATAGCGATCCAAGCCTCACCCAAAAGAATAGAAAAATCTAAAATGCAGTTTTTATATTCTCACCTCAAGAAGCTGGAGCTGGAACAGAAGAACAGGCCTAACCCAAACACAACAAGGCAGGTGATCAAGATTAGAGCAGAAATCAATGAATTAGAAACCAGGAGCCCAGTAGAGCAGATCAACAGAACTAGAAGCTGGTTCTTTGAAAGAATAAATAAGATCGATAAGCCACTGGCCAGACTTATTTGAAAGAATAGAGAAAGGACCCAAATTAATAAAATTATGAATGAAAGGGGAGAGATCATAACCAACACCAATGAAATAGGAAGGATCATTAGAAACTTTTATCAACAGCTTTATGCCAATAAATTAATACCTGGAAGAAATGGATGCCTTCCTGCTAACCTATAAACTACCAAGACTGAAACAGGAAGAAATTGATTATTTAAACAGACTGATTAATTATGAAGAGATTGAAGCAGTGATCAAAAACCTCCCCAAAAACAAGAGTCCAGAGCCCGATGGATTCCCCGGGGAATTCTACCAAACATTCAAAGAAGAAATAATACCTATTCTCCTGAAGCTGTTTCAAAAAAATAGAAACAGAAGGAAAAATACCAAACTCATTCCGTGAGGCCAGTATTACCTTGATCCCCAAACCAGGCAAAGACCACATCAAAAAAGGAGAATTACACACCAATATTCCTGATGAATATGGACACCAAAATTCTCAACAAGATCCTAGCTAATAGGATCCAATAGTACATTAAAAGGATTATCCATCATGACCAAGTGGGATTCATCCCTGGGATGCAGGGGTGTTTCAACATACGCAAATTGATCAGTGTGATAGATCATATCTACAAGAAAAGAGTCAAGAACCATATGATCCTCTCGATGCAGAAAAAGCATTTGACAAAATACAGCATCCTTTCCTGATTTAATCCCTCCAGAATGTAGGGATAGAGGGTACATTCCTCAATTTCATAAAAACCATCTATGAAAAGCCTACAGAGAATATCATTCTTAATGGGGAAAAGCTGAAAGCCTTTCCCTTAAGATAAGGAACACAGCAAGGATGCCCACTCTCACCATTATTATTCAACATAGTACTAGAAGTCCTTGCAACAGCAATCAGACGACAAAAAGGGGTAAAAGGTATCCAAATCAGCAAAGAAGAAGTCAAACTTCTCTCTTCACAGATGACATGATATACTATATGGAAAACCCCCCAAAAAAATCCACCTCCAAACTACTAGAATTTATAGAGCAATTCAGTAATGTGGCTGGATACAAAATCAATGCTCAGAAATCAGTTGCATTTCTATACATGAACAATGAGACTGAAGAAAGAGACATTAGGGAATCCATTCCATTTATAATAGCACCAAAAATCATACGCTATCTCGGAATTAACTTAACCAGAGACGTAAAGGATCTATATTCTATAAACTGCAAATCACTCTTGAAAGACATTGAAGAAGACACAAAAAGATGGAAAAATATTCCATGCTCATGGATCGGAATAATTAACATAGTTAAAATGTCCATGCTACCCAGAGTAATCTACACTTTCAATGCCATCCGGATCAAAATACCAATGACATTTTTCAAAGAACTGGAACAAACAGCCCTTAAATTTGTGTGGAACCAGAAAAGGCCCCGAATTGCCAAGGAATTGTTGCAAAGGAAAAACAAAGCTGGGGCCTTCACGTTGCCGGATTTCAAGCTATACTACAAAGCTGTGATCACAAAGACAGCATGGTACTGGCACAAAAACAGACACATAGACCAATGGATCAGAATAGAGAACCCAGAAATGGACCCTCGGCTCTTTGGGCAACTAATCTTTGACAAAGCAGGAAAAAACATCTGGTGGAAAAAAGACAGTCTCTTCAATAAAAGGTGCTGGGGAAACTGGACAGCTATATGAAAAAGAATGAAATTTGACCACTCTCTCAAAGTTTATCTCTCAAAGATAAACTCCAAATTGATGAAAGACTTCGATGGGAGATAGGAATCCATCAAAATCCTAGAGGAGAACATAGGCTGTAACCTCTTTTACATCAGCCCCAGCAACTTTTTTCATGACACGTCTCCAAAGGCAAGACAAACAAAAGAAAAAATGAACTTGTGGGGCTTCATCAAGATAAAAATCTTCTGCACAGCCAAGGAAACAGTCAGAAAAACTAAGAGGCAGCCCATGGAATGGGAGAAGATATTTGCAAAAGACACTACAGATAAAAGACTGGTGTCCAAGATCTACAAAGAACTTCTCAAACTCAATACACTGGAATCAAATAATCAAATCAAAAAAATGGGCAGAAGATATGAACAGACACTTTTCCAATGAAGAATACAAATGGCTAACAGACACATGAAAAAATGTTCAAAATCATTAGCCATCAGGGAAATTCAAATCAAACCACATTGAGATACCACCTTACGCCAGTTAGAATGGCAAAAATTGACAAGGCAGGAAACAACAAATGTTGGAGAGGATGTGGAAAAGGGGATCCCTCTTACACTGTTGGTGGGAATGCAAGTCAGTAAAGCCACTTTGGAAAACAGTGTGGAGGTCCCTTAAAAAGTTAAAAATTGAGCTCCCCTATGATCCAGCAATTGCACTTCTTGGTATTTACCCCAAAGATACAGACGTAGTGAAGAGAAGGGCCATATACGCCCCGATGTTCATAGCAGCATTGTCCACAATAGCTAAATTGTGGAAGGAGCCGAGATGCCCTTCCACAGATGACTGGATTAAGAAGATGTGGTCCATATGTACAATGGAATATTACTCAGCCATCAGAAAGAACAATTACACAACATTTGCAGCAACATGGATGGGACTGGAGGAGATTATGCTAAGTGAAATAAGTCAAGCAAATAAACACAATTATCATATGGTTTCACTCATTTATGGAACATAAGAAATAGGAAGACCGGTAGGAGAAGCAAGGGAAGAATGAAGGGGGGTAAACAGAAGGGGGAATGAACCATGAGATATTGTGGACTCTGGGAAACAAACTGAGGGCTTCAGAGGGGAGAGGGTGGGGGATTGGGATAGTCCAGTGATGGGTATTAAGGAGGGCACATATTGCAGAATGCACTGGGTGTTATATGCAAATAATGAATCATGGAACATTACATCAAAAACTAAGAAAATACTGTATGGTGACTAACATAATAAAAAATTATTAAAAAAATAATAAATTAAAAAAATAAAATGAAATAAAATAATAAATATGCATTACATATATCTTTTATAGTTTTTGAGATGTTTTTATAATTACCTAAACCACAAAGATATGATTATACTATATATTTTGTTTTGCAACCTGGATTTTTTTCCTTAGTATATTGTGATTTTCTTCTCAAACTTTAACTAATTTGCACTCATACCAGCTATTTCTGAAAAATGCTTCATTTACATAATGGCATCAACACTATACGTGACCAGTAAAAATATTTACAAACTTGATAAGCAAGTAACAATATTTATTATTTTTTATTACATTTTAACATATTTTGATAGGTGTACCAAAAAAGACCACATCTTAATTTCAAAGTTTTTTTGTTATTGATAGTGCCAGTTTTTCTTGTATGAAACTCTAGTAATGCCTGACCCATATAAAAAGAAGAATGTTGATGCTTATGTTCAAGTCATTACCTCCCTCAAAGTCCTATAAACATTGCCCATGTGATTCAATAGAGTCCCCAATAGATACCCTAACTGAGACTGTGACTGTGACATTAAAAATGCATTGGATATTTGCAGAAAGCACCCCCTGGAATATTAACTGACATTGCATTTAACAAAATAACATTCATTCTAATGAACATTCTCAGATACATGGGTACTTCCTCATTTCATAAAGGGAAGCTGGGGGAAACCTATAGGTTTCTTTCATTAATATTTTTAATTGTGAAAAAGTGAATGGTTTTCCTGCTAAGTTCAGGAACAAAGAAAGAATAACCACTCCCAACACTTATATTCAGCATTTTATTTATACTTCTGGTCAGTGCAATAAGTAAGAAAAGATAAAACACATCAGTTTTGGAAAAGAAGAAGTAAACTCTACTTGTTTGCAAATGGCATGATCATACAGGTATAGAATTTTAAGGAATATATTGAAAACTTAGAAGTACTATTAACAAGGTTGCAACACACAATATTAACATACAATAACAATTACATTTCTATATATTACCAATAAAAAGTCAAAATGAAAAATAATACTTTTTAAAAGAGCATGAGTATTTTGGAATAATTAGAGGTAAAAATGAAAAAGTTGTGATAGACCTATAATTAAAATCTAGAAATCATTGCTAAAGAAATTAAAGACAGAGACTTAAATACATTAAGAAATGGGCAGCATTGATGCAACAACATGGATAAAAGGTTAATTCTGCCTATACTGACATACACAGTAGGCTTTGTGTAAATAATGAAGAGCTGACTTACTACAAAGGTACAGTCATCAAGACAGAGAAAACTGCGGTAAAGATGGACAAATATACCAACGAAACACAACAGTAAAGCAACCCATAGATCCACACATCAATAGCCAATTTATTTTTGAGAAAGTTCAAAGCCAAATCTTTGAAGAAAAGCAACCCTTTCAGCAAATGTATATATATATATATATAGATATATATATATATATAGATAGATAGATAGATATATATAGATATATATCTATATCTATATATATCTATATATATATATATAAATTTTGATCCATACTTCTCATTATATAGAAATCTTAACTCAATTTGAATCATGGATCTATGTGTAAAACTAAAGACATAAAAGTTTGAGAAAAATACATGGGAGAAAAATCTCTGCGACCTTGAGTTAGACAATGTTTTGTAGACACCAAAAGTTTGATCCATGAAATAAATAACTGATAAATAGACTTCTATCAAAATTAAACTCCTGGAAAGACACTAAGAGAATAAAAAAAAAAAAGTTCAAATCACACACTGGACAAGCTATAGGCCATTTGAACATGTACAAAAGATTTGAAGATATGCATAATGAAAGAAGATACATGAATTGCAAACAAACCCATAAAATATGTTCAACACCACTAGTCATTAGGAAAATGCCATTTAAAAGGACAGTGAGATACCACCACATACCTAGTAGAATGACTCCATAGTAAAACTGTTCCACTGCTAGAAGGAATGTAAAATGGTACAATATTTTGCAAACAGTTTGGGAGTTTCCCAAAACTTTGTAGGCGCTAGTTATTTCACTCCAAGGTATTTACCAAAATAAGTGAAAGCATATGTCCACAGAAAGATATTTACATGTGTATTCATAACAGCTTTATTTTTAATAATTCCAAATTGTTAACACCAGCTAAAATATTCATGAGCAGGTGAGTTGACAAATTATGGTACATTTATACATTGAGTTACTGTTCAGTAATAAAAAGGAGTGGCCTATTAATATATTCAATAGCATAAATGAATCTCAAAATAATTATGCTGAGTAAAAGTAGCCAGACAATAAAGAGTAGGTACTTTATTATTCCATTTATATAAAATGTTATAGAATATTCAAACTAATCAATATTGAGAGAAAGTAGGTCAGTGATTGTCTGTGATGGGTATGGTATGCAGCAGGATGAGAGGGAGAGATTAGAAAAGAGGACTTTTGGGTGTAGTAGTTATGTTCATTATCTTAACTGTGATAATGACTTCAAGGCATACATGTATATCAAAACTAATCAAATTGTATAATTTAAATATTTACAGTGATTTATACAGCAATTATACTTCAGATTTTGCTCTAACTTTACATAATATAACCCATGAATGAGTCTACATTACTTATATAGCATAGCTATTAAAAATACAGGTTTTATATTTAATCATTATAGGATAAAGAAATTAATTCGTACAAATAAAGCATAAACCATTAACTATCTCTGTTGAATAGCATAATGAAACAGAAGGAAAAAATTAGGCAATATTGATTGACATGAGTTAAAGCACTTGGAAATAGCATGCCATTTTCAGAGAAACATGTATATCAAGCACTATTGTGTATTTTGGTGTGCTACCAAATGAGTGAAGCATTAGTTCAAATTCATTTTGTGAAAATTGGGACAACTCCATTCAGTTTTTAACTACATATATTGTTTGACATCACCAATGAGGTCATCAATGCACTTTATTAGAAATCAATATTTCATGCCCCTACATGATATTCTGAGTACATATTTATAAGCCTAGAGAATTACCTGACACAATGTAGACCCTCAGTAAATATTTGTTGTATAAGTACTGCTTAAAGCCATTAAAAATCACTTTGAAATGTATTATTAATTCTTAAAATGTGAAACTTTAATACCATTTTGAACTAATATTTTTACATAGGTGAACTATTTAAAAGCTGCATCTTGGGTTACCTATAATAGATTATTCCTTCTTTATCTAAAAATGTAAGATTTCTCATTCTCCCATCCAGAGCTTGTCTCATTAATTTTCCCTTGAGTCTGAATAGTGTTTAGTGATGCTATCTTGACTACCTCCCTGGGTACCCTATTAGATTGCCTCATTGACCTCATGACTAAGAATTTCTTCATCTTATCTAGCTTAAGCATTCTCCTTTCATGTTTCGGGCCATTACTTCTTGTCTTACCATCTTTAACTATCTTGAGTAATTCATCCCCTCAGGAATTTTAGCTTCCCATAAATATAAAAAGAAAAAGGCATATCTTATTGCATGACAGTTTGTGAAAATTGAGACAACTCTATTCTAGAGATAGCAGTACTCTAGGGCATGCAGAGAGCACTGGTGAAGAAAAAAAATCCCTGGTTTGCTGACTTGAGGCAAGGTCACTAAATTTTATATGCATAGATCTCTGAAGCTACTCTTTATTTACCAAAGAGATCATTTTGATTTTGTGATTGGCTCTTACATCATCTCTTTTCCCTTTGAACTTTGTCTATATGTATTGCTGCTTCTCTCTAAATGATGATTAAAAAAGAAGATGAGAGGATGAGGGATGTGAGAATGAGTTTTTTGTAAATTATCAAAATATCATTTGTGGCCATTTCTCTACTGATCCTATCTTCCGTTTTTCAAAAGATTCTTTTTGTTTTTGTTTTATTTTTTATAAATCTCAGTAAATTCAAGAGTCCACATAATTTGAAACAATGATTCATTGGAAAATAATTTGACTTGGAAAGTGGAATTTAAGAAACAAAGCAAATGAGCAAAGGGGAAAAAAGAGGGAGAGTATTAACCATAGAAAACAAACTGATCGTTACCAGAGGGGAGGTAGGTCAGGGGTTATGTTAATCTGTGATGGTGATTAAGTAGTTGCACTTGTGATGAGCACTGGGTGTTGTATGGAAGGGTTGAATCACTATATTGTACACATGAAACTAATATTATATTGTATGTTAACTGACTAGAATTTAAATAAAAACTTTAAAAAAAGTTTCAGCAGATTCTAAACACTTTAGAGAAATTCTCAAATATGAAAGTTTAAAAATGTATCATGTGCGCTAACACAAATTACATCTATTTCCTAGTATGAAATATCTGTCCCTGAAAGAGTAGACTATCTAAACTATCATGCTCATCAAATTGCACTTCAAATTTCCCACCACATGGTATAAAGCAATCCAAACTATAGGATCAGATATTGTGTACAATATCAATCACCCCTCTAACTTTTAAGACCCACTTTCAAATCACCCAGCCTGGGTCCTTAAACTCTATAGATACCCTTCTCTAATTTCTTCTTTTTGAGACTCTCTTAAGATCATCATACCAATATCTGTCTTTAATGCAGTAAGTCCAATAAACTTATTTATGTTTGGTTACTAGGTTTTTCTAGTGTTGACAGGTGATATTTACATACCACATATTCATCTAGTAATCACTCTGATTTTTAGAAATTAAAAAACTGTAAAATACTTTTATTTATATCAAGTTGGCTAGAAGATTATGTGCTCTTTCACTGGTAATAGTTTTTTGATGTTCATGATACAACTTTTTTGTTCTGTTGTAGGTTTAGTTATGACCCTACCAAAGGTATGTCTGAATCTTAAACATTGGTACCTATGAATGTGATCTCACTTAAAAATAGGGACTTTGTAGATATAATCAAGTTAAGATAAGATTATACTGGAACAGAATGGGCTCTCATCTAACAACTTGTATGCTCATGAGAAAGTATTCTGCCTTAAGACTGAGGTGTCAACTCTTGCCTAAGTTTCTGGCCCTTCAACATGCCCTAAAGATTTAACATTTACCAATTCCTATAATCACAAAGGCCAATTGCCTAAAATCTCTGCATAGATGGATGGAAGGATGGATTGATGAATGAATAGACAGTTGGATAGATAGAAAGATAGGCAGAGATAGATGATATAGATAGAGATATATACATAAATAAAAAGAGAGATATATATAGATAGATGATATAAATATACAGATACAGATATTGGTTCTGTTTCTCTAGAGAACCCTAACACAGATTTTGGCACTGGAAAGTGGAAAGCTATTCTATCAGATACCTCTAAATGTGGAATTGGTTTTGGAATTAGATAATTGGTAGAGGCTGGTAGAGTTTTGAGGAACATTACAGAAAAAAAGTATAGGATTGGTTAAAAATATGGACATTAAAGCTGATTCTGGTGAAGACTCAGAAAGTGAGGAGAGCTATAGAGAAAGCTTTTTTCTTAAAGAATATATATATTATACATTATATATATAATATATATATAATATACATTATATATATTATATATATAATCAAGGACAGAATGGTGCTAGAAATATTAAAGATGTTTCTTGTGAATCTCAGATGAAAATGAAGGGCAAATATTGGACACTAAAGGAACGGGGACCCTTGTGATAAAGCAGCAGAAACTGGCTAAATTGTGTTCTACTGTTGGGTGGGAAGTAGAACTTGCAAGCAATAAACCTAAATATTTACCCAAGGAGATTTCCAAGTAAAATGTGAAAGATGCAATACGGTTTCTCCTTGAGGCTCTGTAGAAACTCCAGAAGGAGATTTTGGATTTCTAGTCTCCAAAACTGTGATAGAATAAATTACCATGCCCATTTTGTGGCAATTTGTTACAGCAGCTCTAGGAAACTAAAACATGGTCCATATAGTAAGTTTTAGGGACAGTCTCACTGGAAATCATGAATCTTAAAGGAATAGTTAGAGGGGGGAAGGACACAGAGTAGGGCAGTAGGGTATGAACCATGAAAGAAAAAAATTGCTAAGTTGGACTTTATTAAGATGAAAAACTTCTGCTCTGCAAAATACACAGTTAAAAAATTTTGACAAGTCACATAATTGGAGAAAAATACTTGCTAAACACATACCTGATAAAGAACTTCTTTCCAAAATATAAAAAAGACACTTAAAATTGAATAGTAAGAAAATAAATATGTCAACTAAGAAATAGGCAAGAAGATCCTGACTCCTAACCAAAGAAGATATGCAGGTGGCAAATAAACATCTAAAACATCTCAACATATGTTATTAGGCATTTGCAAATCAAACAATGAAGTACCAAGACACACATGTTAGAATGGCTAAAAGTTTTTTTTTTAAATGTAATAGCTAACAATACCAAATGTTGGTGAGGATGTAAATCAATAGGAAACTCTAATTAATAGCTGGTAAGAATGCAAAATCGTTCTGCAATGTTAAAAGAGAGTTTAGCAGTTTCTTACAAAGCTAAGCATAGTCTTAATATATGATGGAGCAATTGCACTCCGAGGCATTTTCCTAAATTAGTTGAAAATGTATACACACACACACACACACACACACACACACAAGTCACACATGAACTCATAATTGTCCAAAACTGAAAACATCTAAGTCTTCCTTAAATAGATTAAGGGGAGACACAAATTCTGGTACATCTAAATAACAGAATACTAAAAATAAGAATACAAAGGAGAGAGTCCAAGATGTCAGAGGATTAGGAGATCTTAGTTTTGTCTGGTCCCAGGAATTCAGCTAGATAGCTATCAAATCATTCTGAACACCTGCAAACTCAACTGGAGACCTAAGAAAAGAATTGCTTCAATTCTCCAAATAGAAAAGTGACCAATTCCTCATGGTAGAAGGTGTGGAGAAGTGAATCCGAGGTCATATATCAGAAGATAAACCCAGGGAGGAGAGAGCCTCTGTAAGTGGGTTACTGGAAAGTGATATAGCAGCAGAGAGCAAAATTGGAAATTTTAGAAGTCTATTCCAGTGAGAGATATCCCTGTATGAAAGGCACTGAGGGGCTGCACAGTTGGTCAACCACTGTCCAAACAGGGGCCCAAAAAGCAGCAGAACCCCAATGAGTTCCCAGGGGGAGCAGCACATGTGTGTACCATGGGAGTCTGGAGTTTAGAGACTAGAATCAGAGTTGTGTGTCTGAGATGGAAATGCTCAGTCACAGGCTGTGTGAGCATGGGGTATGGCCAGACACCAGGGAGACAGAAGTGATTGACTGCTTTTCCCTGAGGGCACACTGAGGAGTGGGGGGCACGAGCTTTCTGCTTGGCTCTAATGCTAGAGATTGGGAGGCCGCCATTTTCATTCTCATCCTCTAAAGCAGTGCAGAAAGCCTTCAGGGAACAAAAGCCACATAGAGAAATCTGGAGCAGCTTACTTAGCCTGGCCCCCTGGCAAGGGTGGTACAATTCCAGCTGGGGCAAAGACATCTGAGAATCAGTGCAACAGGCTGCTCCCCCAGAAGATCAGCAAGAACATCCAGCTAAGACTAAGTTTATTGATCACACAGAACTGCAAAACTCCAGCACTAGGGGAAATAGTATATAGAATTCATGGGTTTTTTTTTTCTCATGCTTCTTTAGTCTTTCAATTATAATCTCTTTCCTCCTTCCTTTTCAACCAATTTCTTATTTTATCAACCCTTTTTTTAAAATTTTCATTTTAACACTTACATTCTAACCTTTCATTGTATTTAAATTTAGTTTTGTGTATATATATGTATGTATATATATATATGTATGTGTGTGTATATATATATAAACTGCATCCCAAAATCCTGAAATTCTTTCTTCAGGATTTTGGGATGCAGTTTGTTCTAACAAAAAGACCAAAATACACAGAGATTCTAGTGTATTGCAATGTTCTCTTCAATTGTCTGATTATATTTTCTCCTTTTTTAAAAAGTCTTTTTAAAAAATTTTCATCTTTACAGGTACATCCTACACTTTCGATGTATTTAATTTCATTTTTGCATATATATGTTTCTCTTTCATTACATTTTGGGATGTAGTTTCTTCTAACAAATAGACCAAAATACACCCAAGATATATAGTGCATTGCTCTCTTCTGTTCACCTGTATACCTGTGTGTGTGTATATATATATATATATATATAGGTTTTTTGTTTGTATGTTTGTTTCTTTGTCTTTTAATTTTCATTTTTTATTTAATTAGTTTTAATCTTATTCTATCCTTTCATTGTATTTAATTTTATTTTTACACATGCATAAGTTTTCTTTCTTTCTTTTTTTTTTTTTTTAAAGATTTTATTTATTTATTCAACAGAGATAGAGACAGCCAGCGAGAGAGGGAACACAAGCAGGGGGAGTGGGAGAGAAAGAAGCAGGCTCATAGCAGAAGAGCCTGATGTGGGGCTCGATCCCACAACGCCGGGATCACGCCCTGAGCCAAAGGCAGACGCTTAACCGCTGTGCCACCCAGGCGCCCCTAGGATCTGGTTTTCTAACAAATAGACCAAAATACACAAGGATTCAGTGTATTGCTCTGTTCTGCTCACCTGTCTGATTATTTTCTCTCTCTCTCCTTTTTTTAAAAATTTAATTAATTAATTTTTGTTTTTTAGTTTGGGGGCTCTTTTGATCTGTTTAGTGTATATTTCTCTGGGGCCATTGTTGCCATTTTAGTGTTTTGTTCTCTCATTCATCTATTTTCTCTAGACAAAATGGCAAGATAGAAAAGCTCACCTCAAAAAAGAGAGCAAGAGGCAGTACTGAATGCCCAGGACCTAACCACTGTGGATGTAAGTAAGATGTTGGAACTTGAGATCAGAATAATTATTATAAGATACTAGCTGGAATTGAAGAAAAGCACAAAAAATACTAGAGAATCCCTTTCTAGAGAAATAAAAGAACTAAAATCTAATCAAGCCAAAACCAAAATGCTATTGAGATATAATAAAAAATGGAAGCTCTAACTGCTAGGATAAGTGAGGCAGAAGAAAGAATTAGTGATATAGAAGACAAAATGATGGAGAATAAAGAAGCTGAGAAAAAGAAAGATATCTCTTGGATCACGAGGGGAAAATTTGAGAGATTAGTGATACCAGAATGTGAAACAATATTAGAATAATTGGGATCCCAGAAGAAGAGGAAAAAGAAAGAGAGAGAGGCAGAGGTATATTGGAGCAAATTATAGCAGAGAACTTCCCTAATCTGAGGAAGAACCCCCCCTTAAAATCAATAAAAATAGGTCAACACCTTGACATATAATAGTGAAGCTTGCAAATCTCAGAAACAAAGAAAATCCTGAAAGCACCTCAGGACAAGAGGTCCATAACTTACAAGGGTAGAAACATTAGACTGGCAGCAGAGCTATCCACAGAGACCTGGCAGGCCAGAAAGGACTATATGATAGTGTTAAATGGAAAAAATATGCAGCCAAGAATACTTTATCCAGTAAGCCTGTCATTCAAAAAAGCAAGAGAGATAAAAAGCTTCTAGGACAAATGGAAACTAAAAGAATTTGTGATCACTAAACCAGCCCTGCAAGAAATATTAAAGGGGATCCTTTAAACAGAGGCCAAAATAACATAGACCAGAAAGGAACAGAGACAATATACAGAAACACTGACTTTACAGGTAATACAATGGCACTAAATTCATATCTTTCAGTAGTTATTCTGAATGTAAATGCGCTAAATGTCCCAATCAAAGACACAGGGTATCAGATTAGATAAAAAAGCAAGACCCATTGATATGCTGTCTGCAACAGACTCATTTTAGATCCAAAGACACCTCCAGATTGAAAGTGAGGGGGTAGAAAACCATTTATCATGTTAATGGACATCAAATGAAAGTTGGGGTAGCAATCCTTATACCAGACAAATTAGATTTTACACCAAAGACTGTAATAAGAGATGAGGAAGAACACTATATCATATTTAAAAGGTTTATCCAACAAGATCTAACAATTGTAAATATTTATGCCCCCAACATGGGAGCAGCCAATTATATAAACCAATTAATAACAAAATTAAAGAAACTTTGATAATAATACAATAATAGTAGGGGATGCTAACACCCCACTCACTGCAACATTCTCCAGAATAAATGACATACTGAGTCACAAATCAGGTCTCAATTGCTACCAAAAGATTGGGATCATTCCTTGCATATTTTCAGACCACAATGCTTTGAAACTTGAAGTCAATCACAAGAGGAAATTTTTTAAGAACTCGAATACATGGAGGTTAAAGAGCATCCTACTAAAGAATGACTGGGTCAATGAGGAAATTAAAGAATTTTAAAAAGTCATGGGAACAAATGAAAATGAAAACACAACTGTTCAAAACCTTTGGATGCAGCAAAGGCAGTCCTAAGAGGGAAGTATATAGCAATACAAGGCTTTCTCAAGAAATAAGAAAGGTTCAAATACACAACCTAACCTTGCACCTAAAGGAGCTGGAAAAAGAACAGCAAATAAAGCCAAAGCCCAGCAGGAGAAGAGAATGTTTGGTAGAATTCCCCTGTGAAGCCATCTGGCCCTGAACTCTTGTTTGTTGGGAGATTTTTCAATTTTCTTGCTGGTTATGGATCTGTTCACGTTTTCTATTTGTTCCTGTTTCAGTTTATATGTCTCTAGGAATGCACCCATTTCTTCCAGATTGCCTAATTTGTTGGCAAATAGTTGCTCATAATATGTTCTTATAAACCAAAAGACCAGTAGAAAGATCAATGAAACTAGGAGCTGGTTCTTTGAAAGAATTAATAAGATTGATAAACCCCTGTCCAGACATATCAAAAAGAAAAAAAGAAAGGACCCAAATAAGTACAATCATGAATGAAAGAGGAGAGATCACAATCAACACTGAAGAAATACAAGCAATTATAAGAACATATTATGAGCAACTATATGCCAACAAATAATGAGGAAGTCCATGCCATTTTCTATCTACCCCCCAGCATAAACACAGAGCCACCTGTGGGAGGTTGGGCCACACAGACACTTGTTACCTAAACTGCTGGAAGTTCCCCACACCCATGAGTTTTCCTGAAGACTTGCCCACTCCAAGCCTGCTAACCTTGGCCTTGGGCTCAGGGCAAAATTTTTTTAAAACCATGTGTGTGACTCATCCAGCCACCAAGTGCACAGCTGCTGCTACACACTGCACCCAGCCACTGTGCTGTGCCCATCTGCCATACTGTGAGCACTTGTTGCCCTGCACTCAACAGTGTGCCCTGAATATTATTGCATGCTATGCCCAGCCTCACACTTCTGGCCAACCCTGCACATAGCCTCCAGCTGTTACAGTGCTTCAGGGGAGCAGGCATAGGACTAGTGGACCAGCACAAATTTTGCTAACAATGCCATACCAATTTCAAGTTCCCCAGGAGGCATGCCCCCCTCAGAGCTGACCTGCCTGGGTCTCACTAACACTGCAGAGAACAAACATAACCCACAACAGGCAGAGAGTCAGTGCAGGTAACTGTACTGAAAGGAAAAGACACAGACACAGCAGCAGGTTGTAAGTAACAAATATAGGATACTCTCCTATTTATGAATAGGTGACACTGTACAGGAGTGCACTCTGGGACCTCTTCTTCATAAAGTCACTACTTTCAAGAGCAAAAGACACAACTGACTATCTTAACACACAGAAACAGACACAGAGAGGCAAACAAAATAAGGAGACAGACAAATTTGTCCCAAATGAAAGAACAGGGCAGGACCACAGCCAGAGATCTAAGTGAAGCAGATATAAGTAATTTGTTAATAGAGAATTTAAAGCAATGATCATGAGGATACTCACTGAAGTTGAGAAAGGAGTAGAAGATATGCATGATACCTGAGAACCTTAACACAGATATAAGGAACAGCAGAGGTAAAAGGTGCAATAAATGAAATGAGAAACACACTTGATAGAATGAACAGCAGTATGGATGAAGTAGAAGAATGAATTAGTGACACAGAAGACAGAGAAATGGAAAGTAATCAAGCTGAAAAAAAGAGAGAGAAAAGAATTACACAAAATGAGAATAGACTTAGGGAATTCAGTGACTCCATTAAATGTAATAACATTTATATTATAGGAGTCCCAGAAGAAGGAGAGAGAGAAAAGAGGGCAGAAAACTTATTTGAAGAAATGATAGTTGTAAACTTCCCTAATCTGGGGAAATAAACAGACATCAGTTCCATGAAGCATAGGAAACTCCCATAAAAATCAACAAAAGCAGACCCACACCAAGACATATAGTAATTAAATAGGCTAAATATAGTGATAAAGAAAAAATCTTAAAAGCAACAAGACAAAAGAAGTCAGTAATTACAATGGAAAACCCATAAAGCTAGCAGGAAATTTTTCAGGTGAAACTTTGCAAGACAGAAGGTGATAGGAGTTGAGGAATTAATAGTCAGGGAACTGGGTTTGAGCAAGGTTGCACAAACATCTGCAGGAAATATCTGCAGTCAAGCTTTACATGCCTAAAACCAGAAAAACAGCCACTGAACAATCAATCTGCCAAGGGGCCTAAGGAATACAAAAAAGTCGAAAATGGACTGTGTAAGGTTAAACAATGGGTGTGAATAACAGGAAGCTAGCACCATAGGTCCTTGGCGCCACAGCCTTATATAGAAAATCCTTAAACTGACCAATGGACAGACTGCCACCAGGGGTCCATGAACACTGCTCCTGCCCAGATAAGACTCATAAAAAACCCAAGACAATGCCATTTCTGTGGCTTAGCTCCCCTAATTCCCGCCTATGCAGGGGTCTTTCTTTCTCTCCTAAGCCTTTCCCATGGGGGAGTCCTTCTTTCTGTTCAATAAAGCTTTTGCTTCTCACCCTCTCATTGCCTTGTCTGGAACTGTCATTCTTCGAGTTCATTCGGACATGAATCTGGGAAACATCAGACACTGGTAACAAAGGGAATGGCACAAAATACTCAAAGTGCTGAATGGGAATATTCTGCAGCCAAGAATACTCTATCCAGCCAGGCTGTCACATAGAAGGTCAGATAAAGAGTTTCCCAGATAAATAAAAACTAAAGGGGTACATGACCACTAGACCAGTCCTACAGAGATATTAAAGAGGACTCTTTTAGTGGAAAGGAGAGACAAAAAGTGACAGTATAGAGGTAGGAAAAATAAAGGCATTCAAAAGGAGTATTCCTGTAAAAAATCAGTTAAGGAACTCACACAAAAAAAAGAATATAAAATATAACAACTTATACTTAAAAGGTGGGGAGGAGAGAAAAGAATGTGTTCAAACTTAAAATACCATCAACTTATTAGAGACTGCTATTTGCAGAAGAGGTTATATACAAACCTAATGGTAACCATATATCAAAAACCACTAATTAAATACTCAAAGGAAAAAGAAATAAATCTGAATATATCACTAAAGAAATACAGAAAAATATAAAAAAGAGAAAGATAAGAAAGGATTAGAAAAAATCCTCAGAAACAAGTAATAAAATGGTAGTAAACACACATCTATCAATAATTATTTTGAATGTAAATGGACTAAATGCTATAATCAAAAGACAGAGGGTGACAGAATGGATTTAAAAAAAAAAGAACCCATCTGTATTGCATATAAGAGACTGTTTTTAATCCTAAAGGCACATGCAGATTGAACATGAGAGGATGGAAAAATTTATCATGCAAATGTTTGTCAAAAGAACGCCAGAGTAGCAAACAGACAAAATAGATTTTAAAACAAAGACTGTAACAAGAGACAAAGAAGGACACTATCCAATAAGAAAGGGGAAAATCCAACAAGAAGATATAACAATTGTTAATATTTATGCACCCAACTTGGGAGCCCCCAAATATATAAATATATAACAAACATAAAGGAACTAATTGATAATAATTCAACTATAGTAGGGGACTTTAACATCCCACTCATATCAATGGAGAGATCATCTAAGCAGAAAATCAACAGGAAACAATTGCTTTGAATGACACACTAGAATAGATGGATTTGACAGATATATTCAAAACATTCTATCCTAAATCACCAGAATACAGTCTTTTCAAGTGCATATGGGACAGTCTCCTGAATAGATCACATATTAGGCCACAAAAGAAGCCTCAACAAATTCAAGAAGACTGAAATCATACCATGCATATTTTCTGACTACAATGCTATGAAATTAGAAGTCAATCACAAAAAATAAAATAAATTAAAATAAAAAATCTGGAAACTAGAAGTCAGCCATAAGAAAAAAAAAAAATCAGGAAAGACCACAAATACATGGGGGTTAAAAAAAAAAAATGCTACTAAATAATGAATCAGTCATCCAGGAAATAAAAGAAGAAACAAAAGTGTACATGGAAACAAATGAAAATGAAAACACAACAGTCTAAAACCTCTGGAATACAGCAAAAGCAGTTCTAAGAGGGAGGTTTATATCCATACAGGCCTACCTCAAGAAGCAAGGAAAATCTCAGATAAACCACATAAACTTATACCTAAAGGAGCTAGAAAAAGAACAAGCAAAACCTAATAAATAAATAAATAAATAAATAAATAAATAAATAAATAAAATAGCAGAAAGAAGTAGCAAATAAAGATTAAAGCAGAAATAAAAATAAATAAATAAATAAATAATAAATAAATAAACAAACAAACAAATAAATAAATAAATAAATAAGACAATGGAACCAGGAGCTTGTTCTTTGAAAAATATCAATAAAATTGATAAACCTCCAACCAGACCTATCAAGAAAAAAAGAGAAAGGATTCAAATAAATAAAATCACAAATGTGAGAGGAGAAACAATAACCAACCTCACAGAAATACAAAAAATCATAAAAGAATATTATCAAAAAAACTATATACTAATAAATTGCACAACCTGGAAGAAATGGAGAAATCTTAAAAACATATAAATTACCAAAACTGAAACAGGAAGAAACAGAAAATTTGAAACAGACTGATAGCTACCACAGAAATTGAATCATTAATCAAAAAACTCCCAACAAATGAAAGTCTGGGACCAGATGGCTTGACAGGAGAATTCTACCAGATACTTAAAGAGTTAGTATCTATTCTTCTCAAACTGTTAGTAAAAATAGAAAAAGAAGAAAAAATTTCCAAATTCATTCTATAAGGGCAGCGTTACCCTGATACCAAAACCAGATAAAGACCCCACTAAAAGAGAGAACTAAAGGCCAACATCCCTGATGGATATGAATGTAACAATTCTCAACAAAATACTAGCAAACCAAATCCAACAATACATTAACAAAAAATCATTCACCATGATCAAGTTGGATTTATTCCTGGGTTACAAGGGTGGTTCAATATTCAAAAATCAATCAACATGGTACATCATTATCAATAAGAAAGAATGAGAATGATACGATCATTTCAATAGACACAGAAAAATCATTTGACAAAGTTACAACATCCATTCATGATAAAAACTCTCAACAAAGTAGGCTTAGAAAGAACATACCTCAACATAATAAAGGCAGCATATGAAAAAAATCACAACAAATATCAACCTTAGTAGGGAAAAACTGAAAGCATTTCCCCTATGGTCAGGAACAAGACAAGGATGTCCACTCTAACCACTTCTTTTTTCAACACAGTACTGGAAGTACAAGACACAACAATCAGACAACAAAAATGAAATAAAAGGCATCTAAATTAGTAAAGAAGAAGCAAAACTTTCACTATTTACAGATGACATGATATTATATACAGAAAATCTGAAAGATTCCACCAAAACAGCTAGAGCTGATAAATAAATTCAGCAAAGTCACAGGATACAAAATCAATCTACAAAAAAACTTGCATTTCTATACATCAAAAAATAAATAAGTAGAAAGAGAAATTAAGAAAACAATCCAATTTACAGTTGTAAAAAAAGTAATAAGATACCTAGGAATAAATCTAACCAAAGAGGTGAAAGACTTGCAGTCTTAAAACTATAAAACACTGATAAAAGAAATTGAAGACTATACAAAGAAATGGAAAGATATTCCATGCTCATGGATTGCAAGAACAATTATTGTTAAAATGTCTATACTACCCAAAGCAATCTACACTTTTAATGCAGTTGTTATCCAAATACCACTAGAATTTTTCACAGAACTAGAACAAACAATCCTAAAATTTGCATGGAACCACAAAAGACCTTAAATACCCAAAGCAATCTTGAAAAAGAAAAGCAAAGCTGGAAACATCACAATTCTGGACTTCAAGTTACATTACAAAGCTGTAGTAATCAAAAACAGTGTGGTACTGGAAAAAAAAAATAGACATCGATCAATACAACAGAACGGAAAACCCAGAAATGAACCCACAACAACATGGTCAATTAATCTTTGACAAAGCAGGAAAGACTATCCAATGGGAAAAAGTCTCTTCAACAAATTGTGTTTGGAAAACTGAACAGGAACATGAAAAAATTGAAACTGAATCACTTTCTTACAACATACACAAAAATAAAGTCAAAATAAAGACCTAAATGTGAGGGTTGAAATCATAAATATCTTAGAAGAGAACACAGGCAGTATCTTCTTTGACATGAGCTGTAGCAACTTCTTTCTACATATGTCTCCTGAGACAAGGGAAACAGAAGCAAAAATAAACAATTGGGATTTCATCAAAATAAAAAGCTTCTGCACAGCAAAGGGAACAATCAACAAAACTAAAAGGCAATGTAATAACTAACTAACTAACTAAATAAATAAATAAAATCTTAAAAGGGGGGGCACCTGGGTGGCTCAGTTGGTTAAGCAGCTGCCTTTGGCTCAGGTCATGATCCCAGGGTCCTGGGATCGAGTTCCACATTAGGCTCCCTGCTCAACAGGGAGTCTCCTTCTCCCTCTCCCTCTGTCTACCACTCCCCATGCTTGTGCTCTCTCTCTCCATCTCTCTCTCCTTCTCTCTCTCTGTCAAATAAATAAACAAAATCTTTAAAAAATCTAAAATGCAATGTATGGAATGGGAGAAGATATTTGCAAATGACATATTTACTAAACAGTATCCAACATATATAAAGAACATATCAAACCCAACACCCAAAAACAAATAACACAATTAAAAGACGGACAGAAGACAGGAATAGACATTTTTGCAAAGATATACAGATGGTCATCATTATCACTTATCATCAGGGAGATGCAAATCAAAGCTATGGTGAGCTATCGCCTCACACCTGTCCATATAGTTAAAATTAAAAAACACAAGAAATAACAGGTGTTGGCAAGGATGTGGAGAACCCTCTTGCACTGTTGGGAGGAATACAAACTGGTGCAGTCACTCTGGAAAACAGTATGGAGTTCCTTCAAAAAGTTAACAATAGAACTACCCTATGATCCAGCAATTGCAAAAACACTAATTCAAAGGGATACATGCACCCCTATGTTTGTAACAGCACTATTTACAACAGCTAAGACATGGAAGTAGCCCAAGTGTCCATAGATTGATAAATGAATAAAAAGATGTGGAATATATATATATATAAATTATATATACTAATATATATAATTCAATATTAAATAGTATATATATAATGGAATATTATAAAGCCATAAAAATGAAATTTTGTCATTTGCAACTACATGGATGGAACTAGAGTGTATTATGTTAAGCAAAATAAGTTAGAGAAAAAAAATACCATAGGGTTTCACTCATATGTGGAATTTAGGAAACAAAACAAATTAGCAAACAGAAAGTGAGAGAGAGAGAGAGAGAGAGAGAGAAATCAAGAAATAGGTTTTTGGGGCACCTGGGTGGCTCAGTCCATTGAGCAGCCACATTTTACTTTTGGCTCAGGTCATGATCTCTGGGAGGTGGTGAGACTGAGCCCCAAATCGGGCTCCACTATTAGGCCATAGTCGGCTTGTCCCTCTTCCTCCCCCTTCTCCTCCTCCCCTGATGGCACACAGGCATGCTCCCTCTCTCATAAATAAATAAATAAATAAATAAATAAATAAATAAATAAAATAAATAAAATTTTAAAATAAAAAAGAAATAGATTCTTAATTATAGAGAACAATCTGACGGTTACCAGAGGGGAGGGCTTGGAGGGGGTGAAATAGGTAATGGCGATTAAGCAGTGCACTTGTCGTGATGAGTACAGGGTGATGTATGGAAGTGCTGAATCACTATAGTATACACCTGAAAGTAATATAATACTCTGTTAACTAACCAGAATTAAAATAAAAACTTAAAATAAAACTAAAAAATAAAACATTTATTAATTTAAAAAACTTCCAAGTGCTCACATAGAATGACAAAATTATAGTAACTTGATTTCTGTTGTTTTTATAATCACTGTTTATTTTGAATTTCCTACTTAAACACACACACATACAAATCTAGGATGGGGATGGGGTCAGGGAAGATCACATAACTGACTCCTCAGAGTAATCATGTCAAATACAATGTTTATCAAAAGATAAGTGATAAAGCGGTGCTTGTTTGACATATATATGCACAAATGAATATATATAATATGCATATGTAGACTTAATGTATATAGAGAATTAGATGTGCACAAATATATATAATATACATATACAGATATATGTATAAATGATACATATATACGCCTACATAAAACTCAAAGGTAAGTACAGCCTTTGTTTTAATTAGACCTTAGAGCAAAAATGATTTTGGTTTTCTGTGAATGAGTATTTTATCACTGAAAATGTTTAGAATGGCTGGTGGTAATAAAAAGCAGACCAACTTTGAATTGTGTTTTTATTGTTTTCAAATTCTCTACAGACAATACAATCCCTGCCCTTGGTATTCCACTACTTGAGTTGAATCTCTATAATAGCTGCAAATTGTTCTGAGACTGACCAAAAAAGTAAATAAATATCTGAAGGAATGCATCAATTTCAGCACTTTTAACTAAGATTTTCCTCTTTCACATAGCTTTCCACTTGTATTAACTGATTGGCTAGGAGCTAGAACTAATTGATAGATTTAGTTGTGTAAACTCCATCGCTAGAGGCAGCTCTCAGGGAATATGCTACTGCGTAAATAGAGTACTTGATTAAGTCGTAGAGCCCCAGGGAGCAGCCTGGACGCTGGTTATGTAAATATAACAGATGGCTTAAGCAAATGCTATGCTGTACTCAGACTAGGTTTGTTGTAGTAATCTATGTTTATATAGAAGATTTAAGAGGCAGTCTATGCAACTTTTTGAGAACAAACTGGGTATTGACAGTATCATTCTGTCATGAAAATTATTTTTGAATGGGTTGGAATTTTTTCAAGTTAACATCCTCGAGAGAAAACTACACTGTTTAACTGTCCCCAATAGTTTTGTTATGCTTTGTGTGTTTTAAAACGTGTTCTTTCCTGAAGAATAATGTGAAATAATGACTCGGACTCAATCAATTTGGTGAGGGTTATGCCACTTAATGGATTACAGAACTGGTAAACAATTTCTATTGAGAAAGAAGTTTACGAATGAATACTCTTTGAAATTTAGACACTGTGTCAAGCAGAACACTGTGCACTGGTTACCAATCCCAAGAAGGACTACAAACACTTCTGCCCACTGCATTGGTATCCAAGTTGCCAAGGAAAACACAATGCGGTCAAGCGCTGGATGGAACAAAGCCTTACTCACATAAGAAAGAGAGCAAGATCATCTCCAACTGTGAGTTAGTCTGTCAGGACTAGCGGGTCCCCCTCCCCCACTGAGTCTGGAAATTGAGAATATGCCTGAGGGCCAGTGATTTACATGCTTATATAGAATGAAGGCATAATTCAATGAGCTTGCAACAGGGAAAGAGCTTCGCACACAAGTTAAGAAGCCTGGCAGACTGTGTGGGCTCTTTATCTCTAGGTAAGAAAGTGATCTGGGCCCAAGATACATTCACACACACTCAAGTAGTTGTCAAAAGACTGAACTGATTTTCTCAATGTTATGTGTGCTCTTATTTAATCCTGACCTCAGTGTTTAAGTGCAGATACTTCCCACTTTAACTGAGGAAACTGAGGTTAAGATAGAAAAAAAAAAAAATGAAAAAAAAAAATCACCCCACTGGGGCAATACTGTACAGTAAATAGACACCAGAAGACTAACGATGCACTGAAGGGGTCACAATAAAGACTAGAGATTGGTGTATACTTCAATGCCTCCATTTAAAAGACTTCAATATTCAGAAAGTGACCCTTCTTTTCTATCTTTCATTGGACCAAGAAAAGAAAACTAGGGGAAAAATGCCAGACAGACGTATTTTTGGTACGGCTTACTTGTTTTCATTGTGATTTTAGAAGTAGAAGATCATGTAGGAAGAAATACCTTGCAAGAGGCTTGGAAACTTAAGCCTGAATTATATGCAGATGAAAAAAGTCAAAGTACCATCAACAAACAGAATTCTTAAAAAGTACCCTAAAACTCAGGCTTGTATCTACTGCAGCTTGTAGATGCCAATCACTGCTTAAGCAGGTAATCTTTATTAGAAGCAGTACTAGCCTGGAAAAGGAATTGTGTATCTTAATGTCATTCATTCTAACATATATATTAAGTACTTACTATAGGCCACTTGAATCTTAAAGTCTAATGCAGTATCCTGCTAATTTACTGTATGAGAAGGTGTATCAAGTGCCCTTTTCAAAAACAGAGGTTGTTAAATTGTCTCCTGGACTATCAATTCAGTGTGTTAGAAAAATCTCAGGAAACAACATTTTTATTAAGCACTTCAAGTTATTATTACCGGACATGGGTGGAAACCTCATCTAAATAATTTATAGTTAAAATGAAAAGCATAATTACTTTAACTAGAGGAATCACATTTGTGATTAATTATCTGAGTGAAAACAAGTTAAAAGCAGTATTTTTTAGTGTTCTCATTGTAGTGTCTACAGACAATTACATTGTTCATTTTTTTTAAAGATTTTATTTATTTATTCGACAGAGATAGAGACAGCCAGTGAGAGAGGGAACACAAGCAGGGGGAGTGGGAGAGGAAGAAGCAGGCTCATAGCAGAGGAGCCTGATGTGGGGCTCAATCCCATAACGCCGGGATCACGCCCTGAGCCGAAGGCAGACGCTCAACCGCTGTGCCACCCAGGTGCCCCACATTGTTCATCTTTCAATAATATTAATTTTAAGATTTTGCAAATTATATCATTCTCCTTCTAATCTACTAGAGAGATTCCTGCTGAAACCACTCAGTTTCGGGGCACCTGGTGGCTCAGTTGGTTAAGCATCTGCCTTGGCCTCAGGTCATGGGATCAAGCTCCCTGTCGGGCTTTCTGTTCAGTGCGAAACCTGTTTCTCTCTTTCCCTCTGCCCGCTGCTCCCCTGCTTGTGCTCTCGCTCTCTCTCAAATAAATAAAATCTTAAAGGAAAAAAAAAAAAGAAAGAAAAGAAAAGAAAACTACTCAGTTTAAAGATTGCCACCTGGTGCTAACATTTAAGAACATAGCCAAAAGCCCAGAATGCTACCCAAGATTATGCCTAAGAAGGTATATGACCTAGGACCGCTTCATAAAAGTTCCAATTCCTACCAAATAACACTACTTGTCTTCTTGAATAGATATAAGCAGGATCTACCTAAAAGAAGTTATCAAGGGCCATATGCTTTGGGGAGGGAGAGAGAGAGGGCAACAGCTCCACAGACTTCCTTCTGTACTGGTGGTTGTAGTAGCACAGTTAAGGTGACAGACATGTTTGTGCACTCATATACATATAGACATATATATGTGGCATAATTTATTTTCAGTGCTAGTGGCCTGGTCATGCAAAATATGATATTTGTTTTTATTGAAAATTTGGTAAATAATTATTGTCATGCCACAGAGAAAATGAGTTTGCTAACATTTTTCTCTTTCATTTAAGAGAAAGAAGAAAAGAAAAACAACTAATGACATCTTTAACTATTGTCTATTGCCAGACGGATCTCCCAGTGACACTTAACATCTTATATGAAGGAAATGGGCTCAAGCAATAGATCATGTCTAGTATTATACCACATGGTCAACAACTAATTCAGCTGTCTCGAAATAATTCTTTTTTTTTCTTGAAATAATTCATTTAACAGATGAAAGATATTGCTTCATATGTAGTCTTATACCCCAGACTCACAATGAAATTAGAATTCTAATCCTCTACTATTAGTCTAACATTTTAGTTTCAAAGGATGTTTAATTCCTTCAGCAAAGATATGCTAAGCCAGCTCTTTGCTTAATCTACTATACCAAAATATGTTCTAGCATTTCTAGCTAAATGAAAAAAAGCAAATATATTAACTCTAGGTAAAATAATTCATCAATAGACCTTTATGTTTAATATATTTGTTTATCAGTAGAGGAGCCTCCAAATTCTTTACCAACATAGTTATAAAGGAAAGTACAATGCATTTTGAAACTAGGCAAGGTCAAAAGTTTTACTTTACTGTTATGCAGGCTAACAGAGTACAAAGAAAGCCAATTTCCTACTCATAATAAAGACACTAAATAGGTAAAATTTACTAGATGGAAAATCTACAATGTAAATAAAACAAAATTTAAATATAATATTTTGTTCCTAGAAGCATTACAAGTGATCTTATAAATTGCAATTCCTTAAGAGAGTGATAATTAGACTCAGCAAATAATTTTAAATCTATTTTACTAGCTTTTTGGTTATTAGATTGATCAATAACAATATTGTCTTTCATTCTCTTCAAAATGCCTAGGGGTCTAACTTTCTTTTTTAATAATTATTTCTACTGAAATAGTTTTAACTCTTTGCCTTGAAATTTGTTTTTGAAAGAAGTAGCACCTCATAAATTAACCAGGTGAATCTTATTAATTCTAAAATTAATTTATATTTCTGTTCATGGATAATTCAATGCCAATAACATCTAAAGAACTGAACATTTAATTTTTTACTCTGTGATTATGCTTTTTGTAAACAACATGCTGTAGATAATGAAAGAAGGGGTATAAGTTAACAACTAGAACTCAGGGTTATTGATACTACTATGATCTTACCTAAATAAAAATACTGCTAGCTATAATAATAGTGAAGTCACCAAGAAAATAAATAGATTAGTTTTTGGGAAAAATAAGTCATTATGTAAGTCCATAGTGATAACTGGAAAAGTAAGAAGCAAAGATAAAAATTAAGGTCAGAAGAAGGATACTAACATGCAGGATCAGTGGTTGGAAGGATTTCTAAGCACATGACTCATAATGACTTGACTGTTCTAGCTTTTCCTCCTTTCCCCGTTCAAAAGCACAAGGAAAATGATCATTTAAATTTCTACCGATCCTCCTTACAGTTTGGAGACAATGTTGCCTTGAATACAATGTGCGATTACTGCTAACAGAATATTCGTCTTGTTGAAAAGTTCTCATGGATTCCTTGATGAGAAAGGAAAAAGTTTTCCTGTTTTCTGTGACTAAATAGGTTCTTATTGGCGGGGCTATGGCAGAAAGTCTGGAAGTATTTCAGAAATGATGAAAGAATTGCAGCATTGATTATGCAAAAGCTGGGAAAGTAAAATTTTCTTGGATTTGAATTATTTTTTAAAGTGAAGCCTTAAATCCACTTAGGCTGGCTAAATACACCAAGAAAGGGACATCTGATAAGAATGTTTGATGCTGCAATTAATCTTTTTAAATGCCTAAATAGAACGCATAAAGCTTCAAAAAATGGAACTTTCAGAGTGGCTATTAATTCAATTTGAATAGACCTGGCACTTGCATTCCAGAAGCAGCAGCCTTTTGAAATGAATATTGGTATCTTTTCCAGGTGATTAAAAGACAGCAGCTTATCATTTATGCACTTCTGCTCCCCAGTCATATCTTCAAGGGTCATGAAAACTGTTGTTACAAATTATCTGAATATTATTTTCCAAACTATTTTTTCTTTGGACTTCATTTTATAGAATTAGATTGCATAGTCCTTCATTAATTACATGATTTCATTCAGAATGCATGTGCCGGAATCACTGTGGACACCTCACCCATATTCCCTCAACACCTACCATTTCAGTTCTTGTTAATGACTTCTCTCTACATCAGTTTACTCTCTGCATGATGGCTTTCCCTAGCTGCAGGAAGGGCATACAACCAAGACAGTTGGCACTGGAAATAAGGTTCCCGGAAGTAAAGACCTAGGCTAAAATTCTGGAATTGTATCAATTATCAGCCATATTCAACAAGGAAACCTTTACTGTGGGGATGACTGGAGTAATAATAACCTCTATTATGCTATAGCTTTACCATTATTAGGACTTTCAAGTGTTTTAGACTAAGATAGGATAGTGGTGGAAGGGAATCTACTAGATTATGCAAATAGCTGTAGAGCTTGAGAAAATATGGAGGCAATAGTATTTAGAAGGAGCAAGTATGGGGTGAGTATTGTTCCTCTATAGGAAGAAAATAATAGGCTTAGGTACTCAGAGCATAGTGTTAAAGTCAAAAGGCTTCCATTACAACATTTTAAAATAACCTTTTTTCCTGCAGTGCAAGGGCAGACAGTGCTGAAACTCAGACCCAAGATTTTACTATAATAGTGGTAGAGTTAAAAAGAAACTAAATTCACAGTCCTGGAAAGTCTATTATGCTCAAGTCCAGGCCCTAGCAGGAGAGGAAGAGTATCCTGAGACTAGGAATGGAGTAATAGGGCACAAACAAATGAAATCTTGAACATCCAGATTCTTTTATAGGGAATTTGGGCCAGAAGAAGAGGTCCCCTCATCCATGCAATTGAACAGCTCATTCTCATTGCCTGAAAACTGAAATAGTTTTACCAGAGATGATTTCCTCATCTAGTGATGCTTGTTGTTCCTAAGATCTGCTACCGCCTCCACTCATTGCTTCTTGACCGGTAGTTAGGGTCAATTATCAACATAGTCTTGTTAAGGGAAGAAATAAGTTATTCCGCAGGAAGATGAGGAACCTGACTGATATGCACCCACAGGAGAACATACGTGGCATTAGATATTGAAAGGACTAGAATGCAGTGGCAGAATATATGGCTGGATATGCAAAAGTTTAATGATGTGGAGTTACTCTTACGACTTAGTGTGTAACATTCTTGCCAAGGTTCCTGGAGCTGTCCTAATATACTGGAAGAATGATCCATGAAAATTTCAAGCACTGATTTACATTAAATTAAGTGGAGACATTGTAACTAGGCAGCATATTGAGGAAGAGGTCAAATAGTTCTGAAGGTAGGTCATGCTAAAATGGATCTGTTATGTAAGACCAAAGAATTTACCAGCTGATAATGATCTCTGGGAGGATCAAAGAAACATTCCCTTCACAAAAATGATAAGAAATGTTGTAGTGTGGGGTTCTAGCATCATTGATAGTCAGTGATGACTGTCCTTTAAAAGCCAGGGTTGATATTAAGAACTGCTTGGGGCGCCTGGGTGGCTCAGTCGTTACGCGTCTGCCTTCGGCTCAGGGCGTGATCCCAGGGTACTGGGATCGAGCCCCATATCGGGCTCCTCTGCTGGGAGCCTGCTTCTTCCTCTCCCACTCCCCCTGCTTGTGTTCCCTCTCTCCCTGGCTATCTCTGTCTCTGTCAAATAAATAAATAAAATCTTAAAAAAAAAAAAAAAAGAACTGCTGCTATCATACTGGCTCTCCAGTGACAATTGTGGTTGATGGGATTCCAAAATAGCAGAGGACAGGTGGCAATATTGAAATATCATAAGCGAGGGCTATATAGTGACTACATGGTACTAATGATAGAGTGGCAAGCAGGTGACCTTCATTCCCAGGGACTTGAGGCAGGTGGCTAGTACATGATGATATTCCTAAGGACAAAATATGCAGGCAGTCACTGAGGATACTGCTTAATTTATATAACTAAAATTAATCAAAAGCAGATGAGCAGAAAGCTGATGGCAGTCACCACTAAAGGTAAATCACTGTCCTTAAGAGAATTTTTAGACATGAGCATGGTATGAGACCCAGAACTCAGAAATAGAAGAGGAGATAAAATCAATGGCAAGTACATTCAGCAGCTATTCCCTAAATGACAGATTAGGGAAGAGAGAATACCTCAGATCATTCAAAAGCCATCAGATATGGGTTGTGTGCTGACACTGAAACTAGGAATGTACAACACCATCATGACCTCATATAAGAACGGGAGCATATTGGAGGGCACATATTGCATGGAGCACTGGGTGTTATACGCAAATAATGAATCATGGAACACTACATCAAAAAAAAAAAAAAGAACAGGGGCATATATAAGTGAGATGAAAAATGAATTTCTGGCACAAAGCCATCTCACATTGGGTTTAATGGGCTCATGGAAACACCCTGTAGTCATTCCCAGTTTCTTGAACACATAATTTTGATGGACATACTTAATAGCGGGCATAACTATTGCATCATTTCTGACATGAACATTAACAATGTGATAGGAAAAACCAAGTAGAGACTCATGAAACTGCTCACCCCTACAAACCTCATCCCAGATTGTAAGTAACAAGCAATAAAGCATCCTGGGTATAATGGCAGAGATTAATACTTCTCTTAAAGACTCAAATAATATAAAGCTAGTTGTCTCATCATATTGTCATTTAACTAACTAGCCTAAGCAAAAATCAGATGTATCATGTAAATTTATAGTAGATGTCTATAAACCTAACCCCATGGTAACCCCAGATGCAGCGGTTATGCTGGATATGTTTTCTTTATAGAATCAACAATATAGCCCTTGTCTTGGTATGAATTTATTTAGTGAATGCTTTTCAATCTATTATCAAGAAAAGAATCAAAAGCTGTTTCAACATCCTGAGAAGAACAGCAGCATGCATTCATCATCTTAACCCGGGGCTATGATGAACTTTTGGCTTCCGTCTCAGTGTAGCCCAGAGATCTTGATTGCTTTAACATTCTGCAGAAAAAATATGTTGGCAATTATATTGATAACACTTTATATTAACTGGATCTGGTAAACAAATGGTAATAAGTACTCTAGATGTATTGGCTCTACCATAGCATGTATTACCAGAAACTGCTGGCCTCGTTGGAACTTGTAATGCCCTTTAGAAGGCACAGTAAATGTGTAAGTTTGGGAATGACAACCTGCAGTTTAGACATTGACTCATTAACCATTATATGATGCTATGTTTGTGAATACGTGGGTCTGTGGAAGTAGAAGTGGTCTCTCTTATTACTACCAGTGAAACACTTGGGAAATTTATATTTTCAATCTTTATAATTGTAAGCATTTAAAGATTAGAAGTCCTGTTTTCAGTAGTGGGGGTAATACTTCTACCAGAGTACATAATAAGAGCTCGAATAAGCATAAATCTATGGGTCATGCCTGGTCAACTTGAGCTCTTCGTGATTGTAGATTGACAAGCAAAGAAAGGATTTACAATGCTGGCATGATTAGTTGACCCTGATCATCATAAAGAATAAGGTTGTTGCTACATAATGGAAACAGGGAAGAGTACAATGCAAGCTGTAGAAATTCATGTGGGGTTCTTTATATGTCTAGCACAAACGGAGAACTGTAGCAGTCTCAGAGAAAGAAAACCACAGCAGTAAAGGGTCTTAGACACTTCAAACATAGGTTATTTCATTGGCTAATCAACCTAAATTACCACAAATGCTGACCAAAGATGAGTGAGGTCCAGAATACATAATTACGGACAGAGAGTATACATAGTAATTACAGGCTCTTCTTCATAAGGATCTTAGCTATTTTTGGCTATGCTCTTTTATATAAGATTTAGAATTAGCTTGTCAATATTCAAAAAATATTTTGGGATATTTATTGAAATTTAAATGTACATCTAAATAAATCAAGAATAAGAGAAGAAAATATAATGGGATTTAAAATACCTAGAACTAAAAAATTATTAACACATCAAACCTGTGGGATGCAACGGTACAGTAATAATTACATTAGAAAAAAAGAAGCTAAAATTCAGGGGGAAAAAGCCAATGCAATATTAAAGGAGAACAAATTTGGAGGACTGATTCTATCTAATTTCAAGACTTACTATAAAACTACAGTAATCAAGACAGTGTAGTATTGGTGAAAGAACAAATAGATCAATGAAACAGATAGGGAGTCCAGAAACAGAATCAAATAAAAATAGTCAACTGATCTTTGACAAAGGACCAAAGACAATGCAATGGAGCAAAGACACTCATTTCAACTAACGGTGCAGAAACAGTAGGACATCCATTGTAAAAAAAAAAAAAAAAAAAAAGAATCTAGACACAGACTCATACCCACCATGAAAATTGACTGAGTGGATCACAGATGTAACTGTAAAATGCAAAACCATAACCTCCCTAGAGCATAACATAGGAGAAAACCTAGACGATCTGGGGTATGGTGATACCTGTTTAGATAAAACACCAAAGACATGGCCCATGAAATAAATCATTGATAACCTGACTTCATTAAAATTAAAAACTTCTTCTGTGTGAAAGACAATGTCAAGAGCATTAGCAGACAATCCACAGATTGTAGAAAATATTTGCAAAAGACACATTTGGTAAAGCACTGTTATCCAAAATATATAAAGAACTCTTAAAACTCAATAATAAAAAAATAATCAAATTAAAATATGGGCCAAAGCCCTTATCAGACACCTCACCAAAAAAGTTATATGGAGAATAAGTATATAAAAAGATGCTCCACACCACATACTATCAGGAAATGTAAATTAAAACAACAATGAGATACCACTAGGCAGCTATCAATATGGCCAAAATCTGGAACATTGGCATTACCAAATGCTGGCAGGAATATGGAAAAACAGGAATTCCCATAATTGCTGCTGGGAATGGAAAAATGGTATGGCCGTATTTCTTAAATGTTTTAATATTTTCCAGCTATTTTATTTTAGATCTTTGCAACAACACTGATAAGATATGTTTGTCTGTAGTAGGGTTTATTTGTTTGAATCTTTATCTTGTTTTGGTGACAGAACAGTCAGAATAGTAGTATATTTAATTCATACAAATGATTTAGAAGTTGTCCTTTCTCTGTGCTTGAGAATACTTAAGATAATATTGTAGACATCTGAATTCATAGACTTGGGAGAATTGTCCCCTTAGAAACCATCTGGGTCTTTTCTGCCATCCCTTTTTAATCGTATGTAAATCTTTTCTGGAAGTTCACTGAAAATCTCTCTTCATGAGTCATGCAGTTTCCATAAAACAAACATAATAATAAGGAATGAGGTCACTATGACCTATTCAACCTTTATGGAACTCTTCACAAAAGTATATGGACTCTTGCAAGAGGGATAAAAAAAAATAGCAGGGTTCTGTTTTCCAAGAGAAGGCAGAATGGCAGACAGATCTTGAACGGTCAACGAGCAGTATCGACCACAGGAGAGCTGTGAATTTTTTTCTCTCCTTAAACTTAATTTTTTTATTTCAGTCAACTTCCATAGAAAATTTTACTTTCTTTAACTCCCAGGATACTTGATATACTAACTCAAACTTTCTATAATTTTTTTTAATATTACAAAGGAAGATTTCGGATTATAGAAGTATCACAAAGCCACAAGGATAATCTAGTCTGAAAGCCTGGTTAGGGAGAAATATAAAGACTAACTGGTCGAATATAATATGCACTACAATAGGGCTGCATCATTAGCAAAGGTTGTTAGTGAGCAGGTATAAAAAGTGTGATGAAAATAGAAAGTAGAGAGAAAAGAAGAAATCAGGATAGAGGACATGTAGATGATGACAGAGCCTGTGCACAAATTTGGAAGGCACACTTTTTAAGTAGTAAAATGTTTGTCTTATGGTTTTCATGGTTTATTTTTCAAGAGCTAGGACCAAAAGGTGATATTACAGATCTACTATCCCTTATCAGAAACTCATGGGGCCAGATGTACTCTAAATTTCAAAATTTTTCAGGTTTTTAGAAATAGACATCTTACAGAGACTAACACTTTCCAGCTGAGTTCAGCAGCATCTCTCAGTGCAACACACTCATAATACGCCAGCAAAATATAAGCATATCCACATTGTTCAGCTATAAAATGACTATAAAGGGATTCACTCCAGTTCTGGTTTGGTTTCACCATCACCTGAGTTAAAGTCAGCTCAGCAGAGTTGAAATGCCAAAATAGTTAAGGAAAAAAATCAATTTTAGAGCATTTGGATTTTGGCATAATGAGTACAGTGATAATAAAAACTCCTTTAGTAGAAAACAAATTAAGTGGATCACTTTTAAATTTTCTTTTATTGAAATGAAGTAAGAATAAAATTCTAACATTTGAACTATATAAAAATTTGAGGTTCAGTTAATTTATACTCAGAAATAAACAAGGAGTGTGACAGGCAACGTTTCTGTCTTTTATTCTCCATCAATTCGATGAAGAAAAGAAAGGAGCCCTACCTTATCTTTAGAAAGACATCACTTAAAATAGAAGGCCTTGCCTAGAAATGAGTAAGTTGTTTCACGAAATCTAAGATCCAATATCTTGTTAATCTTGTCTAACTTTAAATGTTATACGGAAAATAAACAGATAATTAAATAAAATAATTTTGAATGAATTACAAATATATATATATCTTTAGTCCTTAGAACGTCTCACACAGCTTAGACAATGAGACATATTTTTTCAGGGTGTTTACATTGTCAGCATTCATTTCATCACTATAAACTTGCTTTGGAGTTTTTCAATAAACTTAATAAATATTAGATATTTAAAAAGTGATCTTTAAAAAAACAACTCTGATTAACAATTTGTAGCTATGGAACCTGAACTTGACTTTCTTGCGCAAATTTAAGCTATACCAAGTTGGAAAATGGAACACAATAAATTGCCCAGTCCAGACAGGCTGAGAGTTGTAATTTCTTCAAATTATCCAATTGTCCCAAACTTAAAAGAATTTATACAGTGTACAATATATTTATTATAAAACATATAGAAAAGAGTACATGGAAAACAATAAAATGAGAACATACATTTTAATTTCTTCACTTAAGTAAAAATCTGAAGTGAAGTTATAGGTATTAACTTAATAATTCATTCCTCTGCCAGGGCTAGTATGTTTTTCTTAAGTTTAATACCACTGGCTCCAAAAAGCTTTTTCTTGGAGTCAAATAGTATATTAACTTTTCTGAATAGATAGATGATAGATGATAGATAGATAGACGATAGATAGTTCAGCAAATGCTGATCTATATATCTGATTAATTCTACAAATTAATAGTATTAATATATTTATATAGGTACAAGGATGTAATTGTATTAATGCTGTAACTCACCATTAAAGTCATTCTTACAATCTGGCACATTTATTCTTTTAATCCTTCTTGATTATTTAATACAGGCGTAATTCTATTAAGCACACACACACAAAAAGAAAAAAATGGGTGAAATAATTTAATGGTTCATGCTATGATGTGAGAATTATAAATAAGTGATTAGGTATTGACTTCAACTGGTAAAATAGTATTTGAAACACAGCTTAGGATGTCCACAGAAATTGGAATTTCTTCTACTTCCATCTGCATTGAATTTATGCACCCAGTCACAGGCAGATATGTATATACCTGACACACGGAGTAGCTACTGCTGTATCTTAATCTAGAATGCAAAGAGCAAGTAAGATGTGGAAGGAATAAAGTCCTTCTTAATTCTTCCTGGAAAGGTTGGAATTTCCTATCTGGGGACTAAGACAGGAAATTGGAAATCCTTCACTGCACCAATGTTGATTCAAAACCTCGGGAGACTCTTGAGTGAAATCTGAAACTGGCCTCCATACATGCAGGGCAAGGAGAGACTGAAGAATGAGGCAAGCCACTCCAGATTGCTAAATGGCAGGTTTAGCAAGCAAGGGAACTTGCATATGGGGTTTGTCTCTGGCAGGCACAAGACAAGGAGATCTCCTCACCTGCCCAACAGAATCCTAAAAGTTTATACAGAAGCCTTAACTGCATTCAGTACTGGTATACCATCCAGATGGTCTTAGCTACACATTGCTTTCTCCAGGTTGTATCCTTGAAAATGGCTTCCACTGTGGGAATGGTGGGTGGAGAGTTCATTCCAAGGACAGAGAAGTGGTGAGGGGGCTCATATTGCCAGGCTCCAGACTGGAGGCCACATCTTCTCAATGACCTCCTTCAACAACCAAAGTCACCAAGCTGAGATTATAATCACGGGTTTAGAATGTTTATATTATCCCAAAGGTCTTTGTCTAATTTAACAGGAAGCCACCAATACAACTTTAAGAAGTTCTGAGCGGGACTAAAGCCTTGTTTCCTAGAGGAATGAACTCTGTTAATAACCACTCTGACATGAGTGACTGCAGGCAAGGAAGAGGTAACACAAGAGAATAGCTAGGTCCAAGGTCTAGAATAAGAATGATTTGTTTTATAACTAAGTTCTTTATTTACTAGCTATATGGTCATGCATGTCTAGGCCTCAATATTATCATCTTTGTAACAGGGATATTAATAGCATAAAGTTCTCTTTAGGATTAAATAAATTAATCAATATAAAAGCATTTAGATGAATCCCTGATACATAGAAATGCCAGCTGTTGAAGGTTCTGTTAGTGCTACTATTTCCTCATAAACTCTAGGTATATTTGCTAACGTATACTTAATGCCAGCCTGGAAATCTATATGCATGTAAATATGTTATTTATCCATGTATGCATATGGATAGATATAGAGATAGTATGAAACCTATAAAATACATATATAGATATTATATATACCAAGATATAACAATATCTTCTAAGCATCTGCTGTTACCTTTTCTTCTGGAACAGGGAAAGAAGCAATGTTGTAAAAAAAAAAATAATGTGATGGCAAAGAAATTTGGGACCGCATAATGTTACCTATCTGTCATCTTATATATCATACTCACATTAGTTTTCTATAAAATACAATCTAGGGGCAAACTCATCACCTAATTATGAAGATTATGTAGACTACAAATCTAAAATGATTATCTGAAGACATGAAACAAATTATGTCCTCAATATTGTTTCCCTTCCTTCTGTTAACTCTAATCTTATGTTGTTTACATCTAACATTGTTTTATTTATAGTGGATTTCATGTATCTCAACACTATTTGTATCTTTATGCATTCATAGCCCACACTAATGTGTGTGTGTGTTTCAATAATTGACTACAGAAGTCAGTGGAGGATTTCTCCAACCTCAGCATTTCTGAACAATACAGATAAGTAGGTAGATATATAAGTAGGTAGGTAGATGGATAGATTAGATAGATACAGAAATAATGTTTTCTATCACTTTAAAATTTTGGTAAGATTATATTTTACTCCAGAATCCTATTGAAAGTTTTACTAACTCTATTTAATATAACCAGTTGTAATATTTTCCAATAAATAAAAGAACTTTTTAGTCTTGCTTACTTTTTCATAAATAGTAACTTCTGAGAAACAAATTCCTCAATAGCAGATGTTGCTTTTTGTGTTAAACACTGCATATTATGTATGAACATGCAGGATTCACAAAGAGATTGTTCTACAAGCATTATATTAACTTTTTATATCTTGACCATTATTTCCAATGCTAGTGTAGTTGCTGCATTACAAATAATTGCATTTGAACTAATATAAAAGGCCATAACACTTGTGGTGAAAAGTGGAAGTTCATGAAGAAGTGGTTGATGTCAATAACAATTTAGTTGAGAATTATGGTTACTAAATCATTTCATTTAATGTGTGCTTAATTATGTTTAAAATCTTATGTGATCTTTGAATACTTTGAGACCCAAAAAGACTAAGGAAATAAGCTGAGAGAAATTTCTGAAAATGAGAAAAATAACAACTTGAAGAAAAATTAAAATGTAAGGGAAGCTTTAGTGAGTTTAACTTGACTTTAAACATTTTTCCACAAACTTTAAAACTTTCTTAAATTAACATTTTATGTGCTACAGAGTAATTTTATACTGAAATTTATATAAACACGTGCAATTAAAGTTCATTAAATTGCATTTAATGGGAGAGTACAATTATATGGCTTAAAAAAAGAAAATCCCTGGTGATTTTTGGTGTTTATACTTTCTGAAGATTTAGTGTTTTTTTTTTTAAGATTTTATTTATTTATTTGACAGAGAGACAGCCAGCGAGAGAGGGAACACAAGCAGGGGGAGTGGGAGAGGAAGAAGCAGGCTCCCAGTGGAGGAGCTCAATGTGGGGCTCAATCCCGGACCGCCGGGATCACGCCCTGAGCCGAAGGCAGACGCCTAAGGACTGCGCTTCCCAGGAGCCCCTGAAGATTTAGCTCTTTTAAAATTCACCAGTAAGTATATGGATTTTTTGTTAATTATTCCATTTGTGAGACTTTGTAGGACTCCTTATTATTAGATCTCTATTACTTTCTATATCTCCCATATACATTTTTATTAATATGGAAAGTAACATATCTTCATATTTTATACCTCTACTACTTTATGTCCTGGACCCTTTGTTTCTTCTTGGTTTTGGCTGAATACATTTTTACTACATTCCAAAGAAAATGAAGATTTAACTAAGAGATTGTGTAAAAAGGAGAAAAAAAGCAGTGGGCTAGGATATTTTGTAGTATTTATTCTTTGTAGCAGTATTTTTAATCACTTTTCGTCCACTTGAAATGATGCAAACTATGACATGATGGCAAAGAATAAGCACTCCGTCTAAAACTTTAACCACAAAATCAGTTTGTCCTGGAGTAAATTGGGGGAAACTCCTGTTTGTGGTTTTTAAGGGAAACTTTTCTTTGTGATTATTTTGTTTGTGTGCTGAATGTTATAATGAAAATGTTGTAACCATTCCTGTGGTTTTTGTTGCTATTTCCTGTACATTGTTAACAATGGTTTTATAATATCATTCATTATTATAGAACTTTTAACACCGCATGTTTTTCCTTCCCAAGAGAACATAGTTTTGATGCTGTAGCTACCTAGATATACAGCTG
Organism: Ursus maritimus; assembly: GCF_017311325.1. NCBI lineage: Eukaryota > Metazoa > Chordata > Mammalia > Carnivora > Ursidae > Ursus > Ursus maritimus. Next base: position 9,477,773 of record NW_024426996.1, on the reverse strand, counting down.
CTTCTAAATTTGATGGTATAGTAGAAATCTTAACTCTGCTATTTTATGTAACCTTGGCTAAATTATTTAATGCCTCTAAGTTTTATCATCTCTATTTATAAAATGAGGTATCAACAACAATACTCATAAAAAAAGGTTTTGAGATTATTAAATAAAAATGCTTGTTAAATTCTTAGTAGAGGTCCTGCCACAGAGGATGTACTCTAAAATGTTAATTGTATAATATGCTTTATAAAACATCATATATGAGTTTTATATATATAATATCTAATATAAAATGTTATTTTTTTACCTTCATTGTCATTATTATGGTAGTCCTTTTATAATGTAGAAATCATATACTTGGATCTTTGACTTTGACTAATCCCTTGTGAGCTAACCTGGTCTTTCCCAGTAATTTTCTAAGAAAAGTTACGTGAGTTACATGACAAAGTTACAAAGTGTTTCTCCTATTCAGCAGTACTCCACAAAAAAGAAATTCCTTCTAACGGAAATTGCTTATTACTAACAAAAGGAGACAAGTCCTTTCTGAAATTTGTACTTCTTTTTTTTTTTTTTTTGTAAAGATTTTATTTATTTATTCGACAGAGATAGAGACAGCCAGCGAGAGAGGAAACACAAGCAGGGGGAGTGGGAGAGGAAGAAGCAGGCTCATAGCGGAGGAGCCTGATGTGGGGCTCGATCCCAGAACACCGGGATCACGCCCTGAGCCGAAGGCAGACGCTTAACCGCTGTGCCACCCAGGCGCCCCTGAAATTTGTATTTCTGTCCCTGCTAGTAAGAGATCCTTATAGTAAATGAAAACCTCCTAGATGTTTATACAGTAAAAGCAATCTAAGGAAAGAGAATCTCCCATTCCTTGTAATTGCTCTTTTTATTTTCACTTTAGGCCAGTGGAAATCAGGTATCTAAGGAAAATGAGAGATAATTTGGATTTTTTGTGTTGTGTGCTTTACTTCCAGATTGTAATTTTGTGGTTAATGTCATAGAAACAAAATCTAGAGAATAAAAACTTGATTTCAAATACCTTAGCATCATTATATTATATTTTATATACCATCTATGCACCATTTTGTAACCTCTATATTGTTATTTTTTTTCTATGACTACCACACATACTAGGTAATGTGTCCTGAGAAAATAATGGTTGTAAAAATATAGATATACCACACTTTATTCTACCTGAAGTATACTATTGATTAGATTCTAGTCCACAATATTTTAGCTCCCCAGAAGTATGACAGCCACAATCATGAATTTTAGTATGGGTTATAAAGGGATACTATATAAACTTCTCACTCAAAAATTGTTCTTCAGCAATATATATCTTTGGTGTAAGCACCTAAATAACACTTTCCCATGTCAGTTGTAACATTCTCTTAAAGGTTCTGGGTCAAGTACTAAAAGCTGTGGTGATAAAAGCTTAATTTCTATTACTCTGAAAGGCTATTGTCATCACTTATATTTTTAACCGTGAATAAACTGAATTGTACAGCAAAAAAAGTATGTAGTTCAATGTCATATATATATATATATATATTTTTTTTTTGTTTAACCTACTCAAACTCACAAGAAGATTTTTAGCTTTGGCTTTATAAAATCTGGGTAAAGGAAAGTACTATCAATAGTAGGTTATAAAATTATTTTACTTAGATCACATGGGACTCTAAAGCTTCAGACAAATTATATTTGTGAATAAAGCAATTTAGACTGACTATACTTTAGTGCTCTGAAATTTTAACAAGTTTTCTTTGAACTAATGGTAGGGTTTCTTTTTTATTATTAGTTTTGTTTTGATTTGGTTTGGTATTATGTATGTTTCTAGTTCTCTTAGGTGCCAGTCTTAAAAGTTGGGTGCTTACACTGTTGGTGGTAATGCAAACTGGTGCAGCCACTCTGGAAAATAGTATGGAGGTTCCTCAAAAAGTTAAAAATAGAGCTACCCTATGACCCAGCAATTTCACTAATAGGTATTTATCCAAAAGATACAAAAATAGTGATTTGAAGGGGCATATGCATCCCAATGTTTATAGCAACAATGTCCATAATAGCCAAAATATGGAAAAAGCCCAGATGTCCATCGACAGATAAATGGATAAAGAAGATGTGATATAGGGGCACCTGGGTGGCTCAGTCGTTAAGTGTCTGCCTTCAGCTCAGGGCATGATCCCAGGGTCCTGGGATCGAGCCCCACATTGGGCTCACTGCTCTGCTGGGAGCCTGCTTCTTCCTCTCCCACTCCCCCTGCTTGTGTTCCCTCTCTCACTGGTTGTCTCTCTCTCTGTCAAATAGAAAAGAAAAGAAAAGAAAAGAAAAGAAAAGAAAGAAAAGAAAAGAAAAGAAAAAAAAAGAAAAGAAAAGAAAAGAAAGAAAAGAAAAGAAAAGAAAAGAAAAGATGTGATATATAGACACAATGGAATATTACTCAGCCATCAAAAGGAATGAAATCTTGCCATTTACAATGATGTGGATGGAACTAGAGTGTATTATGCTAAGCAAAATAAGTCAGTCAGGGAAATACAAATACCATATCATTTTACTCATTTGTGGAATTTAAGAAATAAAACAGAGGGACATAGAGGAAAGAAAGGAAAAATATAATAAAATGAAAACAGAGATGGAGGCAAACCATAAGAGACTCAGTCATAGGAAACAAAATGAGGGTTGCTGGGGGAGAGGTTAGTTGAGGGATGGGGTAGTTGGGTGATGGGAGTTAAGGAGGGCATTTGATGTAATGAATGCTGGGTGTTATATGCAACTGATGAATCACTAAATTCTACTGCTGAAACTAATAATACACTGTATGTTAACTAAATTGAATTTAAATAAACATTTTTTAAGAAAAGTTGTGTGCTTAATGTAAGTTATGAATCTTCTATTCCTCAGGAAGAAGCTCCAGGTTTTGAGCTCCATCCAGACTGTGGGTTACTGTGCTGGGGGTGAGGTTTATGGCAAGACTATGTCTTAGCCTTTCCTACCTACCTTGAGGTCCTTTCCCTCTTTTGCAGGATGTGAAAGGTTGCTCTGTTGGTTTTCAGGTTTTGTCAGAGGAAATTATTTCATATATAGCTTTAGATTTGTTATGTCTGTGAGAGGATATCAACTCATGATCTTGAACAGGAGCACTGTATGTTCCCAGTTCTACTACAAACTTCTACATTGTCTAAGATCACATGATTACACAGACAGCATCTGCTGTTGGAAGTGCTGAAAACTTAGAAGACTTCTTTCGTCCTATTAAATTCACTGCAGAACAAGAAGCTTAGCTAGGTATTTTACCAGTAGGAGAAAACTTTTTTTGCAGACTTGTACCTGATTATAAGCAAGTTATTTGACAATTTTAAATAGATTTTATGTTACTAATTAGGGCCAGGTTATAAAGACAATTACCAGATTACATATGGTAAATTCGATTTCTTCCTCGCTGGTAATTTTAATTTACTCTTGTTCTAATATCATTGTTACGCAAAAGCCTCTGTTTCTTAACACTGGACATGCCTACTCCTTAGCGGGTGTCCATTTTATGTCATCTTTGCATCTTTTCTCTTTCATCACATATTTTCACTTTCATCAACAGCTCTTGCAAAATGGGGGGGGAAAGCCCATCATTTTTATACATACATACTTAAGAGACTTACATTTATTTCATTAATGTAGATTTATATTTTAGTTCATAAATTATTAATGTATTAAAATTTTTCGTTTAACATAAATTTTATACCACCCCACCTCTCGCTAAACTTGTAGAAACAGAATATTCAATAGATATCTGTATTCTAGCTTACTTACAAAATATTTCACCCTTTAGAAAACTTTCAAAAGAAGTGCATTTTTCTTGCTAGTCAATTTGTTAGTATGGCTACCTGGATTTTTGGTAGTTGACCAGTTTATTTGTTTGTTTTTAAGATTTTTTATTTATTTGAGAGAGAAAGAACGAGTGGGGGGGAGGGTCCAAGGGAGAGGGAGGAGACTCCCCACTGAGCAGGAAGCCCAATGCAGGGCTCAATCTCAGAACTCTGGGATCAAGACCTGAGTCAAAGGCAGACACTTAACCAACTGAGCCACCCAGGCACCCCTGACCAGTTTTTTTTTTCTTAAATAAACTATCAAGAGTACAGTAGTACCTAAAATTCTAAATTTATTACTCATTTCTTAAAAGCTTTCATCTATTTGGAATGAACCAATAGGACCACTCTTTAAAAGAAGGATAATGAATAAATGGAGATTTTTTTTTTTATTGTGTAATTCTGGACATATTACTCGAAAGACTGTTTCTATAAAGATTTCATGATGCCAGAATACAGTGTTCAAAGTGAGTGAAGTACAGCTGAGTATCCATAAACTAGGCATTAGTTCTCAATCAGTATGTCATCAAGTTAAATTTTTAAAAAAAATTTGCTACAATGAATATGCATACTCTTACACTGATATCTGTCCACTAGAACATAAGGTAAATAGTATACTACTTGTGGCTCTCCATGGGAAATTTGGTTCAGTATCAAGTTGGCACTCAAAAAAAGATCTCGTGGTTACAGGTGCACACAAGCATACAGGGCAAGAGTTCTATTCAAATGGTAAGAGAATGCTTAGGGGAGACAAAAAGAAGGCAATTAATATGGATGCTTTTATAAGCAATGCACAACATTAAATCATTGTATTATTGATATCTTTTCATTATTCTTCCTTTATTTAGTGTTAAAATATTTAACTTTGTCAAGTGTATTGATAATCAGAAGTGTAACAGAAACACACAAAAGCTTGAAAACTATTGTCCTAAAGCTACAAGTGAGAAGAATATTTCACATATGTTTATTGACTTCTCTAAAACCTTAGAAATAATAATAAATGTATATCTCTAAGTATAATTTGAAGGTTGTGCAGTAGTAATAATTTAGCATAAGAACATTATAAAGTGGATTTGAGTTGTTTAGTTTTACTAGCTTATTCCTATGCTATGAAATGACAAAAATATTTCAAATACATGTACCAAGTTTGCTTTTGTTATTTGTATTTTTAATAATAATCAATAGTTTGAAACAATGTATCTTTTAATTAATTTTACATATTCATCATAATTTTATCATCTTCCGTCTTCTACCCTACTCCTAAATTCACCCTATGTCAGTTATAATCAAATTGATTTTAATAAAGAAATAATTATTAACAACTGGATATGTCTATCTTGACACCTCCTCAGATATTTATACAAATGTATTAATAAATAAAGAATATGGTGTCATAAACTAGTGAGGTAGGAAGAAATTAATTTTGATATTAGTTTTTTACTGGGATATAAACTTACAATAATAGGAAAAACTGCAGATCACTTCTACCCTTTGTTAATATTAGAGATCATGTCTTAAATTTCTTAAAATTGAAATAACTTTAAAAGTAAACAGTTTTACCCAGCCAGAAAAAAATATATATGGCTTTGAAAAGAAGAGCCTTTGCCTATATGGTTTGTCTATTTTTTTATTGTAAATACTTTAGTACATGTCCACATGAAATTTGGTATTCTAGAAGTTCTCTTGATGATGACATTTACCTTCACAGAAATTATTATTGGTATTGGTACCTTTATATAAGAATTTCCTCTTGGAAGTTCAAAGCTGATTACTATTTTGAAATCCCTTAAAATTGCTTAAGTGCTAGACATTGAGGGGCGCCTAGGTGGCTCAGTCATTAAGCGTCTGCCTTCGGCTCAGGGAGTGATCCTGGCATTCCGGGATCAAGCCCCACATCAGGCTTCTCCACTGGGAGCCTGCTTATTCCTCTCCCATTCCCCCTGCTTGTGTTCCCTCTCTCGTTGGCTGTCTCCCTCTGTCAAAGAAAGAAAGAAAGAAAGAAAGAAAGAAAGAAAGAAAGAGAAAGAAAGAAAGAAAGAAAGAAAGAAAGAAAGAAAGAAAGAAAGAGAGAGAGAGAGAAGGAAAATCTTTTTTAAAAAGTGCTAGACATTGAAAATGACATGTTATTTAGAACTGAGCATTCAGAAAGCAGTGCCTATTTCTAATCATGGGCTCAGGTACAATATGCCTTTTAATACTCTACTTCTGTTAGAAATGTCTTAAATAAAAAGAAAATAAATATAAATAAATAATAGGAATGTTTTAAGGTATATATCATTAATGCATTAAAATGATTAGTAGATTTCTGAAACTCAAATTTGTTATCTACTTTGTGAACCTTGTTAAGTTTATGAAAGCATTTTTTGTTGTAAGGAACTATCTCTAAGGAGTAACATAATAATTAAAATTTGTTGGGGCGCCTGGGTGGCACAGCGGTTAAGCGTCTGCCTTCGGCTCAGGGCGTGATCCCGGCGTTCTGGGATCGAGCCCCACATCAGGCTCTTCTGCTGGGAGCCTGCTTCTTCCTCTCCCACTCCCCCTGCTTGTGTTCTCTCTCTCTCTGGCTGTCTCTCTCTGTCGAATAAATAAATAAAATCTTTAAAAAAAAAAATTTGTTTAGCACCTCTGTTTCAGAACAATTACATTTATATTTTCTGATTTGATACTTTCATTAACCTTAAAAATCTAGACTTAATTTTATGTCATTATTTAGAGGAGAAAACTGAAATAATAGAAGGGCAAAGTAAAACAGAAGAACATTGGCAAAATCACAATTGTGGCAGCCACAGAAGTGCACTGGTCCGAACTCGCTTCAGGAGAGACCTGCTGCAAGGAGTGTAAAGTGAGCTGACAGCCTCCACCTGCTCTACCTTCTGGATTCTCTCTACCTTCTTGGCTGGGGCCAAGGCCATTCTTTCTCTGAGTGTTCCCAGCCAGTGACTGAGCCCAGTGGGATTCCTAGAGTTAAGCCATACCTTCTCAATAGGGGACTATTCTAAGGTAATCTTTGTCCTAGGACTCCCAGTTGGCCTGGTTGAGACTTTCTCAGAGCTGCACTGTGGTCTGAGGCTCTTTCTACTCAATGTTCCTTCATTTTTTTCTTTAACAAGTATCAAATCAGCATTGCAGTCTTCCAGCTCTCCCTGCCTGCTCTTTACTCCCTGCTCTTCCTCTACTCTATCCTACCCAGGAATTGCCCCAAGTAATTCCTTTGTAAGTCCAGCTCTGTGCTGATGACTGCTATATGAAGGACCTCAGATGATACAGTGGCTAAAACTTCAGGGGTAGTAGAGATGAGCTTACACTGGTAGGAAATAGTGCTGAGAAATTTGTCTGGCTAAAATATTAAATGCCTTTCCTATTCTGTGATTGAAGTATAAGGATTTCTGCTTCTGAGAATGGTAAAGAAACATTTTGCAGACTAGACTAAGTACAGGGAACATATAGAAAAATTAGAATTTGAAGTAAGAAATTGTTTGAAAAAATCAGAAAACTAACAAAATATCAAGGACTTTAAGATCAGATCTAGAGAGAAATGAAAAATGAGATAAGCCCAAAATTCTGAGTATTTCTACAGTAGATGCATTTCAGAAAGAAAAAAAGGAACAAAGGTGGAGATATAATCCCACAAATAAACTATTCAATTTCAAGATAAACACTGCTTATTATGAAAAGCCCAACTATCAGGTTTTGCACTTCAAAGTGTAATAATTGTGTGTGAATTTGGACAAGCTACTTAACCTGTCACATTTTCTTCACCTTACAATGGTTGTAATACTAATATACTACACCTCATAAATGTATCATGAGGCTATATTAAGTTAACATTTACTGTGCTCTGAAAACATTGTCCAGTACATATTAAATACTAAGATTTTGTTAAAGATCTAAAATGAAGAGTGCAATTCACACACACACAAACACACATACACACGCATTTTCCGGAAAACACTAGCTTATTTAAAGTTATTATTTTCAAAAAATGTTTCTTTCAAATGACTTTTGAGGTTAACCCACAACTTCATCAATATCTATTTTGGGGTGAAAGTACAAGAAAGTACTCTCTTAATATTCTATGTTCTATATTTGGAAACAGTTTTATTCTCTGAAGTAGTACATCAGAAACATTTCAAGTGGTTGCTGATTAATTTGTATATTTAAATATACAGGTTTTTGAAAAGCAAATTAAACTATAAAGTGATCAATTAATTATGGGATATGACTTGATTATACTAAACACCATTGTTACTCAATTTGAGATTAGAATCTTCTGGATATCTTGCTCTACTTTGGAAAAAAACGCTGCGCTTTGGCACATAAACATATGTTGGAGTGGCTTTCCATATTCTTTACTGAAGCAATGGGTTAAAAACTGTATAATGCTTAAATGCCTTTTCTTCTACCCAATTTATATTACAATATTGATTTGATAATGGATGGTTTCTTAAGAATGCACCTATCTAATTGCAGTGGAACAGAAGGTATATAGCATTTCTCAGTTTTAAAATGTCAAAAATATTCATTAAGTATTTCCTGCAATTATCCTATTAAGTCAGCATTAATATTTCCATTATGCAAATGATACATTGAATCATAGAAACTGAATCATAGAAATAAATTTTTTAAAATATGAACAATAAAAACAAATGATTGTAGAGTTTGGTGGATGGTTTACCATTCTAAAGTTTCACTGTTTACTGGGTAGTGATGGTGGAGTGGAGTAAACATTTTCTCATCTAAAAAAAAAAAGTAATGATGTATGACATTATTAATTGTGCAAGTGCCATCTGGACAGATGCCGCATTTCGTTCTGAAATTATTTTTCAAAAAGTTTGCAGGAGTTTCAGAAATCATAATTTACTTCTCTCCGCATACCATATTTGGTCAGCTGGCTATTATTTCCTAGCCTGTTGGCACTGATAATTTGGATCAGATTGTATTTCAAACCACTCAGGCACTTAACAGCTTATAAATGTTTACACTGGGACCAAAATAGAGAAGAAAACAATTTTTGAAGGAAAACATCAGTTTGTATAGCAGCCATGGACAATACCCAGTAATGTTGGCTTCATTTTTTATTATTAGTTTCACTCTGTTGTTGAAGCCAAGTCCTCATACGCACTCCCCTTCCATACCAGTCTAGCCTTTTGAAAAATAAACTTTCATATAATGTATCTTTGTGGGAAAAATCAAAACTATCTAAAGGAATAAAAGTGCTCATAGACTAACATTTATTCACTTGTCCCAGTATCTATGCCCTCAGTTGCCTCTCATAATGATTCTGAGTTTTGCTATGCAAATCGCTTTGGTTAATAGAAAAGTAGCAAATAGGACACAAACAGAAACTTGAAAATGTTTCAACGTTGGAATTTGCCCTTTCTTGGTGCTATTGAAATAATCCTTCCCCTCACATTTGCAAAAAAGCCTGGGGTAGCCTGTTGCCTGAGGAGAAAAAATGATCGTATCACTGCCATAACGCCCACTAATATGTAGCTTCCATCGCCAGGTGTAAGCATGAGGCTATCCTAGATCAACCAGCCCTAGATGACCTGTCAGCTAACCACAGAGGTCAAGGCAAGCCCAGTTGAGATGGCCTACAACAGCAGAACTGTCCAATCAACACACAGATTCATAGGAAATAATAAATGAATGTTGTTTAAGAAACTGGATTCTGGAGAGATTTGTTATGCAGCCAAAGCTAATTGATAGAAACAGTTTGTATGGTAAGTCATGAAAAAGTTTCACTCATTGGGCCTTTTTCCAGTGTCCCAAAGCAAATATCCATTAATAAAATGTTTTAAATAGTGACATTCATACTATTTATTTATTTATCTATTTATTTATTTATTTTTGGTAAGAAAATACACTGGAACTCCATGTAGTCTTCTGCTCAGAATTATGGGAGCAAGGAGACCATTCTGAAATCTTGCTTTTAATGAATATCATTGGCCAGTATAATTAAAAACTTGCAATACACTAATGATACTTATATTCACATCAAATGTGTTTGTATAGATGCATTTTTGTATTCCTTTAGATATTAAGTGAATTTAACTTCTGTTGAAATTTTTAAACTAATTTAAAATCTTTCTTCCACTTCTACAACTGACCATTTCATTTCATATTCAATGCTACCAAAAAATAACGGTAGGTAAAAAAAGAAACAGCAGATTTTCCTTTATTAGGTAGATCATAGGTAGCTATTAGTAAATTTTCCATTAGAGTTTTCCTTAATTTTTCTTGGGTCTGAGGAGAGAAGGGAAGCTTATTGACAGAAAAAGTGTAATGTGGTTTATTGATGGAAATTTACTTTACTTTTTAATTTACTTTATGTGATGTCTATATGTTTATTTTCTAATAGCAAGGAAAGGACCAAAGCTATAGTTAATGATGAGCACACGACTGCGTTTGAAGATTTTACTGAACATTTGTATGTTTCAATGATATTTTATGAGAAGTGCAAGTATTATGTCAAGATATCAGATAGTTTATAAATATAAAACTTAACCAGCAAACACAAACAATGTTATTATATATTAATAGCAAATTTCCCAAATGTAAAAAATAAAAAAGAGTTCAGGTAGAATTTAAGAAGTCGAATATGCTAAGGGAAGAGATGAAAGCTCTAATGTAAACAAGTTTCTACGCCAAGTATACATCCTGAGAACGATGTATCAAATATAAGCACAGAAATATTAAGTCCTCTTTCTAAGGGCTCAAAAGGGTAAAGTTTTAATATAATTATTATAATGTTTTCGTTTGCAAATTTTTACTTGTCTTTCACTTTGTAGCCAAGTAGCCAATAAATCTAGGAACTTATGCCAGAAGACCAAAAAAGCAATAAGCTGATTTAGCTAAAACAATTTTAATCTGAATTATTTTAAAGGTGAAACTGTAATCATAGAATATTTTGACCATCAAATTATCCTCTCCATTTTTCTCCACTTTCCAAATATTTTAAAAAGATAACCCGCAGAATGAAAGTATTTGGAAATCATATATTTGATAAGGGGATTAGGGGCTAATATCCAAAATGTATAAGAAACTCCTACAGTTCAATAGCAAAAACAAAACAAAATAAAACAAAATGTTTCTAAGGCTGTGGAGAAATAGGAACCCATCTATACTGTTGGTGGGAATGTAAAATGGTGCAGTATGAAAACATACTGAAAACCGTATGGAGTTTCCTCAAAAACTTAAAAATAGAGCTACCATATGATCCACCAATAAATACCACTTCTGAGTAAATGCCCAAAAGGACTGAAATCAGGATCTCGAGGTATCTGTACTCCCATGTTCACTGGGATACTATTCACAATAGCCAAGTTATAAAAACAACCCAGCTGTTAATCAACATAAGAATGGATAAAGAAAATGTAGTAAATGTATACAATGGAATATTATCCAGACTTTAAAATAAAGAAAATCCTGCCGTTTGTGACATAAATGATACTCGAGGACATTTGCTAAGTGAAATAAGGCAGTCAAGGAAGACAAATATTTCATGATTCCACTTGTATGAGATACCTAAAATAATCAAACTCATAGAATAGAGAATAGAGAATAGAATGCTGGTTACCAAGGGCTGGGGTTACAGGGAAATGTGAGGTGTTCACTTGGTGTGTTTTCAGTTATGCAAGATGATTGCTGCAGATAGAACTTACAGTTAACCATACTCTAGTATACACTTAAACATTTGATAAGAGACTAGATCTTATATTAGGTAGACATACATAAAATAACAAAAAACAAAAAAAAAAGGACACATAGGAAACTTATGGTTGCAAAGGCTATGTCCAATACCATGGTTTTGGTGATGGTTCCATGGGTATTTGCATATGTCCAAACTCATCAAATTATATATATTAAATATGTGCAGGTTTTGTGTATCAAGTATACCTCAACAAAGCTGTTTCTTTTTTTTTTTAAGAAAAAAACTCTATAGACAAACTTCCACATTTTCCCAACTTTCCTTTCATATATCCTTGAGATTCTGTTCTGAAAACACAATCACTCTCTGTGGTCTGATAAGTGGCTCTAGGGGAAAAATAAATTAGTGAATTTAGAGACCAACAGTCTTTCTAAATCAAGTACATATACCTACAAAACAATTATGTTAGCCTTTGGAAGGTAAATAATTTATTCTTCAACAGATTCATCTAATAATCATTCATCCAATAATTCATAATAAAATTCAGATTAGTTTTAAATTGTTAGGATACTTAAAGCCAGAAATATATATCATTTACAAAAGTGTTGGGATAAAAAAATGAAATAAATTAACATTTAGGTTTGTCACTGATCATACAGACACAAATATATATGAGTGAAGTATATAGGGTATATGGAAAAATTAATATTTAGAAATGTTTATAATCCATGTAATCAAATATTTTACTACTTGGTCTTAAAATTTCTTATAGTTCATTCCCCCTTTTATCCTCTCACAGTGTCTGGTAACCACATCTATTATATACTTTGGCATTATAATCCAATACTTTAGTTAATGTTTATTTTTCTCTGATTGTGACCCCTTTGGGAATCATACTTTTTTCTGGTTTATCTTCTCATCCCTAGTATCTGACCCAGGAACTTATAATCAGTTGCTGCTTTAAAAATAATTGCTCAATGAACTAACATTCCCCTGTCAATTTTCTCATATTTTTAACAAATATTCCAGTATATTTCCATCTTAGTGCCATAATACATTTCCCATCTCCATCTGAGAGCCTCCATTTAGTCTAAACTACTCTGTTTAAAGCAGAAGGTAGGGAATCCAGAGGGACCAGATACAGATTCAAAAACAAGGAAGTAGATGACATTAAAAGAAAGTCAGTACAAAGACAGACTTAAATAATAGCACCAGGATATCACCATATGAATATGTATGGGGGGAAAATCTAAGTTTTGGATTTTATGAATCTATTGATTGCATGGTGTATATACAGTAAGATAAGCAGACTTTTATAGTTTCTGACTCTGTGAACTAAAATTATAATATAGTTGATGAAAGAAAGTAATATTTTTAGTTAAGCTAATAATATACAATTAGAATGGTGATGTCATCTAAATAACTGTGACATTACTACACTGATTCTAAAATATTTCCAATGTAAATTCTTAAAAGTTGATACTTACCCAGGGTGAAATTCTTATAAATCGTTAGTGAATTTTCATGAAATATTTATTGACCTGAGTTTATAAGCATTCATTAAAATTCACAAATGTGTGCTTATGAACAATCTATTAAATCTGGAAACATAAAAGGCCACATTTTATGTACATGTAGGTTCATGTACCCTATTTGGAAAGTGAATTTTTATTAACTTTAATGCCTTTACCATCCAAAATAAACACATTCTTACTGTGTTAAGTTCCTGAATCATTGCAAATAATTTAGATGACACTTATTTGTACCAAATAATATGCAATTTAATGAAAAAAATGATACTTCAGTCAATGGCATTCTATAGAATTACTTAGTTTACATGCACTAAGCCAATATATTTAAGGAGGTCTTAATGGGAGAGACATCTTTTATTGTAAAAAAAAATAATAATAATAATAAGACATATTTGGGACATGAAAGATTTTGTCACAGGTTTTTTGTTGTTTAATATTTGTTTTTATTTATGTAGTTAGAGATGACTCTTAATTGGTAATTACTTCCCCAATTCTATACATTAGTGCTTCCTTTAACTTTGTGCTTTTTTCCCCCTGAACTAAGAAAACAATTTAGAACTTTTTTACATTTCCTTTCCCAGTTTCACATACTAGCAGGAATAAAGATCAGACAAAATATCACATCTTTAATTTTCGTTCCTAGATTAAATTTGGTCACACAAATTTAATGTCCTTTTTGAAATTTATAACAGGATAATCTAATTTACTGTTAAATAAAACAGGTAAGTTCACTTCAATTCAATGAGCATTTATAGAGGAACTACCCTGGGTAAAGCATTATATCAGGTTCTGATAGTACAAACATTCTCTGATGCTTTTGGAGGTCAATTGCTTAGTGGAAAAATAATTTGCATTTAGGGGGAAATATGAAGTTGAAACCTAAATTTTACATAATGAGTTGTGCCTCATTAAATCTTCTGGAGAGTTCTGCTTCTTCCAGAAGAGATTGAACAAAAAATACTTCTAAGGCCACAAGTCTTTCCGCAAGAGTAAAGAACAGTGTACTCTGACATCAGCTTCAGTTGAAAAGCCCTCAACTATCAGTGCAAGACCACCTATGTTAGAGGCAAAAGCCACTATAGTTTCTGAGTTTTGACGTGCACACTCTAATGTACACATCCTACACTTATGTCCTTTCAGTTGGAAACAATTGTTTTCTTGTCAAATGCTTCAAAAAGATTCATCGTTTACTTTCCAGAAAAGACTGAAGCTTGACTTTGGGCTAACAGTTGCTAAACAGTTCTGCCTATAAGGATCACAAAATAAATGCCTCTGCCATATCTAAGTTGCAATGTCTGACAGATATCATCTGCCTTTCAGGCTCCATTTGTGGGGGAGGAAACACTTTAATTCAAAAACATTGAAAGCATAACCATTTTTTACTTTGTAAAGTATGTTTGCTCATTGCAAAACCCCAAACAAAATTCATATTTCATTAAAAGGGACAAGTGGAAGTGTGGAAAAGAAACCAGTAGCATTAATGGCACTACATGTCAGGGACATACTTTTCTTTTTACTCAAAGAAGATACAGTTGGGAATTAATTAATCAATCACATTAGAAAGTTCAGAGGTCTGATGTGTATGTAACTTCATATATATATATATATATTTATATTCATCCTGTTAGTTTGATTTCTCTGGAGAACCCTGCCTAATACAATGAGTAAGGAATGTTCCCAGCCTGTAAGAAAGAAACCCTTCCAAGACCTGTGTACTTCATACCAGGAAGATATCTATCACAGGAAGAGAGAGAAGTAATGAGATTCAGATAGCACGGATTCCCCCAGGGTTGGTGTCAAACTCCAGGAAATAAGAGTTGTAGAGTTATCCTATTGTATTTGGGGAACCCCGCTTCCTAGGGCATAGGAGAAGAAAGTGTATACACAGAGGCCTGTCCAACATGGCGTTGGGAAATATATTAGCAATGTCTGGTGGGGAGGTGAACCTGCTTGCCCAGTAGGAAGGATAGGTCTGGAAAAGGCCTGGGTAAATGAAAAGAGAGGCTAAAGATGTTAGAGACTAAGCAGGACCCATCAGTATCAGTAACAGGTGCAACTATTATCCTAAAATATCATGTAGATCAGTGGACACCAGTATAAAATAATCAGGTTAATGGCCCATAATAGTCATACTTTACCAAAGAGTTGCAGGAACTTCAGGAAAGGCCATGGATCTATAAATATCCCCTAGGCTTTGCCCACACCTCTACCCCTTGCCCTCCTACAGTCACCATTAACTGTTTCTTATACATCTTTCTAGAAATATTGTAAGTTTTATTAAGTATTTGTGTATATAGATATTTTAAAAAATAATTACCTCTATTTTATTTTTTTTTCAAGTTTTTACTTAAATTCCAGTTAGTTAACATATAGTGCAATGTTAGTTTCAGGAGTAGAATTTAGTGATTCATCACTTACATAGAATACTCAGTGCTCATCACAAGTGCACTTCTTAATACCCATCAGTCATTTAACCTGCCCCTCTCCCCACTCACCTCTCTTTCAGCAACCCCCAGTTTGCTCTCTACACCTAAGAGCCTGATTTATGGTTTGCCTCTCTCTTTTTTCCCCATAAATTCATCTGTTTCATTTCTTAAATTCCACATACAAGTGAAATTATATGGTATTGTCTTTCTCTGATTTAATTATTTCATTTAGCATAATACACTCTAGCTCCACCCACATCATTGCAATGGCAAGGTTTCATTCTCTTTGATGGCTGAGTAATATTCCATTGTGTATATATACTACTTCTTATGCATTCGTCAGTTGATGGACGTCTGGTCTCTTTCTATAGTTTGTCTATTGTTAATAATGCTGCCATAAACATTGTGGGGTATGTATCGCTTCAAATCACTATTTTTGTTTCCTTTGGGTAAATACCTAGTAGTACAATTGCTGTATCATAGGGTAGTTCTATTTTGTAACTTTTTGAGGAACCTCTATACTGTTTTCCAGAGTGGCTACAGCAGTTTGCCTTCCCACCAACAGTGTAATAAGGTTCCCCTTTCTCCACATCCTCACCAACATCTGTTGTTTCCTATGTTGTTAATTTCAGCCATTCTGATCGGTGCAAAGTGGTATCTAATTGTGGTTTTGATTTGTATTTCCCTGATGATGAGTGATGCTGAGCATCTTTTCATGTGTCTGTTAGCCATCTCTATGTCTTCTTCGGCAAAAAAAAAAAAAATGTCTATTCATATATTCTGCCCGGTTTTTACCTTGATTATTTGATTATTGGGTGTTCAGTTTGATAACTCAATAGATTTTGGATAGTAATCTTTTGTCAGGTATGTTATTTGCAAATATCTTCTCCCATTCTGAAGGTTGCCATTTAGTTTTGTGGATTGTTTCCTTTACTGTGTAGAAGCTTTTTATCTTGATGAAGTCCCAATAGTTTAGTTTTGCTTTTGTTTCCCTTGCCTCTGGAGACATATCTAGTAAGTGTTGCAGTGGCCAATGTCAAATAGGTTGATGCCTTTGTTCTTCTCTAAGATTTTGATGGTTTCCCGTCTCACATTTAGGTCTTTCATGCATTTTGAATTTATTTTTGCATACGGTATAAGAAACTGGTCCAGTTTCATTCTTTTGCATGTTGCTCTCCAGTTTTCCCAACACCATTTGTTGACATTTTTCCTTTGCATGTTCTTTCCTGCTTTGTCAAAGATTAATTGACCATATTGTTGTGGGTCCATTTCTGGGTTTTCTATTCAGTTCCATTGATCTATGTGTCTATTTTTGTGCCAGTACGGACTGTTCTGATACTACAGCTTTGTAATACAGGTTGATGTCCGGAATTGTGATGTCTCCAGCTTTTCTTTTCTATTTCAAGATTGCTTTGGCTATTTGGGGTTTTCTTGTGGTTCCATACAAATTTTAGGATTGTTTGTTCTAGCTCTGTGAAAAATGCTGGTGGTATTTTGATAGGGATTGCATTGACATTTTAAGATAGAACAATATTTGTTCTTCCAATCCATGAGCATTGAATGTTTTCCTATTTCTTTGTGTGCTCTTCCATTTCTTTCGTAAGTGTCCTAGTTTTCAGAGTACAGATCTTTTACCTCTTTGTTTAGGCTTATTCCTAGGTATCTTATTGTTTTTGCTGTAGTTGTAAATGGATTGATTCCTTGATTTCTTTTTCTGCTGCTTCATTATTGTTGTATAGAAATGCAACGGATTTCTGTGTTGATTTGTATCCATGAGTTTATTGAATTTGTGTATCAGTTCTGGGAATTGTTCTTGGAGTCTTTGAGGTTTTCTATATGGAGTATCATGTCATCTGCAACACTGAAAGTTTTACTTTTTCCTTGCCAATTTAGATGTCTTTTATTTCTTCTTGTTGCCCAATTGCTGAGGCAAGGATTTCCAATACTCTATTAAATAACAATGCTGAGAGAGGACATCCCCGTCTTGTTCCTGACCGTAGAGGAAAAACTCAGTTTTCAGAGAGGAAAAACTCATTGAGGACGACATTAGCTGTGGTTCTTTCATATATGTCCTTTAAGATGCTGAGGTATGTTCCCTCTATCCCTACTTTGTTGAGAGTTTTTATCAAGAATGGATGCTCTGTTTTCTCAAATGCTTTCTATGCATCTATCGAGAGAATCATATGGTTCTTATCCTTTCTTTTATTAATGTGGTGTATCATGTTGATTGATTTGTGAATATTGAACTACCCTTGTAGCCCAGAAATAACCCCCACTTGATCATGGGGAATGATTTTTTCAATGTACCATTGGATTGGATTTGCTAGTATCATGCTGAAAATTTTTGTGTCTATGTTCATCAGGGATATTGACCTGTAATTCTCTTTTTTAGTGGGGTCTTTGTCTGGTTTTGAAATCAAGGTAATGATGGCCTTGTAGAATGTAGAAATTTTCTTTCCATTTCTATTTTTTGGAACCATTTGAGAAAGACAGGTATTAACTCTTCTTTAAATGTTTGGTAGAATTTCCCTGGGAAGCCATCTGGCCCTGGACTTCTGTTTGTTGGGAGATTTTTGATTAATTCAATTTCTTGCCTAGTTATCAGTCTGTTCACATTTTCTATTTCTTCCTGTTTCAGTTTTGGTAGTTTGTATCTTTCTAGGAATTTATCCACTTCTTGCAATTGCCCAATTTTTGAACATATAATTTTCCATAATATTTTTCATAATATTTCAAATATTCTCTTAAAATTGTTTATATTTCTGTGGTATTGGTTGTAATTGCTCCTCTCTCATTCATGATTTTATTTATTTGGTTCCTTTCTCTTTTATTTTTGATAAGTCTGGCTAGGGGTTTATTTTTTTATTAATTCTTTCAGAGAACTAGCTCCTCATTTCATTGAAATGTTTTATCATTTCTATTTATTTCTATATTATTTATTTCTGCTCTAATCTTTATTATTTCCCTTCTTCTGAGGTCCCTAGGCTTCATTTACTGTTCCTTTTTTTGCTCCCTTAGGTATAAAGTTAGTTGTTTGACAATTTTCTTGCTATATGAGGTAGGCCTGTATTAATATATATTTCCCTCTTATGACCTCCTTTGTTGCATCCTAAAGATTTTGGACCATCGTGTGTTCATCATCATTTGTTTCCATGTATTTTTTATTTCTTCTTTAATTTTCTGGTTGACCCAATCATTCTTTAGTAGGATGAACTTTAATCTGCATGTATTTGTGGTCTTTCCAAATTTTTTCCTGTGGTTGACTTCAAGTTTCATACCATTGTGCTCAGAAAATATGCATGGTATGACATCAGTCTTTTTGTACTTGTTGATGCCTGATTTGTGACCAGTCTGTGATCTATTCTGGGGAATGTCTCATGTGCACCCAAAAAGAGTGTGTATTCTGTTACTTTAGAATGAAATGTTCTGAATATATCTGTTAAGTCCATCTGGTCCAGTGTGTCATTCAAAGCCATTCTTTCCTTGTTGGTTTTCTGCTTTGATGACCTATCCACTGATATAAGTGGGGTGTTAAATTCTCCTACTATTATTGTATTATTATCAATGAGTTCCTTTATGTTTGTTATTAATTGTTTTATATAATTGGGTGCTCCCAAGTTGGGGGCATAAATATGTACAGTTATTTAATCTTCTTGTTGGATAGACCCCTTTATTATGATATGGTGCTCTTCTTCATCTCTTGTTACACTCTTTGGTTCAAAATCTAATTTGTCTGCTATCAGTATGGCTTATCTGACTTTCTTTTTACATCCATTTGCATGATAAATGGTGTTCTATCCCCTCACTTTCAATATCAGGTAACTTTGGGTCTAAAATGAGTCTCTTATAGGTAGCATATAGATGGGTCTTATTTTTTAATCCATGCTGACACCTTATGTATTTTGACTAGAGCATTTAGTCCATTTACATTCAGAGTGATTATTGATAGATATGAATTCAGTGTCACTTTATTACTTGTTTTGTCATCGTTTCTGGATATTTTCTCTGTTCCATTCAAGTCTTTTTTTGTTTTTGGTCTTTCTTACCCCCTCAAGCAGTCCCCTTTAATAGTTCTTGCAGGTTGATTTAGTGGTCAGAAACTCCTTTAGTTTTTGTTTGTCTGGGAAACTCTTTATCTTTCTGTCTATTCTAAGTGACAGCCTTGCTGGATAGAGTATTCTTGCCTGCATATTTTCCCCATTCAGCTCGTTGACTATATCATACCATTCTCTTCTTGCCTTTCAAGAGAAAGAGAGAAAGAAACCATGAAATAAACTCCTAACTACAGAGAACAAACTGATGATTACTAGAGTTGGGGATGGGTTAAATAGATGATGGGGTTTAAGGAATGATGAGCACTGGGTGTTGTATGGAAGTGTTGAATCACTATATTGTACACCTGAAACTAATATTACAATCTATGTTAACTAAATGGAATTTAAGCAAAAACTTTTAAAAAAACTTTAAAACCCTTCAAATTATAATGAAAAGATAAGTAGAATGAATAAGAAAACCTGTGTACTAGTGTTAGCTATGTCTGTAAACTCATTTTTTTTTTTCTTTTTACCTTGGAATTAAAAAAAAGCTTTATTCAGTTAAACTGGTATACAAAAAACCCCTAAAAAACAGAAAAACCACTGTATATGCTCTCCAAAAAGTGAATGCCTTTTGCTCACACAATACATACTTATGAGTACAAATTTTCAAGATGTTTTCTAACACTATAACTCTCTATGAAGAACTAAATCACACTCTTCAATATTAGCCATAATAAATATGCTCAAAATCAACCTAGATAATATAAATTTCTATAAGCATTTATTTATAGCAATTTCTCTCTTCAGAACATATTCCAAGCTTTCAAAGATATTAATGACATGGACCCTCAGACGACAGAAAAATTACAAATATTTTGTTCCAAGAAAGAAAATGTGATATTGAGACTGATATTTGAAAATTATGATTAAACATATTGAGAAAGTGTAAATGGAGGTGCAAAGCAATTAAGTCATATCTCTAACACATTCTGTTCATGGGGCAACATTAGTTACTGACTGTATTATCAGAACATAACACATTTACAGCAATACCAGTTTATGATGAAATCCACATTGTGACTGATAGTGTCCAACAATATTAGGAACTGAAAGATTTTTTAATGCACATTTATTTGGTGTAACAAAGATATTTGCTTTGTTGCTATAATCAAGGTATATTTCTTTTTTTCTTTTGTGTTTTTTGCTAATGTGTCTTACTTTAGTGATTACCTTAAGTACTTTGCAATGTGCTGCCTTGTTAAGCATTTTTAATTAACTGTCTAGAAACCTTGCTAGAATAATATATTAACAGCTCAAGTCATAAGAAATTAATATATTCAGTACCTCTGTAATACCTATAATACTTTAACAAGTGCTCCTGGGCAGTTCATTGAAAATTAATTAAGTCTTGCCAAAGAAATGCAAAAAAGTCAACTAGAAGACTAATTGAAATCACTGTAACTTTTTTATGTAAATATACTTTAAGAAGAACATTTTGTAAATTTGATTATCAGATCAAAGATTCTTAATATTAATATTTGAAATATCAAATAAGACATCCCTGCTAGTTATTATGTCTTAAATCTAGTTTTCTGAGTACTTAAAATCATATTTCTTAATATATCTCTCAGTTAACTTGTTTAGACATTCAAATATTCTATTAATATCACTGCCATTGTTAAAAAGTTTGAATTAAGTGTAATTCTTTTACAGTGACCTATCATTTCTCCCTTTTCTATAATCCTCCCTTTCATACCTCCATAATTATCATTATATGTTCTCACCCTCCTTTGTTCCATTCAAAATATATATTCCTGTACCATATGGTCACAGTTTTCTGTAAGGTGGATATTATATCTTCTGACACAAGCACTTAAACAAGTACAGTGAAGGCATTTGTTATAACTTAATGCCTAAATGAAATTTAAATGCACATCTTCTTCAGATAACCTTTATAGATTAATGCTAAAATTGTTGAGTGGAACAACTAACAGGACTGTGAGAGAGATGTTTTAAATAATTTTTAAAAACTAGCTTTTGTTAAATCTATCCCTATGTGCCAAGCACTAAGTCAAGTGCTTTAGGAGAAAAGAAAATTTTTTAATCTTTATGTAACTCCTATGGGGCTTATCCTCTTATAACTATAGGAAAATATAAATAGATGCAGAATAATTGATAGATAATTAATAGGTACAGAAATTTGGCCTCCAAGAAGCTAATTAAATTACTCAGGGTTGCTTGGCTAGGAAGTG
Source organism: Ursus maritimus (assembly GCF_017311325.1). Classification (NCBI taxonomy): domain Eukaryota; kingdom Metazoa; phylum Chordata; class Mammalia; order Carnivora; family Ursidae; genus Ursus; species Ursus maritimus. Next base: position 9,456,030 of record NW_024426996.1, on the reverse strand, counting down.
ATAGATTTGGGATTTGAACCAATATAGGCAGAGCACAAAGATAAAGGGCTTAACCACTATGCATAATTCCTGAAAACTTGACTGAATGCCACTTCCTCTGCTTAAGTCTAAGAGGACAGCCCTGCTTCTGGATGGCTAATAACTGATAGATGTGAAGCAGAAGTTTAATAATGGTGAAGATATGACTATCTGTGGATAACATTTCAAATTTTGTCTTTATGGGTTCTTCTTTCTAATGATTGTCCACATTAAGTTAAAGAATATCTTTCAAACTAAACCAGAAATGGCCAATAAAAAAGCTTAGGACTAGAAACTTTGAAAGTTGATAGGAGATTTTATTTGGAAACAGTAGATAAACAAAGAGTGAGATCAGCTAGAGCACTCATGCCAAATCCACCAATTTGTTCACTGACAGAAGGTTATTTTGACATCATGTAAACCTGTCATTAAACAACACATACACTATGTAGCGTTTACCTTCTTCAAAGGAATGTCTGAATACATTTGCACTTTAAATGCCAGGAGTTCACCTTTCATATTTCCCCATAAAACTTTCACAATGAATGCTTAACATACTTTTTGTTGCTATTTTTATACTCTAGAGGGGAATATTGTGAAATAAAACTATTGACATGAATATGATACTAGATTTACGGACGTTTATCTTTATTTATATATCTATAAAAAATTATGAATTGCCATATGCCTAGCACTTTGTTAAATACCAGAAGAAAAAAGACTGTCACAAAAAATATACAATTAATGCCTAAATATGTGATAATGATAAATTAATTATGGTTTTGATTTTTGTCAGGGTTAAGTAGAACAAAATTCTACTCTAGGTAGCTTAAGAAAGAGGGAATTTGTTTAATGATATTAAAAGATATTAATTAGATATTATGGTAGGATATTAAAAGGCTTAAGAAATCAGTGGGAGGGCTGAAGAAGGAAATGCTAGGTTGATTTTTAAGAATAAGTATTCAAATCACTCCAGGGAACCTGTATGCCAAAAAAGGGTCTTTTAAGATCATAAACTTATAAACCCTAGAACATTTACATTGTCACAACCAGGAACTACCAAAATTAAAATCCACCATGATTAGGAAATCACACACTCACACACCTATGGACGTTCAGGAGAGCGCCATGATGAAAAAAATTATAGTTTTTTCTCTTGTCTCCGGAAACACATTGTATCTACTATGACCTGAACCAGGAAAACTAGTGTTTGTACCCTGTCTTTCTGCTTTCATGGTGCTAGTTACTGAACTATGGCACAACTGTTGATACATTGTGTAAAACAGCAAATGCCTTAATATCCATGTCTGCCAGGTGAAATAGCAGAAGCAGCGGCCATATGGCCTCCATCTCACTTACGTATGCATGTGATCAGCCAAATCTAAATCACATCTAGAAACCAAGTAAGTTTGGAAAGTGGAGTTTTTATTTTTCCAACCTCTGTATTACAGGAAGGCAAACTAGAGAAGGGTAGAATGGATGTTGAATGGATAACATAGGACATACAATCTGTGTTACTAAAAATGAATTATATGTAATAATGACTTTATCATTTAAGTACTGATATCTCTCAAAATTGTATTTTTCATCTACTTTGTTTTCCAAAGCTCCTTGCCTTTGCATCTTCTCTGTATTAGAGCATGCTGGAATATTGCAAAGAAATAAAATATCATGTTAAAAATAATTTAAATAGATGTAGGTAAGTTTTACCTCACCGATAAAGAAGCTCAGAGCTAGGGGCGCCTGGGTGGCTCAGTTGTTAAGCGTCTGACTTCAGCTCACATCATGATCCCAGGGTCCTGGGATTGAGCCCTGCATCGGGCTCCCTGTTCCGCTGGGAGCCTACTTCTTCCTCTTCCACTCCCCCTGCTTGTGTTCCCTCTCTCACTGGTTGTCTCTCTATATATATCAAATAAATAAATAAAATCTTAAAAAAAAAAAGAAGAAGCTCAGAGCTAGAGCAATTTCAATGTTGATGAAGTAGTTTAAACATGTTATCAAAACCTGAACTCTTCCTTCTTTACGTTCTGCCATCTTAAAGTGTTCAGTTTGAGCTTCAGATTTGCCTTTCATAACCTAAAGATCTAAGATGCATGTTGATAGAGCTTGCTGCAAAGGCAGAAGTTGGGGTCAGCTTCTTCTCATATGATTCTTTATACAGGGGGAAAAGGTCTTCCTGGGAAACCCAGTGACTCCTATTTGCCAGAGCTGAGTGAAATCCCAGGGCACTCAGGGAAACACTTTTGCAGGAAAGAAAGTGAGGTGAGATTTAATTATCTTTCTTCCACACCATACCTACTTCTTTCCTTTAGAAACTATTTCCTTAAAGGATATCCTCCTCTATTCAGTCTCCTAAGTCATTTCTTCTTCTGCTATACTACCCAAATTCAGTTAGTCACCAAGTTCTATTTTAATTCTTAATACATCTGAAATCTATTCCCTTCTTTTTATTTTCAATGCTTCAGCTATAGATTTGAACCTCATTACTACATTATTACAAAAGTCTGTTCAATCCCCATACTGGGGTCTTAATTCTCTTCAATGCCAGAATGATTTTATGGAATACAAATTTCATTATAATATTTTCCTACTTTAAGTTGTTACTGTCTCCTGATAGCTTTTAGCATGAAGTATAGACCAATAAGTTAGCACACAGTCCTTAATCTTGCCATTGCTACCTCTAGGCCTTCTTAACTTGCCATTTCACCAAATGCAATTCAAACTCCAACCATATCAGATTTTATAATGTCACCTATGATTTTCACCTGTATGATTTGGAACATATTAATCACTCTTTATAAAACCTCTATTCCCCACCATCTTTCTTCCCTAATGTTACTTACCATTTAAGGCTCAGCTCAGTGCTCCTTCAAGAATTATTTCCTGACCTACAAATATAAACTAGGATTCATGTTTTCCCACTTCATCTTAGGTATACATAAGTCATAATTTATCGTATTCCCTTGTAATTTTATCTGTATATATCTTCAATATCATACAGTAACCTTTTTGGGAACTAGAACAGTACCTTTTCTCATTCATGAAACACTAATGAATTAAATTAAAAAGTATTTGTTGAGTAGCTACTGTATAACATATAATGTATGGGATGCAAAGATTTAAAAGGTAAGGTGTGGCTCCTGTTGTCAATGACTTAAACATTACACTATGGAATTGAATACAGGCACTTTCTTCTAGTCACAGCACTAATTAAAACTTATAATTATATATTTATTACCTTCAACGGACTGAAAATTACTTTTCACAAAGAATATGTCTCCTTTGCTCACCATTGGATACCCATTGTCCATATAATGCCTAGTCCACAGCAAACTCAGATTTTTAAAAAATTTAAAACAGATTTATTGAGATATAATTGGCATAAAATAAGCTGTGCATATATAAAATATACCATTTGATAAGTTTTGATACGTGTATAAGTCCATGAAATCATCATCGCAATGAAGATAATGAATATATCACCCAAAAAAGTTTTCTTATGCCATTTTGTAATCATTTCTTTCCAGCCCCACCAGACCATCTCAATTTCTAGCAACCACAGATCTGTGTTCTTCCAGTGTAAATTAACTTGTATTTTCTAGAATTTTACTAAATACAATCATATAGCATGGGCTCTTTATGTTTACTTTATTATACTCAGCATATTTATTTTGAGACAGCTCATTCCTTTTTATAATAGAATATGATTCCATTTCTAAATTTACCACAACTGTTTATCCATTCTCCTATTCATGGATTTAGGCTGTTTCTTGCTGTATTTATTACAAATACAGCTTCTATGAACATTTATATACTAGTATAGACACATGCTTTCTTTCTCTTGGATAACTAACGAGGGAAATGTCAGTTATTTGTAGGCATATGTTTAACTTTTTAGGAAACTGTCAAACTCTTTCCAAAGCAGCTGTACTACTTTGTATTTCCACCAACAATGTATGAGAATTTCAGTCCTTCCATAGCCTTTCCAACGTTTGACATTTTCAAACTTTTAATTTTAGACATTCTCCTAGGTGGGTAGTGGGATCTCATGGAATTACTTTGCATTTTCCTAATTGTTAATGATGTTGAGTATCATTTCACGTGCTTATTCGCCATTAGTATATCCTCCCTAAAGAATTACTTATTTAAGACTTTTGTCCAGTTTTTTACTGGATAATTATTTTCTTACTGTTGAATGTAAAGGGTTTTTAAAAATATGTTTTGGATATCAGTCCTTTGTTGGATATGTGATTTGTAAATGTTTTCATTCTAAGCTCTGAACTTTTAAATAAGACCAAAATATACGAAACATTAAAACAGATTTTCTTTTTCCCAAGTGGATACCCACTAGCCATCATATTTAAGTAATAGGAACCAGACTGATCTTCCTACATGAAATAGTAATTTTAAAAAGAGAAAGAAAATAGAAAAGAAAAGAAAAAGGGAAATAAATAATGGGGCAGCAGTTTCAACAAGACCCTAGGAAGTGCCTGAATGGCATTCCAATTTGTAAATAAATAAGATAAACGCTATCTTTCCCCCAGATTACTTCCATGAGAGAGTTTCTAGGCCACAGTTCAGAAAAGGAGAAGCAGGTAGAGACCAACAGACTCCATGAGTTCTGGTGGCAGAAATGATGGTCCAGAGTGAACCAAGCAGCTAGAGTTCAGAAGACGGAACTGGAGAAGAGAGAACTACAAACTTTGGAGATTTGCAGAGGCTCCCCATTATATATTTTGCTGAATGGCGATCAGCATGTGCATTTGAGGAAAGTAATCAAAACCAGGAATAAAAGCAAACAAGCAAAATGAGCAGTGTCTGGTGCTCACATGGGGCTGAAGAGCTTCATAACTGGGTGGAGGATACAGAAGTTTCCTATCTCTATAATGGGGATAATTAGTCCTAGATGGAACACTGCTTCTGTCCCACTTAAAATATCTGAGAAACAAAACCAGAAATGATCAATTTTTTCCTAACTTAACTGCATCTCAAAACAAAATCAAGGCTATTTATAGAAATACAAATATGCCCAACACCAAACAAGGTAAAATACAGAATGTCTGACATCTAATAAAAAATACTAGCCATGGGGCGCCTGGGTGACGCAGTCGTTAAGCGTCTGCCTTCGGCTCAGGGCGTGATCCCGGCATTATGGGATCGAGCCCCACATCAGGCTCCTCTGCTATGAGCCTGCTTCTTCCTCTCCCACTCTCCCTGCTTGTGCTCCCTCTCTTGCTGGCTGTCTCTGTCAACTAAATAAATAAAATCTTAAAAAAAAAAATACTAGCCATGTAAAAATACAAGAAATATGATACACAATTAGCAGAAAAGTCAATCAATTGAAACCAACCCAGAAATCATACAAGTGTTAGAATTAGGAAAAAACAAAAAATAAACAAACAAACAAAAAAAAAACAAAGGGCACCTGGCTGGCTCAGTGGGTGGAGCACACAACTCTTAATCTCAGGGTTTTAAATTTGAGCACCATTTTGGGTGTAGAGATTACTTAAAAATAAAGTTTAAAAAAGAAAAGGAAAAATGATACTTTAAAATAGTAATTATAACCGTATTCATGAAAAAGTTAGCAATGAAATCTATATTGATTGAGACATAAAATATACTAGATGGGATTAACAACAAATTAGATATTGAAAAAAAATTAGTTGACTTGAATGTAGCAATAGAAGCTACCTGAAAATGAAGGGGGAAAATAAAAGTAAAAAATAATGAACAGAGAATCATTCAGTTGGAATTAGTGGGAAAACTTCAAGCATTCTAATATTATTTGAATTTGGAATTCCCAAAGGGGAGACAGAAGAATCAGAAAAATATTTGAAGCAATTATGACCAAACGTGTAATATATGTGAAGAAACCTATATGTCTACAGATGCGAGAAGCTCTATATCCTCCAAGCACAAAAGCATGAGGAAAACTATGGTAAGGCACATCGTATTGAAATTCTTCAAAACCAATACTAAAGAAAATCTTATAAGGATTGTGTAAAACAAAATATACATTATGAACAAAAAGATAAAGTTAAGGATGGCTGCACATTTATCATTGGAAACAATACAAATGAAAAGAGAGTAATGCAACATCTTTAAAGTATTAATAGAAGCTATCAGCCTAGAATTCTATGCCCAGAAATACTCTTTCAAAATAATGTCAAAATAGAGATTTTTTTAAAGATTTTTTAATTTTTATTTATTAGAGACAGCCAGCGAGAGAGGGAACACAAGCAGGGGGAGTGGGAGAGGAAGAAGCAGGCTCCTAGCGGAGGAGCCTGACGTGGGGCTCGATCCCGCAATGCCGGGATCACGCCCTGAGCCGAAGGCAGACGCTTAACTGCTGTGCCACGCAGGCGCCCCAAAATAGAGATTTTTTAAAGATATACAAAAGCTGAAAAAATCATCACCAAACGCACAGTACAAGAATTTCTTCGGGCAAAAGGAAAATGATTCATACAAAAAAAAATGGATCTACAAAAACAAAATAGATCATTGAATAATTGCCTAAATTCAAAAGCCATGGTTTTGTTTTGGTTACTCTCATGCCATATATCCTCATTCAGTAACTTAATGTAAAATAAAGCATCTGTGATGGCTTGTCTCGTACCTCCTGTGTTCCTCTGCAAGATTTACATTATCAGGGAATAAGAAGTGAGAATTTCTTATAAAATGCAGTTCTATGATAAATGTTAACAAAAATATATTCACATTGTGTAGACAACAGGACTTAACAGTTTCTTTTATGTTTTCCTGACTCCTCCTTTTTGAATTGGCAATGATGGAAATTTCTCAGAGATAGGCTCTAGTCTCCAGTCTTTAAACTTCATTCTTGTTGCTTTGAAAAATATATCTTCTACTATCACTTCAGCTATCACTTCTTTGTCATTAGCCAGCAAATTTGGAATCCTACATACTTGGCTCACGATGGCATTCCCAGGAGTCATCTCTATTTCACTGGCTCGTTCTAGGCTCCTTCATTAAAGGGTTGCCCCCAGTTTGGCATTTCTATTTAAACTTAATTTCCTGAATCACTATAATTTTTATATCTCATGTCTTGCACCACCCTTTCAGCTGTTTTTTGCTTACTGTACTCACTGTTCATTCTAACCTTAAATTTTCCTTTGATTTGAGAACTCCACAAGTTTTCTGGTATCTCATAATGTAATTTTGACTCAATATCCTCATGAACAGCTTTGAAGAGTGTCTCTCCTGGTTATCTGGTATCCTACTTTTCATATATTGCCCCAATGGACAGCTCTTGAATTTATACATCTTGGCTTCATTAATCAATCGAGATGTTTTGCTTAATCTTTACTTTTGTTTGTTTGTTTTTTTTACAACACTATAGTATAAAAACTTGAAGCCATCATTGTTTCCAGCTTTCCTTCTCCTCGGTGTTAAGCCAAAACCTAAAATCTATCTAATTTTTCTTCTCAATATTTTTGTATTTATTCCCTAAAACACTCTTATTACCTAATACCTGTGAAAATCATCAGCTTTTTCTGTCCACCAGGCCATCTCATCAATCCCTATTACAAAAAAAAAAAATTGCCTTATTAACATTGATAAAACACCAAGGTGTTATGTTAAGTCCTGCTGAGGAATGTACATACTGCTAACTTTGATTGTATCAAAACTAAATTCTTGGGTACCTGGGTGGCTCAGTTGGTTAAGTGTCTGCGTTTGGCTCAGGTCATCATCCCGGAGTTCCGGGATTGAGCCTGTGTCTGGCTGCCCACTCGGTGGAGAGCCTGCTTCTCCCTCTGAACCTCACCCTTCATCTCGTTCATTGCTTTTTTTCTCTCTCTCAAACAAATAAATAAAATCTTAAAAAAAAAAAAAACCCTAAATTCCTCAGTTTCCTAATCAGGGTTCTTTGCAATCTAATGCCAAGTTATTTACATAATTGTATTCTACTTCTAATGCCATCTACCCCATTCCATAAGTTTAGATCCTCACTATGCTCTTCCTACCATACATTATCACTACACATTCATAGATAGTGTAGATATGTTTATTTTGCCTCCATGTATTTACTCTCTGAGTCACATGTGTCCTTCAAAGTCTACATCCTACTCAACATTCTACTTCAAGCATTGTATGAATAAATCCATTAACTTATGTTGCTTGGTCATGCTGGTTGTTTATTCAACAATGAATTATTCCTGGAGAAATTAAATTTCCCTATTTCAATTTTTAAAAATTTTCTTTCTTACATGGAGCATTTTGTATTTACTGTTCTGTTCTCTAACTATACATATATAACATTTAGTACTTTATTCTTACAGTATAAAAATTATACATAAAATCCGTGTTAGCCATTTAATTGGAATTTTTATAGATATCTAATGTCTACATGCTTAGATGCACATAATTTTAAAATACAAGTGTTGTAACTTTCAAGACCTCAATCTTTGTTACCTCATATAGAATTTTTACCTCCAGAAATAAAAGGGTTAACTTCAGCTTGGGACTCCTTACCCACTCCTTTTCTACATGAGGGATATCTGGATGATCATGACCAGGCTGTCTTGAAAACATATTAATAGCATGTCTGAACAGAAGTATATGGAGGTCTCTATCTAAAAATGCTTTTTAGCAAGATATATCTGTTGTTTCTAGAATATTTATTATAAAGAAACCTATATTTATGGATTTATGTCACATGGATGGCTGGAAAATAGGAAATATATTCTTCTATACATGTAACTAATAAATTAGAGACACAGGAGTCACCAAAACAAAAGGGCTTTCTTGATAAACAATGTTCCTGTATACACTGTTCAGAACTTGTCTGTATGAACCCCCAAACAACCTGTAATATGGGAAAAATGTACATTTTTGGAAATTGCATTTGATGGGACTCTTCCAGAAGAAAATGCTAAACTGTAATTGGTTCTATCTTGTATCCTTGAAATCATTAGTAAAGTTAGATGTTGAGTAAAATGTCTAAGTTGCATAAATCAGCTTGACAACTCAACCCTTTGTATTACTACTTCACTGTGCCTAGCATAGTTTTGATGTATAGAATATATTCAGAAATGTTCCAATATTGACTTCTTATAGTCTGAGATAGAAGAAGAGCATCCACTTTTTCATCATTTCATACATAATAGACATCTGTATTTGTACAGAGATGACACAATTTAACCTATAAAAGTATATAATAAAATATTTTATATATTTGGCATGTAATTTACAACACTATCTTCAAATTGAGTGACGTTTTGTACCCTGATATAACATTTATGACACTAACATATTTACTGTGATTAAAATTTTGTAAATATGGAAATTTCTAACCTTGAAATTATTTCTAAAAAAATGTAATTTATATTTAGAACATCAGTAGTCTAACCTAACTATTTTTCTGTGGTACTTGATTTAGTGTGTGAGGAATTATAGGCTCTTTTTTTGATTCCCATGCCCTTTTAATAGAAAGTCCCAATACCTGGCATTCTAGGAATTTTGTGTCATTTTGGCTCAGGGCTATTCTGGATTCAGATAGAATGGTGTGAAGTTTGATGCTGTTTGAAGAAGCTGGGGTTCATCTTGTGTAATGCTTTGAAAATGAGAAGAAAAGGCTTTCTTATATTTGGAAGTGTCCTGGCAATGAGCAAAGGCAAAAGAAAATCACTGCAGAATGCTGTTTGTTCAATTCAAAAAGCAGTCTGCTACTTTATGGGCCATTTTTATTCTTTGACTGGCTTCCCTGGAGAGATTCAAATAAAGAAGTTTGAAATATACCAGGTTGAAAGGCTGAATATGTCAAGAGTATGGATCACTGAAGCAAGATCTTCATCTTGCAGCTTAATTTTCTGGCTAGAGCACTTTACAATTGAACAGAGACATTCATGGTTACTGCTGATGCCTCAGACTCCAGGAACATCAATGAGTCTCCAAGGGGTTCAAAATATTTCACCATGTTGAACATCAATGGGGAAGCCTCTTTTTAGCAGAACAGATGCTACAGACCTTACCAAATTTCCAAATTCCTTCTTTCAATAATATATACTTTTTTACACTCTATGGCATGAGGGAAGGCAAGCAAATTGTAAACACATTTTGTTTATCATTTCATGCAATAGGAAAACCAGTTTTATTGCACAATATGTACCTTAAAAATAAGCAATATTGAGCTGTGTATCGTTTTGAATAATTCTACTTTATTCTTTTTATGTCATTAATCCTCCTGTGGTCTCTTGAGCAGAAAATACAAGTGCTAAACTTCTTGGTACTTCACATTTGAGGTGATTCAGTATGTGCTATCGTTATGTAAAGATCTGAAATATTTTTTATACAAAATTTATTGATTGACAATAAATGTACTTTCCAGCTCTACCAGAAAGAACCTGGAATGAAATAGTGAATTTGAAATTCAGTGGAAGATATTAAAAGCTTTGGATTCACAGGAGTGTTTTAATCTCTTCTCCCACTGAAAATTAATTACTCTGAAAAAGATGTGTGACCTAGGTGGTTTGTTACAATGGTGAGATGGAAGAATACCTCCCCCAAACCAGAATGAAGCTCTTCTTGTTAAGAAAGGAATTACCAAGATTTGTCAGGCAAATCCCCTTTGAATTTTAGAAATTAAGCTTAATTAAATCCATAGAAAAATAAATATAAACCCATGGGCAGAAACATGAGAAAAGAAGTTAACCCAGGGGTAATGTCACACAAATTTTTGATAATATTGTCACAAAATATCGTGAGAGAGCCCTCAGTTATATAAAGAAATGAATGTGATGGTACAGGGAGCTCTTTGGAGAGCTCAGATATAAAAATGACTTGGGCAAAATGCAGGAGGAATGAAGCAAAATAAAATGTGAATTTTAAAATATTAAACAATGTCTATAATGATGTCAGAAGACTGAAGGTAAAACAAAATATGAATACAGAAAGATAGGAAATGCTTAAAAGGCAAAGCATAAAAAACCAGTTAGTCTGCTTATTTGGGGTCAATGGTAAAGTGTTTATGAGGACACAGGGAGAATTAGGCCACACATATTTTTACTGCTATTTTATGAGTTATCATTTTTATATTCATTTATATATCTTATTTTTTATTGTGCACAAACTATATGCTAGAGAAAATATAGGACTCCACCTAAGTAGGACAATGTTCAACCAAAATGAAAATAAACATGAATAAAACAATTGTAATTCATCTGTGATGACTAGTAATAGAGCAGTTAACATCTCAAGATAAGCATCCATTATTCTTATATTATTGACAGCCAACATTTAATGTTGCCATTTGCCTTGAACTGTGCCAAATTAGTCCATAAATTATGTGTTAAATGTGTCACCCCACTTAGCCTTCATTTCAAACTGTTATCCAAAATTTACAAATGAGGAAAGCTGAGGTACAAAGTAAATTAAATTCCTTACATTGCTATTTTCTTCAAAGCAAGAGTCTACATCCTATTCAATTTCTGGAACTCCTCCAATCTGACGACCTCAGTTAAGGCCTACCTACTACTATGGAAAATTCAGGGCCTTCCTTGTAACTAGAATCCAAACAGACACAGCACTTTTAGTTGACTTTCCCAAATGGAGACTCTGCTAAGACTTCAGCAAAAATGCGAAGTTGTAGATTTGGGAAATAAAAGCCAAACCATCAAAGAAGTCCATCCTGATGCTTACTTTTCACTCCCTACTCTCCCTATTGTATCAAGCGATAGTTATTTTTAATCAGTTTACTGAAAGTTATTTGAAAATTTTCTGTGTGTGTGTGTGTGTGTGTGTGTGTGTGTGTGTGTGTTTATTACATGTTACCTTCCCTAGAAGGAAGATCTATGAGAAGAGTGGCTTTTTTTTTTTTTTTTTTGGTCTTTTTCTATGCTACTTACCCAATACCAAATTAATGCCTGTCATCTAGTGGACAGTCAACATATATTTAATTAATTAATTAATTCATGAATTATGAGAGAAAAAGGCACAGAAGGCACTTAGAGCTCCCTATTTGTACAAAAAGAGTAAGCTAAAAGCAATACCACAACCACAGGAAAATTTAAGATTACTATCACCATAAAAGTATTGAAAGATGCAGAAATGGTCATTCCTATAGCAAACTATTGTTTTTCATTAGATTGACTAGATTGACTGATGAGGATGAAAAGGAAAAGTTCTAGAAGGCTGTAATTTTTTACTGGCTACAGGGTCCCAGTAGAGAATGGCATGCCAGATGATCATGTGACCTAAGCTGTCTCCCTTGAGTAAGATGTACATAATACATCCTGCCTGCCATAATATTAGCCTTGCCTAATATTCTCCATCAGCATGTAGGGAGCATGCCTTTCCCATTTAGGAATGTCTGTTAAGAACACTGGAGAGAGTCAATCTTCCACCAGGCCAACTTGTCCGCTTATCCCAGAAGGATAGATGGATTAACATAAAGACATATTCTGGTTTATGCTTGGTGTCTAAGATTTTGACAAGATGACCCAAATAATCAGGGATGTGGAACAAGGAACAAGATTGGACATTTAGTGACAAGGAGGTCTTAGAAAAGAAGTATGAGACTGTATTTTCTGAATGAGTTTTGCCCATGATTTTCACCCCTATGTGAGCAGCACTATACTTGGGCATATTGAATGCCTGATAGCACATATTCTCTGACAAAATATATCTCATTTTCTAGAAAACAGTAGATCAGTGGCCTGATGCCTTAGGAGTTTCATATCATCTAATATACTGTGTACTATACAGGTAGTATAAAATAGTGGAATGACATTTATTGGATGAAAATGCATTCTAGAATTGCTCAGGATAATCTCTGTACACAGCTGTTGTTTGAGTATAACCATCAATAGTGTCTACTGACTCATAAAAATAGTGGTTTGGATCACGAATTATGTGGTATCCTATCTGGTGAATACATATTTGGATGCACCTAGGATGCAATGTTATATTACTATATAGAGTGGTAAGTTTTACTGGAAGTGTACTGTAAACTTACATAATTTACTATAAACTTCCATGGCTCTCATCCCTCAGAATTAAGACTTGGCTTGTGTTACCAGAAAAACAATGCTGACCGACAAGATACTACTAACCAGTAAAGAGTACATACAATGGGCAATGTAGAAGGGAATTATACATCTGGGCCATTGCCTTGTGACTAGTAGCAAAAACAAGAACACTCCTTCATCAATCTTCCGTTCTTGCTGTGTCATAAATATGTCTATGTTTTAAATAATTTTTCTGTCAATATGTACAAAACAATATTTAATGGTTGTTTTCTTTACAAATGTAAAAGGTGAACATTGGTTTTTTTTGTCTAAAATTCATTTAGCTTCGCTTTCTATAGAGGAAAAAAAAAAAACCTATGAGACTTCTGCCTCCCAATATGAAAGATGAAATGGGTTATATATCTCCTGGGACTTATGGAGTAGACGTCTGATCTAGCTTGACAATAGCTGTGTCAACTTAGTATTGTGAATTTTGAACAAGTTATGTAATCATATAAGAACAAATGGCTATTCATTTAAAATTTTAATATATTCCCTAGCAGCAGTGTATATATAGCACCAGAATATTCACTGCTAACAACAGCAAATTCCCATTCTAACCAAGGTTTTCCTGTGGACTGATCATGGCTGCTGCTCCCGCTCACATCCAGCTTCCCATGAATTCTTTGAACTATCAGATTATCTTTCAATAATTTTCTTCTTGAATATTCCAGAGCCAATATTTGTTTGCAATCAAAAAATTCTGACTGATATACACTATTTGAAAAATAATAAAAGTGTTTTCATACATAAGCTTTACTGCTATAAAAAAATCCATAAAATTGTAACATAGTAGCTTACATACAATCAGATCTAATGACTTCAGCTGATACAAGAATCAGTGCAAGTAAAAAGTATGATGTATCATACAGAAAGTCTAGTGAACATAAAAGGTATGTTAATAAAACATGGTACACAAGAAAAATGTAATAATATCACCAAGCTCTTCAGGATCAGAAATTAGAAGTTATAGGCCTGATGATCTCAGCTAAATACCATGAAGACTATTTAATAAGTTTTTAAAGAATGGAATTATCTCACTTGGGAGACTGTGTTGTAAAATGAGACTTTGTCCTAGATCTTATTCCCACATCTACCACTTATTGCCCATGTGATTTTCAGCAAATCAGTTCCCTAGGATATAGTGTCTTCATTTCTATAATGAGCAAAACCAGTCTTGCCATTTTGTTTCCTCATTTATGAATTAAATAAATCATTGACACATGCTCACTCTGTGTAAGAGTTTTTAAATTTAAAAAAATTACGCTTTGGCAGTAAGATGTCCAAGTGGACTCATCTTATAGACCCAGTTAAGCTGTGTAGCCTAAAAATGTATACCTCATGTTTTAAGTCCAGGCATGTATTTTCTGGGTTCCCAGAGTAAATCACAAATAGTAAACATAGTTTTACTTCTGCTGCCTCTCTGATTCTCTGTTTTTTGTTTCTGATTCTCTGTTTTTATTTTTTATTATTATTTTTGACCAAGTGTAGTTTTGATTCTAGTTTAAACATGACTTCCCCATTGGTGGCAGTAGTTTTGGGAATTGGCTTTTATTTCCTGCACATTTACTCATTTCTGTGGAGTAAAAGCAGGGACCTATTCATTGTCATGTGAGATGCTGCCGAAAGTCTATTTTGTTAAATAAGAAAATAAATAAAATTATAATTATACATTTGCATTATATTAAAAACAATTAGTAATATTATCATTATTCATTTTTACTATTTAAGAGAATGTAAAAGGAAGTGTGTGGTTGTGTGGGGCTTTATTTTGTGGGCTTCTGATCTTTGCAGGTATGCTAAAATGTTTATGTATGACAGCTATTCTCAAATAACTTACGGGGTTTCTTTGAAAGACAAGTTAGTTACTTTGTTCAAAGTTATAATATATGGTGTTGAGCCTATGATATGAGAGAATAATAAAGGATGAATATAAAAAGAATAATGAAAGCTATCATTATTGACATTACTGACATTAACAATATAACGTGAATATTGAAATTTTGTCATTATTAACACATTTCCTCTCATTTTTCTTAAAATTAATTTTTTATTTCATATTCTTAATGATTTTATTAAATCTTCCCATTTATATTTGAACAGCTGAATTAAATTCAACACAAGTACACAATATTAAGGTAGATGAAATACCTCTCTTGGATTTTATAAAAACTCTCTTTCACTTCTAATAAGGATTTGTGCTTTGTTCCTTAAAAAAAGACAAAAATTACATTTCTACATCTTTGTTTTGGGGCATTAAAACTGTTGTTCTTTTATGAATTCACATGTGGAAAAATTAGGCCTAAAATAATTGTCTCAATTTACAGATTTTCCCTTTCAAATATTAAGTAATACTAATTTTGAAAAGTTAAATTTATCCTTAATTCACTGAAAATATTAGAGATATCAAATGTCTGATGGACACAATTTCTGCGTAATAAGGTCATCAACTCTGCATGACTCTGGTGTACTAATTGTACATGCTTTTAGGCCTGTCAGTTTCTAATAAAATCTGCCTTTTCCCCTGAGCTCTGATAAATATATGTAATATTATAGTTGAAAAGTACTGATTTCACATTCATCGTGGATTACTTTCCTTTATAAATAATACGTCAATTTCTTTACAATACTTAATTCATTATAGTTTGTGTGATACATATCTTTCTCTTTAATCAGATATCAATCATGAGCACTAGCTTTGATCACAGAAACAGAGAAGACATTTTTCTATGTGGAATTCAATGGCATTTCCACAGGGAGGCATCAGTCTTCTGAACTGCTTATTTGATTGCTTTAGCCCTTAACCAGAAAACATCTGGCAAAGTAAACTCTTGTTGCAGTACTAAATCTGAAAGTTTTTGTTTTTTAAGTTTCCTTCCATTCTAATTTTGAAAAATCATTACTTTCTCTGAAGAGGAAAGAAAAAGCTATTACTATTAGAAAAGCATGATTTCACATTGTGAATTTTTAAAGTATCGACCACAAATCTCAACATGCATGTAGATGCCTACATTATTAGAAAAGTTATATTTGGTTTTGCTTCTCCAGCTTTTGCTGAAATATCTTCACACTTACCACTTTATTTGTAGGTTATACCACCCAGAGAGCCATTCTACAAGGCTAAAATTCTCATATTTTACCCACACTGAAAACTAACAGATTATTGACTAATGTTCTACCAAAACAGAAAATGCATATTCATACAACTAAATTAGTAGTGTTGGTATGTTTATGTTACATCTGTGTGCAAATGGATGGTCTTCTATATATTTTTTACCCTACCTCTATCTATAGTTTTTATGTGTACACATAACACTTCTAGTATTCCTTTGTATGTATCTAATAAAATTACTAAATATAAGCAAGAAGACATTCAATTACACTGTAAAGCTATCATATATATTATTAATCATTATCTAACAACCATTATTTTATGTATGTAAATAGGTACATATTTATATTAAGTATATAATTACATATATTTAATATTCTTATTAAGCATGCTAGACATACACAAGTTGCTTAGAATCATAGCTATGAGCAAAGAATAACTTTTCTTGTTTTTGGTAGCACATTCCCCAGTGACTATGTTATTAGTTCCATTGGGACCAATTTAAAACCATACAGCCCTGTTCTCATGGATCGAATAAGGCAATGTATCATTGTTTAAGTGTGCTACTCAAAAATCTGGAACCCAGAGGGAAAACATAGGAAGATTGAGTAAACAAAAAACAAGCACCTCCCCAATCAATAAGCTTTTTATGAAATTTTAGAAACAATTTCTTACTTCTAATTTATTTATAATGTTTAAGGTATTAAAAAGCAGGAGTCAGAAATTTAATTTATATTCGTCATATTTTCCCTTGGGAAAATACTCAATATTTGTACCATGTGAGATATTCTACTATAGCAAGCCCAAAGAAAAGGAAAGATATTATATTCACAAGCAGTTCCTAGCATATGTAAGTTATTCTGTTACATACATAAAACCCTTAAAGACTCACAATAATACTATGAATATAGCTATTATTCTTATTTTACAGAAGAAGCTGAGATTACAATATTATTTGAATCGCTTTCTATTGGACTCCAAAAAAATCACAATATCCTAATGAATAGAATTGCTCATTCCTATCTATCTATATCTTTGCACAATCATTCCTTCATGCAGTTTATATGCATACACCCCTTTAGCAATTATTTAGTGGCTATTTAATATATGCTAAAATGCATTTTACGCAAAATATGCAGCTGCATCATTTGCACCATATTTGCAGAAATATTACTCCAATATCACTCTCTTTCCCATTTCATTTTGTTCATAGAACTAACCACTTCCGAAGTTATTATATTTATGTTATGTATTTGTTTCATTTTATGTGTTTATTGTGTGTCTTCCACACGAGATTTTAAGCAACCTGACAACACAGAGACTGTGTATAATTCACTGTTGTATATCTAGCGTTTAGAACAAAGTAAGCATTAATGAAATACTTGGTGACTGGCAAGACGAGTAAAAGTGTGTGTAAATGAGTCCTAGGAACTGTGATAAATGAAGTTAGATTGCCTTTAACTCTGTAATGGTGCCTTGCTACCAGCTGGTAGATAGCAATTCTCAGGAGCTCAAATTGCATAAACCCAGACAGTTTTAAATTAAAGGTCACCATCTGGAATGATATCCACACATACTTAGTTCCAAAATGCTAGTTTAGGGGGAATTATTACATTCCAAGGCTTTTCACTAATTCTCAAAATTGTTTATCTTGTTTACCAAAAATTAAAAGTTGCCATTGGAGACTTATAAAAGGTCAATAGCTTCATCTTATCTTAAGATTGTGTCAAACCCAAAACCTTACTTTGACTATAAAAAACAAAATTATGTATAAATGAAAAATATAACCACATAATCTTTTTAAATTAGAATGAAATAAATGAAAACAAACTCATCTAGTTTATTGTTAAACACTTCTAATGAGTGCACAAGCAAGCAAAATTAAATCATTTAATGAAATTAAAACCTACAAGGCCTATGTTACCTAGTAATGTATCATATGAAACAAAATTCAGATTTCATTTAATTACATATCTTTATATTCATATAGGACTATATTATTATTAAAGTGCCATAACATGTATTAATTCAGTTCATGCTCATGTGAACACTTCAAACTTAACTTGGCAGATATTATCTGCCTGTCCCATTTTATCATAATAAAAAAATCAGCTTCAGATATATTAAGTTATTTTGCTAATTCATTTTTTGACAAATGTTAATTGAATACTTATCAGGTGCCAGGCTAGTAGAAAAACAGACATGTTTCTTTTTACCCTTTATGATAGAAAAAAACCAATGACTCAAAGTTGTTTTAAATAATATAACAAAAAATAGCACTGACCTATATATATAAATATATAAAATTGGGAGATACTGATCTTGCCTGAGAGTTTGGAGTAGCCTTTCTTAAGGAAATGATATCTCAACTTAAACCTGAAGAAATTCACTGGGAAAGAGAATGCAATGATTATGTGTTACAGAAAGAAGAATCAGCAAGTATAAATAGCCTAACATAGAAGAAAGCTAGTACTAAAATCTAAATCTTCTCATTTATAATCCACTAGTATTGCGAAATAACAAAGGGAGTAGTTGCAATTCATTTATTCTGAGCAAATAAATAATAAACAATGTAGATGATTTTCTATATTAATTAAAACATGTGTTCTGGCTACCGTAACAAAGACCAAATAACATTGGCAGAAAGCAGAGCATTGTAGCAGTTGTGCCATGGGGCACTTGTATGCGACTGCTAGTAGGAACCAATAGGACTATTACTTCACCTATATACCCAGCATGCTATACAGATAGGGTTTTCTAACTCTGCCGTAATGTGAAAAACAGAGTGAAGCACTGGCTTAAACACGATAAGAGTTTTATTTACCTCTTAAATAACAATCTATGGATGATCAGTCCAGGACTATTACTGAAGTGTCTCTATATCAGGGATCCAGGACCGATTACATGTTTTTACACTGACATCTGTTCAATGCTGCCTCAAACAAATGGTCTAAGATGGCACATTACCGTAAGCTGTATTCTAAATTGTTCAAAAGTTCATCCCTTCCCCATAAAGGTCACAGTGCAAGGGTTGAACACATTACTTCTGGTCACCTCCTATTAGCCAGAAGATGGTCAGATGGTGAGAACATGCACTGTGATTAACTTCAAAGCAATCTGGGAAATATAGCCTTTCCTTTGGGGGTACTTGTTCCTCACTGCATTAAAAGGGTTCATATTGTTAAAGACTCATTTATGCCACCTGCATTATTGAGTGCCTTCTGAGAATCCACACTTTTCTAAGCATAGACATAGAGAGCCAACATTAGTGAACAAAATAAAAAAGTCTATCATTGTGTTTAGATTATAACAGGGAAATCAGACGATATATAATAAATACACAAATAAGTATATTAAGATGTATTTTAGGAGCTCATAAATACTATGAAAAAATAGAGAAATAAAAGGAATTGGTGGTAGTGTCCTGGCAAATGTTTAAAAATCAACTCTGGAAAAAAAATCCTTCTTTATAGTGTTTTCCAATTTCCATAGAGTAAATATTCCCACCAACTCTAAGCTATCAGTGTGATATCAACATACCTAGAAAATTTCTAAAATATTAATGATCAACTATCATAAACTGTATAAGTTGGCTCCGGCACAATACCATAATACTGGAATGTTGGGAAGATGGAATTTGGAATTTTAATATGGTGATCAGGAAAAGATATAAAACTAATGACGTGTGAGCTATCTGGAGATCTGTGAAGAAGACACCATTGATAAAAAATTAAGAGTCTCACATTTGTGAGGAATACTTTGGGAGTACAATTTGAGAGTTGCATTTCACTTCACATTCCATTGGCCTGAAGTCAATCATATGACTTCAGGACAATCAAATGTGTCTACAAAGTGTGTCTTTATTTTTCATAGATTATTTCAGCTAAAATTCTAAAGCTATATTGTTTTAAAAACACAGAATATTGAATCATATCTGAGCATCAATAATCAGTTTTAATACCATATATTTTTTCTAAAGTCTAAGTAAAAGTGGATATACATTTTAATATAGTGTTTGTAAAAACCAATCCACTTACAGCAATGTTGTAACTTCCAGTGTAAGAGTCTAGGCCAAAGCGTCAAATTGCTTAGGCTCTAAAATGCATTTCCACCACTGACATAACTGTGCAATGTTTATGAAATTTTGTAATTATTTTTAAGTCTCATTTTCTCTACCTGGAAAATGAACGTAATATTTTTTCTCCATTAGTTTGTGAGAAGCTAAAGAAGAAGAAAATATACATTGAGTATGAGCATTTATTATGTGACAGGTATTTTTCTATGCATTAGTCATTTAATCTCCTCAACATTTGTATACATTAGACACTGTTGTTATTCTTGTTTTACAAACAAATCAATTCACAAATCCCAGGTTCACCTGAGGTTTCAGAGCTAATGGCTAGAATAAGTGGCTGGACTTCCATATACTCTGGCTTCAGAATTCCACTCTTATCCAACGTACTGTATAAAGGATTTAGGCAGTCTCTAAATATAATATGTGATCCATTGTTATTGCTGTAAGTGGTAGACAGAATAACCCCTCTCCCCATCAAGATGTCCACATTCTATTTCCAGACCCTGTGAGTATGTTAGGTTACACAGCAAGAGGGAATGAAGGTTGCAGATGAACTTAAAGATGCTTATCAGCGGATGTAACTAGAAAAGGCGTTATCGTTGATGATGGATGGGGCAATGTAATCCTTTAAATGTGCAAGAGGAAGACAGAAGAGTCAGAGTGATGTGATGTGAGACATGATTGGTCACTGTTGGCTTTGAAGATGAAAGGGGAACATGCACTAAGGAATGCCTGTACCCTCCAGGAGCTGAAAAGTCCAAGAAAAGAGATTCTCTTCCAGAAAGGAAGATGGCCTCACTGACAAATTTGTTTAAATGGTTACAATACCCACAGAGAACTAAAGAGTATCAACATTCATATATAAAGTTAGCGTATACAGTTTATGATGTTGTTTTGTCATGTTATTAATTGATTAATCATATTTTAAATAGAATATTATGTTGAGTGATTAAATACTGTGTGGAATTAATACAGGAAAAATTATAGTTGGTATTTTGGGGGAAGATAATCTTGACCATCTTTATGTTTTTATGATTTTATGATTTTCTACATAATCTCAAGCTTTCTTAAAACTTGTAGAATTTTTTCCATATATTGTTGCATTCTTATTCCCATATATACTTTTAATTGTGTTCATTTTTCCTCTATGAAGTATTGTCATTTTTCCTTCCTATTTCACTATTCATTTCAAAAACACAACATTTAGGCTTACTGATCAAATCTATTTTTCTCAGTTTCATTGTAAATTAATTTAAGTTTCCCTCTTTACTATTTCCTCTTTCTAGTCTTAGTTTACTTTGTTGTTACACTAGTTTCTCCAATTAAATATTTTGATTATACATATCCAATATTTTCATTTTCACATAATCTTATTTAAGGTTATCTATATATTTTCTTCTATATAATGATTGTTTTTATGATTGTCCCCACAGGTATATTTAAACAGGTGCTTTTATTTTTTAAAATGAACTTTTTATTATAGAACAATTTTAGATTTATAGAAAAATTCTAAAAATAGCACAGTGTTCCATATATAACACACCCAACTTCCCCATTATTAACATCAATGGTATATTTGTTACAATTAATGAAAATATTGATATATTATTATTAAAGTCCAAACTTTTTTCAGATATACTTAGTTTATCTAATGTCTTTTTGTCTGTTTGTTTCAGGATCCCAGCTAGGATACCACTTGACATTCAGTAGTCATGTTTTCTTAAGCTCCTTTCAACTGTGCCAGTTTTTTTTTAGACTTCCCTTAGTTTTAATGACTTTGACAATTTTAAGGAATATTGATTAGATATTTTGTAGAAGGCCCTTGAATTGGGATTTTTCTGATTTTTTTTCATGATTAGAATAAGGCTGTATGTTATTAAGTGGATGACCACAGAGATAAAGTACTATTTTCATCATTACATATTAAGTGTGTCAATGTGACTTATTGTTAGTGTTAATCTTGATCACCATACTGATGTAGTATTCAAATTTCTCCGATGTAAAAGTACCGATTTTTCCCCTTTCCATTGGAGGAAGGCAGTATGTACAGTCCACACTTAAGGAGAGAATAGTTACCTACCATCAACTTGAGGACAGAATTATCAATATAAATTATTTGGAAACTTGCATAGAAGATTTGTCTTTTCTTCCCCATTTATTTATTTTTATTAGTATGAACTGATGGGCACTTATTTTACACTTTGGGTTAAAGTGCAATATTATTTTATTGATATTGTTACTCAAAGAGTCCATTTTTGATAACTGAGGACTCTTTGAATTGGCTCATGTATATCTTCATCATACTACTGTCATTGTGGTTTTCTTGGGATAAGGAAGTAGAATTTCCTTAATTTATGGGACTGTAAATTACGCCAGGCATATCTTTATAATTCCTGTCTCAGTACTAGAATCATTTCTTTTTCCCAGAAGCCTTAGCTCTTTTTATTGGAGAAGGGTTTTAGAAACCAAGACCTGAGTGCTAGCAGTGCTTGTAGCTACCGGGATTTCATTGTTTCTACACCTTTTCGGTTGACAGAGGAAAGAAATATATGTATGTATACTAAGCCACGCATATACACACATCTAAAATTATTTGTATATATAACCATTGTGGATCTATTAAGCTAATGTAGAATTCATAGTGATATCTCTAACTCCTATACATTATTACCACATGAATTATTCTAGCCTCTTCTACTTGCTTTATCTGTCATCTTATCCTCTAGTTCAACAGTGAGATACCTGGCTCCCACCATCTATCATCCCATTTCCTGAATTGTTAGAGTCCAATATATAAAATTAGTAGTATCAGAATAGTTAAATCACTCCCCATGGGAACTATCAACAAGATTACAGTTATGTACAGTTTCTTTTGCCTTTACTCTCTAAAAATTTCAAAATTCATTTCCAAAATTACTTACGTCAGCACCATTTCTTCCCATTCTCCTTTGAGTGATGTTTTTTCATACATTTATAGTGCAGCTAAGTCATTTTTTAATATATTGCACTCTATTTTGGAATCCCTTAATCTCCTAAACATGAACATTTTCTTTCAATTTATATATATTTAGGTTCATTTTTATGCTCTTGAGTTCTGTGGATTTTGACAAATACATAATGTCACGTATTCACCATTACAATATCATATACATTTGTTTTCCTACCATACAATTTTCCGTGTGCTTTCACCACTCTCTGTAAACACTGATATTTATATAACTTTTATAATTTTAATCTTTACCAGATTGTCATATAATTGAAATTATAATGTGTGGACCATTTAGACTGTCTTCTTTCATTTAACGATGTACATTTATAATTCACCCACATATTTTTGTGGTTCAATATTTCATTTCTTTTTATTATTGAATAAAATATTCTATCGTATGAATGTACTGCCAATTGTTTATCTATTCACCTGTTAAAGGATAACCTGGTTACACACAGTTTATGGCAATGATGAACAAAGTTTCTAAAAAATTTTTGTGCAGTTTATTTTTAAATGTATACATAAGTTCTCAAATTGGTGGCAGTAAATACTTAGGAATGTTATTGCTGGTTTGTATGTTCAGATTATGTTAGCTTTGTAAGAAATTTCGAGATTGACTTCAAAAGTGGATATACCTTTTTGAAACACTACCAGCAGGATGTGATGGTGATCTGACTGGAACATCTGTCAGCCCATTGATCTCCAGGGTTGATTCAGCTGATCTGGCTGGCTAGGCAGGTCCACTTCCACCCTCGCCTCTCCATGCGCATCCTTCCCAAAGCTGCATGCTCAGTTGAAGAGGACAACCTCCCCCGTTAGAGGAGGACCATTTTTCAGTCAAGGGTATATGAGTAGCTGTGTTCCCCTGCTAGAACCTCCAAACAAGCTCTCAAGGTCCATTTGAAATAATACCAGCAATGATGAGAGTTCCTATTGCTTCACCCTCTTCAGAATTTGGGAGTATCAGTTGTCTAGTAGTTTTTTATTCTTGCTTTCCTTAATAGGGTATGATGTAAACATTTTTTCATATACTTACTTGTCATTTGTATATTTTCTTTGGTAAGCTGTGTATTCAGATTTTTTGCCATCTTAAAATTTGATTTCTATTGTTGTTTTGAGAGTTGTTTGTATTTTCTGGATAAATATCTTCTATAAGCTATCTGTTCTATAAATATTTTCTTCCAGTCTGTGACTTCTAATTTCTTTAACAATGTCTTTTGTACAGTGGAAATTTTTAATTTTAATGAAGTCACCTTACCAAATTTTTTCTCTCATAAATTGTGCTTTCAGTGTTGTGTCTGAAAACTCATCACTAAACTCAAAGTCATGTAGATTTTCTCCTATATTTTATTCCAGAAGTTCTATCATTTTTCATTTTTCATTTAGATCTCTGGTCCAATTTAAATTTATTATTGTGTGATAGGTATAGTATTATGTAAGCTTAAAGTACGACACCAATTTGATAAACATATATTGCAAAATATTTACCATAATAAAGTTACTGAACACATCCATCACCTCATAAAAGTACTATTATTTTAGAGTTAGAATATTTAAGATCTACTCTCTTAGCAACTTTCAACATATAACACAGTATTGTTACTTATATTTTACTATTCCATTCTACTACCTTTATAAGTTTGGCTTTTTTTAGATTCCACATATAAGTGAAATTATATAGTATTTGTATTAGTCTGAGTTATTTCATATAGCATAATACTCTCAAGGTCTATCCTTGTTGTTGCCAGTGAAGGGATTTCTTCTTCTTTATGGCTGAATTATATTCTAGTGTACAAATGTACCACATTGTCTTCATTCATGTACACTTAGATTGTTTCCGTGTCTTGACTATTGTGAAAAATGCTGCAGTGGATATGGGAATGCACACACCTCTTTGAGAAAGTTATTTTATTTCCTTTGGATATCTACCGAGAAGTGAAATTCCTGGATCACATGGTATTGTGATTTTTAATTTTTTTGAGGAACTTCCATACTGTTTTCCATAGTAGCTGCACTAATTTACATTCCTTCTAACAGTACCTAAATGTTCCCTTTTCTCGTTCAGTTTTACCAATACCATTTAGTGAAGCAACCTTTCCCCATTGTAGATTCTTGAATCCTTTATTTTAAATTAACTGATATATGTGTGGGCTTAGTTTGAGACTCTATTCTGTACTATTGATCTATGTGTCTGTTTTTATGCCAATACCACACCATTTTGATTACTATAGTTTTGCAATATAGTTTAAAATTAGAAAGTATATTGCCTCCAACTTTGTTCTTTCTCAAGATTACTTTGGCAATTAAAGGTATGTTGTGATTCAATACAAATTTTAGGGTTATTCTTTTTCTGTGAAAAATGACATGGAATTTTAACAGCAATTGCACTGGATCTGTAGCTTGCTTTGGGTAGTATGGACATTTCAACAATATTAAGCCTTCCAATTCATATGCATGGAAGATCTTTCCATTTATTTATGTCGTCTTCAATTTCTTTCAACAGAGTCCTCCTGTTTTCAGCAAAGAGGTCTTTTATTTCCTTGGTTGAATTTATTCCCAGATATTTTATTTTTTTATGTAATTGTGAATGGAATTGTTTTCTTAAAATCTTTTTCTGGGTTTTTCATTAGTCTTTAGACACACAACAGAGTTCTGAGAATTGATTTTGTATCCTGACCTTTACTAAAGTCATGTGTTAATTCAGATGGTTTCTGCTGGAGTCTTTAGGATTTTCTATATATAAGATCATGTCATCTGCAAACAGAAACAATTTTACTTTTTCCTTCCCTACTGGAATGATTTTTGTTTCTTTTTCTTGCCTAATTGCTTTTTCTTCCACTCATAATTCATTTTATATTATGAGTGGTAGAGTGGGTATCCTTGTCTTGTTCCTGATTTTAGAGGGCAAGAGTTGAGCTTTTTATCATTCAGTATGATGTTAACTGTGGGTTTTTATCATGTTGAGGTATATGTCTTCTATACATACTTTCTTGAGAGTTTTTGTTATGAATGGATGTTGAATTTTGTCATATGCTTTTTCTGCATCTATTGAGATGATCATATGATTTTTAACCTTCATTTTGTTAGTGTGGTATATCATACTGAAAATGTTGAAACATCCTTGCATCCCTGAAGTAAATCCCACTTGATCATGGTGTAGGATTCTTTTATTGTATTGTTCTATTTAGTTTTCTAGTATTTTGTTGAGGGTTTTTGGTCCATTTTCATCAGGGATTTTGACCTGTAATTTTCTTTTCTGATAATCTCCTTTCCTGGTTTTGGTGTCAGGGTAATGTTGGCCTCATGAAAGGAGTTTTGAAGTGTTCCCTCCTCCTTAATTTTATAGCAAAGTTTGAGAAGAATGGTATTAATTCTTCTTTAACTATTTGATATAATTCACTAGTGAAACCATCTTGGCCTAAGAATTTCATCGTTGGGAGGTTTTTGATTACTGATTCAATCTCCTTACTTATTATTGGTCTGTTGAAATTTTCTAACTTGTCATGATTCAGTTTTGTACGTTTCTAGGAATTTATCCATTTCTTCTAGGTTATCCAATTTGTTGGTGTATAATTATTCAGTGTAGCCTCAGGATTCTTTGTTTTCCATGTTGTCAGTTATAATGTCTCTCCTTTCTTCTGTAATGTTGATTGTGTCTATTTCTTTGGTTAACACAGCTAAAAGTTTGTCAGTTTTGTTCATCTTTTCAAAAAAACCATCTATTTTTCATTTATTTTTTCTATTGTCTTTCTAGTGTCTATTTCATTCATTTCTGTTATACATTTTATTACTGCTTTCCTACTGCTAACTTTCGTTTTTAATTGTTCTTTTTCTAACTCCTTGAGGTATCAAGTTAGTTATTTGAGATCTTTTCTCTCAATATAGACATTTAATTCTATAAATTTCCTTCTTTGAACTGTGTTTACTGCATCCCATAAGTTTTAGTATATTGTGTTTTTGTTCTTGTTTGTCTTAAGATTGTTGATGACTTCTCTTTCAATTTCTTTAACTTATGTTCATGAAAGTATTATTTAATTTACAATGTATTTGTGATTTTTTTTCTGTCTTCCTTTTGCTATTGATTTCTAGTTTCATACTATTATGGTTGGAAAAGATATTCGGCATGATTTCAATCTTCCTATATTTATTAAGACTTGCTTTATGGCCCAATATATGATCTACCCTAGAAAACTGTGTGTGCTTGAGAAGAATGTGTATTCTGATGCTGTTGGATGGAATGTTCTGTATATGCCTGTTAAGTCCATTTGTTCTGAAGTCTAGTTCAAGGCCAATGTTCCCTTATTGAATTTCTATCTAGGTAATCCAGGCGATGTTGAAATGGGATATTGAAGTCCCCTTTTATTATTATATACCATTTCTCCCTTCAGTTCTGTTAATATTTGCCTTAAATATCTAGGTGCTCCAATATCAGATGTGTATGTATTTACAGTCATTATATCCTCTTGATGAATTGACTCCTTTATCACTCTACAATTCTACTTCTCCTCCTCCCCTCACACTTTTTCCTATTGATGTCTTTCTTTATAATTTTTATACCATACATCAATTACAAGTTATTGTGGCCATACTTGTTTTTAATATTGTTGTTTAACTTTTATACTAAAGACCAAAGTAATTTATACATCAAAATTACAGTATTAGAGTGTTCTGAATTTGACTATATATTCACTGTTGCCATTGAATTTTATACTTCTATAGGCTTTTATACTGGTTAGTGTTTTTTTCATTTCACATTAAAGAACTCCATTTAACATTTTTGTAAGATCAGTCTACTGGTGATAAGCTCCTTAATTTTTACTTTTTTGGAAATGCCTTTAAACTTCCTTCATTTCTTACTTTTAAAGTTTTTATTTAAATCCCAATTAGTTAACATGCAGTGTATTATTTGTTTCACATGTACAATATAGTGATTGAACACTTCCATACAATACCTGGTTCTCATCACAGCAAGGACACTCCTTAATCCCTATCACCTATTTGACCCATCCCTCCCCCCCACCTCTCCTCTGGTAACCATCAGTTTGTTCTCTATAGTTAAGAGTCTCTTTCTTGGTTTGCCTCCCTCTCTCTCTTTCTTTTTTCCCTTTGTTCATTTGTTTTGTTTCTTAAATTCCACATATGAGTGTAATCATATGGTATTTGTCTTTCTCTGACTGAGTTATTTTGCTTAGCATAATTCTCTCTAGCTCCATCCATGTCATTGCAAATGGCAATATTTCTTTCTTTTTTATGCCTGAGCAATATTCTATTGTACATATATACCACATCTTCCATATCAATTCATTAAAGCTCTTATTGGGTCTGTAGTGGGGTTCACATTGGTATGCTTCTTAACCATGAGCACTGGTAGACATGGATTCTGTCTAGTCCCTGGATGGGTAGGACTATCTCCAGTATCTTGTTCACTAGGGAAGCATTGGGACAAGTGTCTACTTAAAATCCATAGTTGGGTTGTTAGTCTGCCTGTATAGTACCACATGCATGGATAGGTTTAGTTCCCACCAGTTCCCTGAGAGTTCTCCTGTCTGGTCACTGGGTTTCTGGGTGGGCAAGACTGATCCTGGATTTGGCTGGGAGGGGGTAGAACTGAATACCAGGGCCATTTCAGGATCCATAGCCAAGAATGAGGTCTGCAGACCTGGCTCTGGAAACATAAATGGGCATGTTTCCCACCAGGTCTCTGGGTGAGCTGGACTGCTCCCTGACCATGGCTGGAGGAAATGGAGCCAAATTTAGAGCCCTTTCAGGATATCTGGGGGGGGGGAAGAGAAAATTGTCTCCTGCCGGGTATCTGTTCCAGTAGGACTCTTCACTGTCTGTCAGTAGCATGGGCTGGAGCCTGGTTTTGGAGCTCTTTCAGGATTAATAGTCTAACCATGTTTGGGAGGCTTACTTCCAGGGGCTTCTCAGCAAAGTGGGCTGGAGCCATTTCACAGGGCACTTCAGGGTCCACAGACAAGACCAAATTGTACATGCCTATTACCCATTGACTTCCCCCAAGTCCCTTGCTTATGGTACTGGTGAAGGACCCAATACCAAACAGGGCCGTAGCCAAGTTCTTAGGATATGGAGCTGTTTCTAGGTATATGGCTAGGACCAGGGTAGGTGATTCAGCTGCCAGTGTGTGAAACTACGTTCTCAAAATGACTCTCCTTGGTCTTGGACTGAACTGGAGTTTTACAAGCTCTTACTTAAATCCCAAAGCTCCCACGAAGCCACTTTGTCCATAAATGGATGTCAAACTATTGTTGATCAGGAGATACATGAGAGAGATGTCTTATCTGGCCATCTTGATGACAACACTTCCGATTTGGTATATTTTACATTTCACTTTGTTTACCCAGAACAAACACTTTGTAATGGAAATTTATCCCACTTTAGTTTAATAAATACTATGTTTTTAAATACACTATGATGTTGTTTTTTTGGTTTCCTCTTTATTATCTTTTCTCGTATATTTCTTCTCTCATCTTTACTGGTTTTCTTCTTTTCCTTTTTAATTTTAGCATTTTGGAAACTATTGTTATTTCTTTTATTTAGTAGAGCAGCTTAAATGTGCAGTAGCTATATTAAAACTGCTTTTTTATTATAATAAGAATGCAGCATCAACAGCGTCTTTATCCTAAATGAGACAGGACTTAAAGCAGGTCAGAATATTTTGTTCCTTTTATCTAGAATTTAAATTCCTAGTTTTCATTAATTTTATTTGCTATTATACCTTCTTCCTAGAAATAAGTCCTTAACTATATTTAGCTTCACAGCTACCTCTTCAATATTTCAGGACTGATTTTATGCTTTACTAATTGTCTTTTCTCATATTGGTTGGTGTGTGATTATAAATATATCCACAAATGATTCTTTTAAAATATAGAATATGTTCTTGAGTGCTAAACATTCTTAGTTCTTGAATGTCTCAAACAGCCTTTACTTTCCTTTACACTTTAATGATCATTTTGGTAGACATAGAATTATGGGTGTAAAAAAAACATTTTTCAGAACTTTTAGGTCATTCCTGACCCAATATTTGAAGAGAAACTAATACTTTTTTCTTTGTTGGTAGTCTTTTTGTTTTCCTCTGAAACTTTTCTTTTTTCATTTGCTCCAGGAGTTCTAACATTTTAATGGATTTTCTAGATATAGTTTTTATACATTTATTTCTCTTGGACAATGCTAGCAATCCAAAAACTTGAATAGAATTTTTTTTCTCTTATTGCTTTTATTATTTCCTCCCATCTGTTTTTTGTTATTGGTTTTTAGAAATTCTATAACGAGAATGTTGTCACCACATTCTATCCTCAACGCACCTAACTTTTTGCTCATTAACTTTTAGCTTTTTGTTTGTTTAACACAGCATTGTGGAGAAGATCTTTGATCTTCTAGCTCAGTAATCTATTATTTAATAATACTAAAATTTTGTTTATTTAGTGCATTACTATTCTAGCTGCTTTATTTATAACTGCAGAGAATTCTGTTTCTTTTTCATAGCTAAATTGCAATCTGTTCTTTCTTTATGAATCTAATATATTCATAAATGGTTCTTGTAATAGCTCTATTCTATTTCCTGAATTTCTTGGAGGTTAATAGTGCTCTGTTTTATGAGATTGGTGATTCTTTTTTTATTTTCTTAAATATTTCATCATTTTTGGTTCTGTCTCCATATTTTCAGATGAGGGAATAAAGTGCTTGATATCATATATAAACTGCCATCCAAGTTAATATTTTTTTCTTGGTAAAAAAAGTAATAGTCAAAGTATTTAATAATCACTACAGAAATATTAATAAGCATATGAACCAATATAAAAATTTATAAGTAAGCCTTTTAAATTTGAAATAAACTATATGTGATAAATATATATTTTAAATAATCAACTTCTTTTAAGTAATAAATTGTAGGTATTTTCTAAGTAACAAAAGATATAGAACAAATTGTTCGTAAAATTAATATCTTTTAAGTTGATATTATAAGTTAATTTAGATTTTGTGTATGTGTGTACGAGACAGAGCTAATAGTAGCTAATAATGGTGCCTTTTTCTATGCAATTATTTGACATTAAGGACCATATGAAACTCTTCCAACAGTTTCCTCATTAAATTGAAGGTTATTAGATTACTTGTGGTCTCAAAAGGTAGAGAATTTTTCTTAACATCAGTGATAATGTTCATGGTGCTGAATCGTCTTTCCCTTCTGCTTAATTTCACAGCAATTACATTCAAAATGTTCAACCTAGTCTGTGATTTTTTTTCAGTGTTCAATATCTCTATTATTGAAAAAGTCATGAAGGTGGCTTATTACAGTGCCATATCTAATTTGATAAAACCTAATCCTGCAGAAGCAGTGTAGCATGGCATTTAAGAGACCAGACTTGTTATCAGGCTGCTTATATTGAATCCTAGCTCTGCTATTTATCTTTTAAGTCATATCTTTGTGCCTCAATTACCTTACCTGTATATGATAAGATAAAATTACAGTATTCTTATGATTTAATGTAGATACGTAACAGTTTTCTGCAAAGAGTAAATGCTCTGAAAAAATTAGTTATTCTTTTCTTGGCAAAATCAGAATTTGGTAATGTCCATTAAGGATAGGAATTGTGATGGTTTTACCAAATACATTGAACAGGGACAAAATTCTATGGGAGTAATGAAAAGGAGAAACCATATTCTGAGACTCCTCTGAAACCCAGATACACACATGAGAACAGTCCTCTCTTCTGCAACAGAGGTGCCACTCTGCTGGCAGATCCATAGAAGACCAGTGTCTGCAGTGGTCCTTGGTACTGCCTTTTCACCTCTTTTCCCTACCTCTCCTAGGATCTCTCAGTTTCTTCAAGGAGTTATGTGGGGTTAACTTCATGGGAGCATTAGTTATCAGTGGCAGACATACTGTATGAGGACTAGAGAGGTACCAACAATTTGTTTCCTAGATGTCAGAAATTTCAACAAGATTTAAACTATCCTGTTAAGGCCCAAGTTTTATTGGCCTACATATAGGAGCTGTCATGGACATGAACTAGCTGGAAAGCCAGGGGCCTGAGTGTCACCAGGCCAAACTCTTGGTGCTTTCCTGGGACTTAGGTCCAGATTGACAACTAAGTAGTGCATGGGTAAACTCCTGAGGTTCTTGCAGAAAGGCAATCACAGTGCCCTTGGAATACGTCTTTTGGGAATATTGATATGGGCAATGAATCATAACATAAATTGGCCATAACTGGGAATGTTCTAGTGCTCTGTAATGAGCCAAACATTAATACTTTAGTTGCTTGATCTTGGGATTATTCAGGGTGATGCCAGGAAAGGGATTTTGGTGACTGTGGCAATAGGAGAACAATCTAGCTGTCATGACGGCATCAATTTCCCAGGAACTACGAAATAATTTCAATTTTAGCAACAATGTTATGTGCCAGTTAAATATCAGCCTTGATTAACAGTATAAATTTTATTCACTGAAATTTTATTTTATTTTTTCATTCACTGAAATTTTAATATTGGATTATTTATGCAGAAGGAATAGGATGAGAGAATAAAAAGAAGATGACATGGGGTAAACAGGGTATGTTAGATTAAAGATGGCTGTGACACTCTTCTCACTGTGTGGTAAAGTCTAACTTATCTCCCCTTCTGGGCTGGTCTTACTGATTCCTTGACCAATAAAATGGGCATATCAGTATAAGCCATAAGAAACTTTGCTGCTTCTCTCTGGGCCTCTGAAAATATTGCTCTATCCTGAGAACTCCACACAGCGAGTCTGGCAATCCTTAATTTTTCATTTATATTTTAAATTATATTAAGACAATTCTCACTAGGGTCTGCATATATGTGGAAAAAGAGCTTTATCAATTAGTAGTACTCACAACTATGATGTGTGAGTGATAGGGGTGGGTGCTCATTGTGTCAGAAAACCTCTGATGTAAAAATGTGGAGGTATTTGTTCTAAGGGGTCAAAAATTACACAAAGTGGCCTATTCAAGGTTGTTTATGTAATTTCTTTAGAGACATTTTTGTCTGGGGTTTAGATGCTACCTCTCAGGTGTATTGCTCATGAAGATGTGAAAATCGGGTTGAAGGAATCATTTCTTCTCCTATAGACTCTGAATAAACCCATCAGCTCATCCTGCCTTCCATCAGCCTTGGGGGTTCCTCAGAGCCTAACTTCTCTGCGGATCTAATGAGGGAAAATTGCAACTTCTCAGCTACAGCTTCTTTGACACATACCCCAGGTTCTAGCCTCCTCTAACGTTCTGCAGTCAAGGAAGTTGTTCATCTGACTACAGAACCTATAACAGAGAATCTTTGATCTGCTATCTGTTCTCCAAATATCTATTAAAATCTCCTTTTTACTGGCAGTACGCATGTTTGCCTTTGTTCTATACCTAGCTGCTTCTTCTATTTCTTTTCCTACTTTTTAAGTGAGGGCTTGAAATATGGAAGACATTAATGTATATAATAATTCTCCTATTTTAGACTTTAAGTGTCTTACGGTATTTTTATTGTACCTTCATTTGTTCCTTCTCTAATGTTCTTCCTTTCTTTATTTCAATTTGAGTTTCTGACCTATGTCATTTTCTTTCTTTTTGAAGAATTTCTTTCAACATTTCTTACAAGGCATGCTTACTGGCAATAAATTCCCTCCATTTTTGTTTTCTGAAAGTCATTTTTTCTTCTTTACTTTGGTGTATAATTTCACTTTATACAGAATCCTAGGTTGGTGGTTTTCCTTTTAACACTTTATTTCATTCCACTCTCATCTTGCTTGCATGGTATCTAAAGAGAAATTGAATATAATTCTTATCCTTTTTCCTCTACAGGTAAGGTTTCTCCGTATTCTAGCATCTTTTAAGATTTTCTCTTAGTCTTTGGTTTTCTAAAGTTGGAATTGATATGCCTAGGTTTTGACTTTTGGTATTTATCTTGCTTCTTTTTGAAGGATCCTAGATCTTTGGTTTGATGTCTATGATTAAAAATCTCAGCCAATATACTTCAGTTCCTTTCTCTCCTTTATTCTTGTGGCATTCCTATCACACTTATGTAATATCTATTATAATTGACTCATGGTTCTCAGTTACTCTTTTAAGGTTTTCATTATTATTATTATTAATTATTATTTTTCCGATTTGCTTTTCAGATTGTGAAGTTTCTATTGAACTATGTTCAAGTTCACTGATTTTTTTCCTTAGCCATGCCCACTCTACTACTGAACCCATGAAAAACATTTTTTTTTATGTTTGTTACATTGGTTTTTATTCTAACATTTCCTTTTGATTTTCTTAGAGTTTCCATCCTCTGCTTACATTACCTATCTATTCTAGCATACTGTCTACTGATTTCCATTAAAGTCCTTAGAAAAATGGTAATAGTTTTTTTTTAATTTTTAAAATTTTTTATAGTCATAGTTATTTTAAATATGTGATCTGAAAATTTTCAAATTCCCTATCATATCAGACTGGTTCTGATGCTTACTTTTTTTTTTTTTTTCAGACTATGTTTTTGCCTTTTGGTATGCCTTGCTTTTTGTTCAAAGCCGGATACAATGTATTGGATAAAAGGAACTGAATAAGCCTTTAGTGTGAGGGTTTATGTTTATTTGTTTGGTATTAGGCTGTGTTTACTCTGTACTCTAGCTGTGGTGTCAGAAGCTAAAATTTCCTCTAGTGTTCTGTTTCTGTCTCCTCAGTCTTTGAGATTTTCTACAGTCCTTTAAATAGGGCCTAAGGTTTGCAGTTCTTTCAGATAGTGTCCCCTATTAATACATAAGAGCCTATTAATGTGGGGATAAGGTTTGAGGAAAGCAGAAGCATTATACAATCTTATGATTAGATCTCAACTGTTAGTGAGCCTGTCCTGTGCTGTGTCCTGTTCCTGTTCTTTCACAAGTGCTTCTCAGCTTTCTTTTCTCCATTAGGTGAGAGTGGAAGCTGGGGTGTAGGGGCTGAAGTTAGGCATTTTCCTTCCCCAGTTTGGTTAGGTTCTTTCAAAATAGAAAAAATAAAATAAAATAAAAGAGATTTACTTCAGGGCAAGCATTTTCTAAATAAACAGTACTCATGATATATTAAATGGTTACTTTTCTCTCTCTTTTTCAAAAGAATGAAGGAATTTTTCTTCTTTCTTCACCCTGAGAATCTGAGGGGCTCCCAAAGGTAAAACTCATGAAAAAGAGGGCCCCCCAGGATTTTAATCTCTGACACTGGTCCATGCTCAGTCTCTAGCAATTGGTCAATTACCATTATTGTGTTCCTACTAGGCTCTAGCAGTGGCTTCTGCCCCCAGTGAGCTATGATTCTCTCTGTTTGTCTTTTTCTTCAGTATTCAGGGATGTGGTCTGCCCTGTGTCTTCAATTTTCTGATGGATCTAGGAAGAGTTGTTGACTTTCAGTTTGTTCAGTTTTTTCTTGTTGTTAAGAATAGGAGAGATGACTTCTAAGCTTACATGTTGAACTAGAAACTGGAGGTGTCCTATACTATATTTTATAAAGTGGAAAAGCATGTTCCATTCCTATTAGCCTCATTTTCCCACACAGAAAGTTAATAGAACATTGGAAATCAAAATTGGAGAAATTATACTAATGTGGCTTTTTGAGGAATGCATTTTGTCATAGGAAATCTTTTCTTTTTATCAGACAAGGATAATTTTTGAGATTCATAGACACATCTACCTGCCTTTAATAAGATTTCAAACTCATTTTACATATATGTGCAAATTCATAAAGAAACAGCATGAATTTATCTTCTGAGAGTCATCTAATAAAACTACTCGAACATAAATTACCCAATTTATGGAAAATAATTTGGGAAATAGATAAATTATTTAGTTCAAGTACAGTAGATATCATAGGGTAAAGTTCTTAAGAGACAATTTTTTTCTATTTAAGATTTTCAGTAAATGATGCAATATATGGAATACAGAACACATCTAAAATTATCAAGATGAGTGGAATATTTTCAATAGCTTATAGATATGAATTAAAAAAATAAAAATATATTTTTCATATAATTAGAGTGAGCAGAATTGAACCTTTCAATTTCAAAGTATCACTTGTAGAGTGGCCCCTTATGAGTAAATGGAGAGAGTCATACACTGACACTCCCAATTTAGTATTCACAGTGAGGAAAGCCTAGCCCAAAGTCTCAGAAATGACTGAAATGTCATCCTAAATCTCTGTCATAAACCTATGTCATCACATAGCCATATCCTACATCAACTAGATAGCATAATGATATAGGGAACACTTTGCCTAATGAGTGATAAAGGTAGAAGTTTCACAGGAAGATGAAAGTCCTTTTTTTAATTTGTTACAATAGTATCATAGATTTGCATCTAAAAAATATTTTTGATCAGAAGTATTTATTAATAGTAACAGCTTTGAGAGGCCATACTGCAAAACCAACTGTTAAATTTTATTTTACCCAGCAATGTCCAAATTTATTTGACAATACAGTGTTTTTATGATATGCTTCAGTTATTAACTCTGTGGAATATACATTGGGAGATATTGTTCCCTAACTATTTTTTATTATTTCTTTGTGTGCATGAAATAGTACAACTTTTATCATATTAGAACATTGTTTTGTATCCTCCACTTGGAGAAATGAACCAGTACAATTAAATTATATATTTTTATTATGATAACTATTGTGAATTTAGAATCTTAATTTGTCTTTTGAGTATTCTGTTATATTGAGAAGTTCCTATATGAAATTGATCAAAATTCCCCAGACAGCAATTGCAAAAATTTTGCATTGCAAAATTGTTAGAAGAAATTGAATCCTCTATAAGAACAAGTGAGATAAGCTTTTTTTTTCCTTAACAAATGCTGGATAAAGACCCAGGTTCATCAAAAGATTTAACAAGTAATTTGGGTACACAAATAACATGTCAAACACAATATTAGTAGTTTCTTCTACACCTCCAATTATCAGAAATTATTATAACACAAAAGTAGCGATAACATTGTTTCAAGACACAAGTCACACCACAAAATTGAATCTAATTTCCCAATTTACTGGATTGTTCCAGAAAGAAAAGTGTGTTCTGCTTTCATTCCATTTTAAATAGTCTTCTGAGATGCCACAAATACCTGTAAGTTTTTTTCTGTCTCTCCAGTAAAGTCTAACCCTCTAAATTATGTACCCTTTCCTAACATATCTAGGCCACTATTGGGAAGACCTCAGAAGGTATAAATGACACTGAGAGATTTATATAACAGCATCCATAATCTATGACCCAGTTTTAGAAACAAACATAGAGATATGTGAGTGGGTGTATTTAAATGTTCTTGGTAAGTATCTCCTCAGAACTGAACCCCAGAGTAGAACAAAGAGCACACATACACATTATAAGCACTATTTTCTTGCCTCAAAAAGAAAGAAAAAAAACCCATTCTCCATACTTTTCACTCAGATATATTCCACCATTATTTGACAAATAGATCTGGTTTCATCAACTTTTTCAAGTTGTTTCCTATCAATATCAGACTTAGAGTATGTCTAACATTTCTAAGTAATATGGCATAACAAAGTAATTTTTTGCTTCTGTAATTGTATAAAATTTCAATCAAGCAATTTTCTATCAGAAATTTGTAGTGACCATTTTAAATTTAAGAAAGGAAAGAGAACAAAAACTGCTGTTGTAATAGCCAAAATGGGGGGAAATATTTATTTTTGTTTCTCTAACAATGAAATAGAAACTGATTTTCTTCAGAGTTTTAACATTTGCGAAAGGGTAGGAATTTCACTAAGACAAGACACATCTGTTCCTGCTTCAGGAGAAATCTATTTGCATGTTAACATTTTAAAAATGTTTGAAGGACCTTACTATGCATTTGTCAACAAGGTAACAAGAATATTAGATCAAGAAACAGTTTTAGCACTAGGGAACAATAAAACATATGGGATAATTTTCTTTGCCTATCACGACATATACATCAAAGGGAAGGGAAAATCAAGCCAAATGATACTTGTCCATTTGTATAACCAAATTTATTCTTATTATTCCTAAATAATGATAAGGTATATCTCTCTTCACCCCTGTTTTAATTTACAACAGAGAAAATCACCAATAGTGTTTTTAGTATAATTATATGAAAAAATTTTCTAATATTTTTGATACTAGGTTTAAAGCATTTCTAAGTTGTTTTAATATTGTAATATTCCCAAATGATGACTGATTCTTCATACATTAAAAAAATATTGGATTGAGAATAAGTGAGATCTATGTGAAACTCCTCTAAGAATTTGTTGTATGTCACTAAACAGAAATCAGTTGTTGCTTATTATTTGTATCTTTAATATCTACCTAAAGGCTTGAGTGGTGATACACATACCTGAATAATTTAGAAATCAAATTATCTATTGGAAAGGCTCTGTTTTTATCTTATGTATGTGCTCTCACTGATTCTCCCTAACACTTAGGCGCTTTTGTACTCAGTTTGAGTTATGGCGTATAAAGAGAAAATCCATAAGGCCTATATATCCTCCAAAGCAAGAACAAAAACTGCTTTAGTTGAGTGTGTTAGTAAGTTAGATGAATATTGGTTTGCCTGTGTGACATCCTACATAATCTCCCTCTGTAAGTGACTGATAAAATTTTTCCTTCTTGTTAT
This sequence comes from Ursus maritimus, assembly GCF_017311325.1. Taxonomy (NCBI): domain Eukaryota; kingdom Metazoa; phylum Chordata; class Mammalia; order Carnivora; family Ursidae; genus Ursus; species Ursus maritimus. Next base: position 9,417,194 of record NW_024426996.1, on the reverse strand, counting down.
ATGGAATCATGAAAGATTCTTACCAAACATAATAGACAGCATGGAGATTTTGAAACAAGTCTACAGTTATTGTATTTTAATTTCATAGAGCAAAACTTTGAGACTATTTGCTTCTAACTAGCTCCTAACCACAAATAGCAAAGGAGTAAGTCATATTTACATTACATCAACACGAAAGATAATAAGATGATTCCTTCAGCAAATATTTACTGAAAGTCTACACTGTGTTGTTAACACTAGGGACACAATGGAAAGCTGAAGCCTCTACCTTTAATCATCTTACATTTTGAACTGAGAGTAAAGGGGCAATGATAAACAAAATATAAACCCCAAAATGTAAACTAATGTGAAGAAGTGATAAATATTATGAGGAAAAACAAAGCTATGTCGGACGGTGCTAAAGGGAATTGATATTTTAGATGGGATAGTAAGAGATAACCAGCACAAAGCTCAGAGGACGTTTTTATATATTCCAGAAACAGCATGGTCAGTGGAGTTGAAGGTTAGTAAGCAAACAGAAGGGAGTAAGGCAATAAAAAAAAGAGTACAGAAATTAGTATAGAACATATATACATTTAAAAACATTTTAATATAGGATTTGGAAGGGTCTGTGCTACTATTTTCTATATTACAATATAGCTAACAATGCCATTCTAAATCTTGATACTTTGAATATAACTTTTATTCTTATATTTTGATGTCCTGAAATTTCATAATATTATGACTTGCTAGTAGTCTCCATTTATCCTTGCTAGAGAATCAAATCTAATTTTTTTCTGGCATTATTTATTTAATAATTTTCCCTCTCAATTTGTTCTTAATTTCTCATATCCTTAGTATTAGATATTGTTTGCTGCACTAATATTGTGATTTTCTTGATATTTCTCGTCTATTTTCCATAACATTTAATTTTGTTAACTTCAGTGAAATTTTCTGAAGTTTATCATTAAAATGTTCAATTGATTTTCTTGCTGTTATATGTTCATTTCCCAAAAACCTTGTTAGTATTCGATTGATCTTATTTCAAGCTAGGCTATCATTTTCAAGAAGAAACTTCTAAAATTAAAGTATAACATAAAGAAAAATACACAAGAGTATACAGTTTGATAAATATTCACAATTTGAACACATCTGTGTAACCACCACAAAATTGAAAAAAAACAGGATCTCTGGTATTGCAGAAGCCCCTCTCTCCCCTATCACATAAAGCAATCAGTCACTAACTGACTCAATGGAAACCACCATCCTGATTCCCAAGAAACAAGAACTTTAGGTACTTTTAAACTTTACACAAGGTAGATGATAGATAGCTGAACAAAAATAATAGACAGACCATCAGTAGAATGTTTACAATGCTGAAAGAAGAAAAAGAAAACTATCATCCTAGATTTCTACAACCACCAAATTGTCCTCCAAAAAAATGATTTCCAAACACATTTAAGATAAAAATAAGATTCATCAGCACACCCTCAATAAATTTCCTCATGATCATTTATATCTCTCCCTCTCACTTATCCCCAGGAAACCACTGATCTGCTTTTTGTTACTAAAAATTAGTTTGCATTTACGAAACTTTATAAATTGGAATCATAGAGTATGCATTCTTTCCTTAATCTGAATTTTTCTGCTCAGCATACTTATTTTGTGATTTTTGTTGATATGTGTATTAACTGCTTTTTCCTTTTTATTCCTAGAATATATCACAATTTCTGTATCTATTTAGTTATTAATCATGACTATGGCTGAATTCAGATTTATCTATTGCAAAAAAGATCCTATGAATATGTGTGTACAAGTTTTGTATTGACATATGTTTTTATTTCTCTTGGATAAATCATGGAGTATAATAGCTGGGTCATCAAATAGGTATTTGGTAAACATTTTAAGAAGCTGACCATTTTGAAAATTGATTGTACCACTTAACATTCTCACTAGCAGTGCATTAGAGTTCCAATTCATATTCTTCTCCATACTTATTGTGGCCAGTCTTCTAATTTTATTTACCTAATATATTTTATTTACCTAATATAGTTATATCAAATCATATTTTTAATTTGCATTTCCCCAATGACAAATAATGTTAAATATCTTTTCTTATGCTGTATGCTATTCGTATATCTTCTTTTGTGAAATTTCTGTTAACATATATTCCCAGAATTAAGTTATTTTCTTATTGAGTCCTGAGAGCTCTTTATATAGTCTAGATAAAAGTTTCTATCAGGAAAAAAAAAGTTTTTATCAGGTATAAAATTTGAAAAAAAAATATATTATCACTATGTGATTTGTCTTTTATTCTCCTCAAGTGTCTCTAAAAGCAGGCATTGTTATTTTTAAATGAAATGCAACGTACCTTTTTTTCCCCCCTTTGTGGACTGTGCTTTTGGTGTCATAAAAAATTTATTCAAAAGAGGCACCTGGGTAGTTCAATTGGTTAAGGATCTGACTCTTGATTTCTGCTCAGGTCATGATCTCAGAGTCATGAGATTGAGCCCCGTGTTGGGCTCTGTGCTGAGTGTGGAGCCTACTTAAGATTCTCTTTCTCCCTTTCCCTCTGCCCCTCTCCCTGCTCATGCTCTATCTCTCTGTCTCTCTCTCTCTCAAAAAAAAAAAAAAAAATCCTCAATGAACTCAATACCGCAAAGATATCTCTTTTTTTCTGATATGTAATGGTTTCTAGTTTTAAATTTTTCTTCTAAATCCCACTTTATCAGGATTTTACAAATATTGATATATTGTATTTTCATTCGATTCAAAACACTTTCTAATTCCCATCTTGATTTATTTTTTAAACCATGATTTATACAGAGGAATTTATTTAGGGAATTTTATAGCTATATTGGAGGGGGTCTAGATTTTTTTGTATTATTCTCAGTGTATTTCACCAATGGGGAATGTAGTATTTATGACCGAAATTCTTATTTTGGTTTCACATTCTGTACATATTCAAATTGTAGTTTCCTTGCCTTTGTTGTATCAGTAATAGCACTTCCAATAATTTGATATCCTTTTAAACTGTATTGAAATCCCTTACCAGTTGTTCATTGTTCTCTCTTTGGTCCAGGTGTATGTAAGCATGTGTGTATACATAAACACACACACACATAATTATTTACTGCCATTTTATTGTAGGTTTATCAGTAAGAGTAAACAAGCACATTTACTTAAACTTTGCTTGTGACCAGAAATTCTTTGCCTAATATTCATTTAAGGCCATATATAATCAGGTCCTTACCTTTCTTAAACCTTATTTTTACTTATTACTTATTATTTCTAGGATTTACTTTGTCTATTCATATTGCTTGTGCCTTTTCTCGTATTTTTGCCATATCTACAATTATTTTTCTTGACTAATCCTGTGAAGAATTTTTAATCTATACAACTTCTTAATATTCTTCTCCATAATTTTTGTGACTTTTAAAGTCACCACCAGGGCCTAAGGAGAGTTACGTAGGGATGGTGAATGTTGCCCAAGAATTGTCATTCTCTTTGGGCACTACATGTCACAAGGGACATTTCTTAAATTTCCAGATTTTTTTTTATAACTTCATAATCATGAGGTAGCTACTGTCATTTAGTTGCCAGAGGTCAGAAATGCTAGAGCTTCAGCAATGTGTGGGATAGTCCCTAACCACAAAGAATTGCGTTCTGGCCTAAATAACAACTTAACACCCTAGAAGATATTCATCTAGTTGGAAATTAGTTTATAATTACTTGAGCCTAACTCTGACACATTTTTGATGGATTTAAACACTGTTATTTTCAGGATTGTAAACATCAAGTAAATCAAGCTAAGATTGAATTTTGCTTAGAATTTGTTTTTTTGCTCCCTCAGAAAATTGCATCATCAAAGGCAGCACAGTTCATGGAATTCATGGGCCAATACAACACAAATAAACCAGTCTTCATTTACAGTTGTTACATATAAATATATAATGAAGAAAATTCAAAAATTATTTTAATTTTTTAAAAGCAAATATTTAAAGTGGACACAGTTGTATGAGGCAGAGACCTCATTATGTTTTATTTGCAAAAGGTGTTTTATGATATTTCATATTACCAACACCTTAAATATATATGTGTATCTTAGTGACTAAGAAATTTCTGCTGTGAGGTATTTTTATCTTCACTATTTTCCATAAACATTTCTAAATTATAGAGACATGCTTTTTGTCATATCTCAAGCTTGAGATGCCAGTTTTTGCCCTCCTCCAGAAGAGGATCATATTTCCAAGGATATGTTCTAGAAATAGGTTTTAAGGGGTTTTTTTGTTTTGTTTTGTTTCGTTTTGTTTTGTTTGTTTTGTTTTGTGTTGTTTTCTAAATAGGCTTCACTCCCAGCACAGAGCCCAATATAGGGCTTCAACTCACAACCCTGAGATCAAGACCTGAGCTGAGATCAAGAGCTGGATGCTTTACTGACTTGCCACCCAGGTCCCCCCAAGTTACTTTGTAAAAGATGAATTTTGAAGCTCTGAGTATCTCTTCCACCTTACTGTCCAAGAATACACATCTTTTCTCTGTATACTCTCTAGTATCCACACCTAATGACTGGTAGATTCAGTTGTTAAACACGTTACTACTGGGAAAAACAAGAATTACTATATCCATAGCCTGCGTTCTCATAATGTTTATGGGTTTAGAAAAGTCAAGACTAGTACATAAAGTTGGTGGAGGGGGGAATCAAATGAAAAAATATATTTTAAAGGTAAATGAAATAGAAATTCAGAGGAAAGCAGAAGACAGAGACTCTGGAGAGAAAATAAAGAGCAAGGCAGCCAGTCTGATTATGAAGGAAATGTACTATTGTTAAATCATGGAGGGAAAGGGTTAGAGGAATGGAGAAAGAAGTAGACACAATAGGGAGTGCCTTGTACATAATCAGCTTCATAAAAAGTACAACATGAATCTGTGGTGAGAACAGACAATGCTTAAATGGCTAGGTGAAAATAGCTTTTCTGGTCTTAAAATTTGCTTACATAATTTCCTGATAACCCTTTTAATGCAGTAAAGATATTTTTATTTCCTTTGCATTAAGTTCTCAGCTAGAAGAATCACTGAACTTTAATGACTGAAAGAATTAACACAAAGTCTAAAAATTCTTTGATGTTTATTGTTTATTACTTAATTATTGGTATGTTTTTGCTTTTGGATGTGGTTTTTTTCCCCTATTGTAGGAACCTTTCAGTGTTCATGTTCTCTTTGTGAGTTATTCAATTTTTGTTCTTTCTAGTTTCCTGTTTCTCTCAGGAATCAATACTGAGAATGTGTTTCTAATATTCATGGCACAAAATACAAAAAGACTAAGGTCTAAATAGGACAGCATTAAGTTCAGTGAAAAATATGACAAATATATAAGCATTAATATGTTCATGAAAGACTAATATACCTCTCACTCATTCACTGTTACTTTAAATGGTTGCTTTTGACAACCGTATGTTGTTTTTGATGTTTTATGTGCTTAGTATTACTGGACGCTGAACAAGTCCTTTGCAGTTTAAAGCCTATTAAATTGGTTGTATGTTACAGAGAAGTAATCTTTAAAATATATCTCCTGTGTGTATCTGTTCATTGATCCAATACCTTGCCTTATGGTCATGCCCACATTCAACAATCATCATTATGGAAATAACAATGCTTTTCTGTTTCAACCAGTAGTATCAGCAGATGTTGAAAGTACTAGAAATCACACAGGCTTTCATGCATACTTTTCAGACTGCTTTTGACTGGGGAATGTAATTATGAGTGTATTTTCATTCTTTTCCCCACCTGTTTTAAATCTTCAAAGAGTTCAAACTCCTGCTCCATAATTTTAGTGCTTCAATATGGTCTCCTTTATTGTTCTTTTGTTTGTCTATCACTTGGAAGAATTCACCAAAAACTTCAGGAAAGGTGTCAAAGAGTTGTAAAAACAATGAAGTGCTCTTGGATAACACCATCCAAGAAGTATTGAATTGAAAAAGGTTATTTAAAAAAAGAAACATTTTGCCAGATGACTTAGACTCTAGAGTTTGATGATATTGGCTAAATAAATTCATAAGTCTTAATTGTGTCCACAGTTATTCAGATGCATGTGGCTATAGCTTTAAAATTTTGGAGGGAAGGGAAGCACTAAATAGCTACCCATTTTTAAGGAAATATTATATGTCAGCCTTCTTCTCTAAAGATTAGTTGCATTTAATGGAATTTATATAAATGTAATCATACAAATATATGATTCTCTGACCACCTTCTGTCACTAAACATAATTATTTTGAGATTATGCATCCATTTTTTGGTGTATGAATAGTTTGTCTTTATTAATGAATAGAAATCAATTGCATGAATATATCACAATTTGAGTATACATTCACTTATTGATGGACATGTGGGGTTTTTCCAGTTTTGAGCCATTACAAACAAAGTTGTAGTGAACATGCATATACATATCTTTGTATGAATATATGTTTTCTTGTCTCTTAATACTTAAAAGTGGAATGGCTGATTAATGTGGTAAGAATAAGTTTAACTTCAGAAAAAGTTAACTGCTTTTTAACTTTTTAAAACTTACCTGCCATCTGTTTTCCAAAGAGATTATACCATTTTACATTTCCATAAGCAGTTTATGAAATTTCTAAATGTTCCATGTTCTCACCAATATTTGGCATAATCAGTCTTAATATTTAGCCATTGTAATAGGTTTGTAGTAGCATATCAGTGTGATTTGAATTTGCATTTCCCTAATGACTAATGATGTAGAGTATCTTATATGAGCTTCTAGGATAGTCTATTCAAATTATGTCTATTCAGATTATTTCACCATTTTAAGAATTTAGATTCCTTGTTGTTTTTTGTTGTTGTTGTTGTTTTGAAAGTTCCTTAAATATTCATGTAGAATACAAATATTTTCTGTATTATATGATTTGTAAGTATTTTGTCACCATTTATAGCTTGTCTTCTCATTATTTAATAGAGTTTTTCAAAGAGCAAAACTTTTTATAATTTTGATGAAGTCAAATTTCACATTTTTCTTTTTATCAAGCTTTTGATAACATGTCTAAGAAAATTTTCCCTAACCCAAAATAACAAATATTTTCTCCTGTTTCCCTCTAGATGTTTTATAGTTTTTAAATTTTATATTTAAATGAATGTTATATTTTGAGAAAATGTTTGTATTTGTTGCAAAGTATAAAGATTTGGGGAAGGAGTGTATACCCAACTGTTCTCATACTATTTGTAGAAAAATCTACCCTTTTCTCACTAAATAATATTTGCACTTCTGTTAAAAATCAATTGTATATATGTGTAGGTCTATTCTACACACTCTATTCTATTTCATTGATAAATTTGTATAATATTTGTATATATTTTGGCCAATACCAGTGTTTCTCAATAACTGTGGCATTATGATGTGTTGAGATCAGGTAATTTTAGTCCACAAAATTTATTATCGTTTTGTAAAATTGGTTTGGCTATTTTGCATCCTTTATACATACTTCCACATGAATTTTAGAATTATCAGTTTCTATGACAAAAGCTTGAAGTAATTTGATTACAATTTTGTTGAATATATAAATCAATATTGAGTGCCCACTTGTGGTCTGAGATGGTAAGTCTAAAATGAAACCAATAAGGATGGGTTTCATTTGTTAGGGGTAGGAAGACTATTATAAAAATGAATGCTATTTGAATAGACATTTAGCTAAAGAAGACATACATAATAATATATGAAAAGATATTCAACATCATTGCCATCAGAGAAATGCTAATCAAAAACACAATAAGATATCACTTCACACTCAAAAGGATAGCTACGGGGGCACCTGGGTGGCATAGTCAGTTAAGTGGCCAACTCTTGGTTTCAGCTCAGGTCATGATCTCAGAGTCTTAAGATCAAGCCCTGGTTGGGCTTCATGGTCAGCACCATCTGCTTGGGATTCTCTCTCCCTCTCCCTCTGCCATTCCCACCCATTCTCACTCTCTCTAAAATTAAATAAATAAATCTTTTTTTTTTAAATGATTAGCTATTATAAAAAAAAAAAACAATAGCAACTGTTTGCAAGGATATGGAAAATGAGAACCTTCATTCACTGCTGGTGAGAATGTAAAATGCCACAGCCAGGAAATAGCCAGGAAGTTCCTCAAATGGTGAAACAGTTACCATTTGACCCAGTAATTCTACTCTCAGGTACCCAAGATAAATTAAAATATATTCCACACAAAAACTTGTTTGTGAATGCTCATAGCAGCATTATTCATAATGGCCAAAAGATCTAAATAACCCAAATGCCTACCATCTGATGAATGGATAAACATAATATAATTAAGTCCATACAAATCACACATTGGATAAGGGTTGAATGTACAGAATATATAAAGAACACTTGCAGCTCAAAAATTAAAAGACATAATTCAATTAGAATGTGGTCAAATGATTTGAATATATACATCTCCAAAGAAAATGTACCAATAGCCAATAATCACATGAAAATATGCTCAGTATCATTAACTATCAGGGCAAAGCAAGTCAAAACTACAATGAGATATCTCTTCATATCCACTTGGATGCCTAAACTAAAAATGATAGTATCAAGTGTTAATGAGGATATGGAATAATTGGAACCCGCACACACTGCTGGTGGGACTGTAAAATGATGCAGCCAGTTTGAAAAACAGTTTGGCAATTCCTCAAAGTGTTAAATATTGAGTTACCACAAAATTTAAAAACTCCATTTTTAGGTATATGTCCAAGAGAAAGAAATGAAAATATACATTCAAAAAAAATCCTCTTATATATGATTGCTTAAAACAGCATTATTCATAATAGACAAAATTTGAAAACTACCTCAATGTTTATCAACTGTTGAATGGATACATGAAATGTAGTACATCAATATAATAGAATACCATACAGCCACAAAGAAGAATGAAGTGCTGTAACATGCTATAATGTGACTGAACTTTGAAAGTATACATTATTATAAAGGAAGCCAGTTGCAGAAGACTACATTTTATGTAATTGAAAGTATATGAAATTTCCAAAAGAGGCAAATCACAGAAAGTGAATTAGCAGCTGTCTAGAGTCAGCAGGAATTGGAAGGTGATAACCAAAGTGTATGGGGTTTCTTTTTATGGTGATTTATGGTAAATTGATTGTGTTGATGGTTTCACAACTGTGAATAGACTAAAAACTGATGAATTCTGTAATTTAAATGGAAGAATGGGAATTACATCTCAATAAAGCTGTTACAAAAATTATTTTTTAAGTGAGTGCTATGGAAAGAAATGAATTCTAAAACATGGGAAATAAGTAATATTACATAGGCATTTGAAAATTAAAAGCCTCCCTAAAGGAAAGGATAACTAAGTGGAAACATGAATATTAGGTTGGAATAGAAAGGTGAAAATAAGACTGGGTAGATTTTTGTAAGGAAGGCAAGATAAAGGGGAAAAAATATTCTGGGTAGAGAAAACAGCAGGTTCTCGGACTCAGGAGTAATAAGTTTGTAAAATGAGGGAAATTGATGAAACCCAGTATTTGGATGTTAGAGAGTGATGGGTAGAAGTAAGAGAAGTGACTAATGAGGGTGGAGAAGGTCATGGGAGCCTTATAATTTCAATTAAGATATTTGAATTTTTTCTCAGATTTTTTGAGATATAATTAAAATTTTATTAAGGGTTGAACTTATCAAATACACCTAATCAAACACTGGATGCTTTTTCCATTGAGGAATGACTTACGTACAATATTATACAAGTTTCAGTGTACGATACAGTGATTCGACATTTGTGTACACTGCAAAATGATCACCACAAGAAGTCTGGTTACCATCTGTTATTATACAAAATTAATAAAATATTGACTATATTCCCAGTGATGTATATTACATCCTCATGCCTTATTTCAAAACTGGAGGTTTGTACTTCTTGATCGTCTTCACTCATTTTGCCCCTATCCCCAAACCCTCTCCTTTTGGGCAACTACCAATCTGTTCTTTGTATCTATAAGTCTAGATTTTTTTGTTTGCTTTGTTTTTTTAGATTCTACACATAAGCAAAGCCAGGTAGGATTTGTCTTTCTATGTCTGACTGATTTCACTTAGCATAATACCCTCAACTTTCATTCATGATGTCACAAATACCAAAATTTCATTCTTTTTCATGTCTGAGTAGTATTCTATAGTGTGTCTATGCATGTGTATACACATGCACATACAGACACACACATACCCCACATCTCCATCCATTCATCCATCGATGGGCATTTAAGTTGTTTCCCTACCTTGGCTATTGTAAATAATGCTGCAATAAGCACAGCAATGCACATATCTTTTTGAATTAGTATTCTCATTTCCATTGGTTAGGTACCCAGTAGTGAAATTGCTAGATCATATGGTAGTTCTATTTTAAATTATTTGAGGAACCTCCATACTGCTTTCCATAGTGACTAAACCAACTCATATTCCCACCACAATGCACAAGAGTTCCCTTTCTCTATATCCTTGCTAGCACTTATTTGTTTTTCTGAAAATAGCCATTCTGATATGTAAGCTGATATCTCTTGGTTTTGATTTGCATTTCCCTAAAGATTAGTGATGTTGAACATCTTTTCATGTGCCTGTGGCCATCTATAAGTCTTCTTTGGAAAAATGTCTCTTCAGATCCTCTGCCCATTTTTTAACCAAATTGTTTGGGTTTTTTTGATATTGACTTGTATGAGTTCTTTATGTATTTTGGATATTAGCACCTCATCAGATATATGATTTGAAAATTTCTTGTCTTATTCCATAGTCTTGCGTTTTTATTTTCTTGATAATTTTCTTCACTTTTCAAAAGCTTTTTAGTTTGATATAGTCCCATTTGATTACTTTTGCTTTTGTTTCCTTTGCTTTTGGAGTTAGATAAAAAAACAAACAAACAAAAACTTTGTTAAGACCAATGACAAAGAGCTTATAGTCTACATTTATGGTTTCAGGTCTTATGTTCAAATCTTTAATCCATTTGAGTAAATATTTGTATAAGGTAAAAGAAGTGGTATGGTTTCATTCTTTTAGATGTAGCTGTCCAGTTTTCCCAACATTTATTGAAGAGATTGTCCTTTCCTCATAGCATATTTTTGCCTCTTTTGTTTTAAATTAATTCACTATACATGCATGAATTTATTCCTGGGCTCTCTGTTCTGTTCCATTGACCTATATGTCTCTTTTTATGCCAATAACGTGCCGGTTTGATGATTATGTCTTTGTAATATTATTTGAAATTAGGTCATGTAATATCTCGACTCTGTTCCTTCTCACAACTGTTTTGGCTATTCAGAGTCTTCTCTGGTTCTATATAAATTTTAGAATAAATTGTTTTAGTTTTTTCAAAATCAACATTGGAATTTTTATAGGGATTACATTGAATCTTTACATTGCTTTGGGTAGTATGAGCTTTTTAAGTTGAACATTTCATTCAATAACATACTTTCTAAGTAAATTGTAAACAATCACTTACTAAAGAGGGCAACTTTTTTTAAGTTTTCACTTAAATTCCAGTTAGTTAAAAACTAGTGTAATATTAGTCCCACGTGTACAATACATGATCAGTACTTCCATATATTACCTGGTGCTCATCATGGCAAGTACACTCCTTAATCCCCATCACCTATTTGACCCATCACCCCCACCCACTTCCCTTGGTAATCATCAGTTTGTTCTCTATAGTTAAGAGTCTCTTTCTTGGTTTGCCTCTTTCTTTTTCCCCCTTTGCTTTTTTTGCTCCTTAAATTTCACACATGAGTGAAATTATATGGTATTTGTCTTTCTCTGACTTAACTTTGCTTAGCATAATACTCTCTATCTCCATCCATGTCATTGCAAATGGCAAGATTTCATTCTTTTTTAAGGCTGAGTAATATTCCATCATATATACCACATCTTCTTTATCCATTCATCAGTCAATATACACTTGGGCTATTTCTATAATTTGGCTATTGTGGATATGCTGCTATAAACATTGGGGTGCATGTATTCCTTTAATTTAGTATTTTTATATTCTTTGGGTAAATACTTAGTATTGCAATTACTGGATCATAGAATAGTTCTATTTTTAGCTCTTTGAGGAAACTCCATACTGTTTTGCAGAGTGGCTGCCCCAGTTTGCATTCCCAACAGTGTAAGAGGGTTCCCCTTTCTCCATATCCTTGCCAACACCTCTTGTTTATGTTGTTGATTTTAGCTATTCTAACAGGTGTGAAGTGATATCTCACTGTAGTTTTGATTTGTATTTCCCTAATAGTGATGTTGAGCATTTTTCATGTGTCTGTTGGTCATCTGTCGGTCTTCTTCGAGAAAATGTCTATTCGTGTCTTCTGCCATTTTTTTAACCTGGATTATTCATGTTATGGGTAGCATGGACATTTTAACAATATTAATTCTTCGAATCCATGAGCACAGAATATCTTTTTATTTACTTCTTTTTCAGTTACTTCTTTTATGTTTTGCACTTTCATGTTTTTAGTGTATTACATATATATATGAAAAATTCATAATTTTCAGTGTACAGGCCTTTCACCTCTTGGGTTAAATTCACTCCTAGATTGCAAATGAAATTTTTTCTTGATTTCTCTTTGTAATAGTTCATTATTAGTGTATAGAAATGAAACAGATTTCTATATGTTAAGTTTGTACCCTGAAACTTTACTGAATTCATTAGTTCTAACAAATTTTGGGGAGACTTTTGAGGCTTTTCTATATATGATATGATGTCATTTGCCAATAAGGACAGTTTTACTTCTTCCTTTCCAATCTGTATGCTTTTTATTTATTTTTCTTTCCTAATATCTGGCTAGGACTTTCAGTACTATGTTGAATAAAAGTAGGGAGAGTGGGCATCCTTATCTTGTTCCTGATCTTAGAAGAAAAGCTTTTACCTTTTCACCATTGAGATGGATATTAGCTGTGGGTTGGTCATGTATGACCTTTATTATGTTGAGGTACATTCCCTATACACATAGTTTGTTGAAAGTTTTTATCACAAATGGATGTTAAACTTTGTCAAATGCTTTTCCTGCATTTAGTGAGATGATCATATGATTTTTTACCTTTCATTTTGTTAATATGGTGTATTACATATATTGACTTGCAGATGTTGAGCCATCCTTGCATCCCTGGAATAAATCAAACTTGATCACAGTGTATGATCCTTTTAATAATAGCTCAATTTAGTTTGATAATATTTTGTTGAGGATTTTTGTATTCATGCTCATCAGGGATATTGGCCTATAATTTTTGTTGTTGCTGTTGTGTTTGCCTGATTTTGGCATCAGGGTATTCCTGGACTCTTGAAATGAGTTTTTAAGTGTTCCTTCCTTTTCAGTTTTTTGGAACAGTGTGAGAAGGATTGGCCCTAAATCTTCTTTGAATTTTAGTATAATTCACCAGTGAATCTGTCTGGTCCTGGACTTTTGTTTGTAAGGAAGTTGTTAATTACTAATTAATCTTCTAACTAGCAGCTGGTCTGTTAAAATTTTCTGTTTCTTCATGATTCAGTCTTGGGAGATTGTGTATTTCTAGGAATTTATCCATTTCTTCTAGGTTGTCCAATCTATTGTCATATAATTGTTCATAATAGTCTCATGATTCTTTGTATCAGTTATAGCTTCCCCCCTGTTTCATTTCTGATTTTATGTACTTGAAACCTCTTTCTTGGTGACATTAGCCAAAGGTTTCTCAAGTTCAATTATCCTTTCAAAAAATTAGTTAGTTTCATTGACCTTTTCTATTGTCTCTTTAGTCTCTATTTCATTTACTTCTGTTTTGATTTTTATTATTCCTTTCCTTCTGGTTACTTTGGGCTTTGCTCATTCTTTTCTAGTTCCATTAGTTGTAATTAAAATGTTAATTTGAGATTTTTCTTTTTTCTTGGGGTGGGCCTATATCACTTTAAACTTACTTCTAAGAACTAAGAACTAAGCTTTTGCTGCATCACAGATTTTTGTATGTTGTGTTTCTGTTTTCATCCCTCTCTAGGTATTTTTTTTTTTTATTTCTGCTTTGATTTCTTTGATGACACAGTATTTGTTCAGTAATATGTTTTAATCTCCATGTATATGTAGTTTTTCCAACTTTCTTTATGTAATTTATTTCTAGTTTCTTACTGGAAAGAGGCTTGATAAGATTTCAATATTCTTGAATTTCTTGAGATTTGTTTTGTGGCCTAATATGTGATCTATCCTGGGTAATATTCCATGTGTATTTGAGAAGAACGTGTATTCTGCTGCTTTTGGATAGAATGTACTGTATATAACTGTGAAGTCCATCTGGTCTAAGATGTTGGTTAAGGCTGATGGTTCCTTATTGATTTTTGTCTGGATGATCTATCCATTGATGTAAGTGGGGTGTTAAATTCCTCTACTATTATTGTATTGCTGTCAATTTCTTCCTTGATGTCTGTTAATATTTCCTTCATATATTATTTTAGTGTTCCTATGTTGGGTGCATATATAGTTGTAAATGTTATATCTTTTTGCTAGATTGACTCTTTTAACATTATGTAGTTCCCCTCTTTGTCTTTCATTACAGTCTTTTTTTCAAAGTCTGTTTTGTGTGATACAAGTATAGCTATACCAGCTTTCTTTTTGTTTCCATTTGCATGGAATATCTTTTTCCATCACTTCACTTTCAGTCTGATTGCTTCCTTACTTCTGAAGTAAGTCTCTTATATGCAGTAATATGTGTCTTGTTTTTTAATCCATTCAGCCATTCTATGTTTGGGGAATTTAGTCCATTTACATTTAAATTAATTATTGATATGTATATTTTTATTGCCATTCTGATGATTATTCTCTAGCAGTTTTTGTATTCCTGTCTGTTCTTTTTTTCTTCTCTTTCTTTTGTTGTGGTTTGATGACTTTTTAAATAATATTACATTCAGATTCCTTTCTCATTTTCTTTTGCATATTCAGTGTAATTTTTTGCTTTGTGGTTTCCCTGAGGTTCATATATACCATCGTGAGTACGTAACAGTCTATTTTAAGTTGGTAAGTTGGTATATTTAAATTTGAACACATACCAAACTCTACATTTTTGCTCCCCCATCATGTTTTATGTTTTGATGTCACATTTTACATCTTTTTATCTTATGTATCCCTTAATTAACTATTATAGTTTTTTGTTAATTTTACTACTTTTGCCTTTTTTTTTTACTGCTTTTGTCTTTTAAGCTTCATCGAAGATTTATAAGTGACTAATCCAATACCTTTACTATATATTCACCTTTTCCAGTGAGATGTTTACTTTCATATGTTTTCTTATAATTAATAAGTACCCATTTTTTCAGTTTAAAGAAGTCCCTTTAACATATTTTTTATGGCCAGTTTAGTAGAGGTGAACTCCTTTAGCTTTTGCTTATATGGAAAACTCTTTATTTATCTTTCAGTTCTAAATAACAGCTGGCTATTCTTGGTTGGAAGATTTTTTTCCTTTCGGCAGTTTGAATATGTCATGCCTTTCTCTTCAGGCTTGTGAAGTTTCTGCTGAAAAATCTGCTAATAGCCTTACAGAGTTTCCCTTGCTCATAACAAGTTTTTGTCTTGCTGCTTTTAAGATTCTCTCTTATCTTTTTACCTTTGACTTTTAACTCTTTTTTTAACTTTTAAATACAACCTGTCTTTGTGTGGCTCTCTTGGGTTTATCTTATTTGGGACTTTCTGGGCTTTCTGGATCTGGATATCTGTTTCTTTCCCTTGGTAGGAAAAATTTCAGCCATTATTTCTTCAAATATTTTTTCTTCTTTCTCTCCTTGTTCTCCTTCTGGGACCCTTATAATGTCAATGTTATTCTGCTTAATGTTGCCAATAGGTCCCTTAAGTTATCCTCACTTCTTACAGTTCTTTTCTTCTTTTTACTGCTCTCTAAATGAGTTCCTTTGCTTTGTCTTCCAACTCGCTGAATTATTCTTCTACTTCACCCAGTCTGCTATGGAAACCTTCTCATGCATTTTTCAGTTCAGTAATTCTACTCTTCAGCTCTCAGACTTGTTTGGTACTTTATTTTTTCTAGATCTTTGTTGAAGTTCTCACTGTGTTCATTCATTTTTTCCTGAGTTCACTGGCTATCTTTACAGCTATTACCTTGAATACTTTATCAGCTAGATTGCTTATCTCTGTATTATTATGGTCTTTTTCTGAGGTGTTTGTCTTATTCTTTCATTTGGAATATATTTTTCTGTTTTTGTTTGTTTGTTTGTTTGGTTTTTGACTCCCTGTGTGTGTTTCTATGTGTTAGGTGAAATGGCTACTTCTCTGTCTTGAAGGAGTGGACTTGCATAGGTGATGAAACTTCTTGTTCAGACTTGCACTAGATCTTATCTCTTGATCCTTTGTGATTGTCTAAACCACCTGATTTATTCTTGATATGTTTCTGTTGTTGAGGGTGTGCCAAGACCTGTCTGTGTTCCAAGAGATGGGATCACATTTAACACCTAATTTCAGGGTGATTAGAAGCTAGACCTTCAGGAAGCAGCTTTTAAAATACACAGATACATACTGTCTTGTTGCACCATAATTGTAAACCCTGCTGGCCTCCAGTCCAAGAGATCCAGAGGTTTCCTTGGGCAACAGTTGCAAAATACAGACAAGAGTATAAGCTTATTTCAGGGAGTCTCATCAAACATTAACAAAGCCAAGCAGGTATGCAAGAATGACGTCTTCATGCTTACATTCTCAAGGAGCACCTCCCTAGGCTGTACCCGTGTGGGAAACCTGAAGTCTGCCCCTCAGGCTGAAGATCCTTGCTAAGAAAATAGGACTTTTTCATAGGAAGACTAAGGTTGTATTTCAGTCTGCTTTCTGTGCAGTGCCCTGAAGGTGGTGGACTTCCAAGAATCCTTTCCAATTGCTACATTATCATGTAACTCAGGTAGACAGCCCCCATGGCCACTAGACCCAAGGGATCAAAGGACAACCATGTGTGGACTTCATGTGCCCATTGACTTTGGCTAGGTCAGTTGGAGAATGTATGAGGCAAGGGATGTTCTCTGGCTTCAAAAAGGCACCAGGAAAATGTCTTGACTGCTCTCTCCCACAGGATCAGAAATGCAGTAGGAGTGTTTTATCTGTCCACATGTCCCAGGTTTGGCTGGGAGCATGAGAATGCCATGACCACTCATGCTTGCTGCCCTAGACAAGGAGCACAGGAGTTTCTCAAACACCTGCAGTCACTGACTTTAGCAAGGGAGCAAGAGAATGCCACAATTGTTCATGCTCACCTGCCCCAGCCAGGGAGTGGGGGAGTGCTGCAATCACTTGTGCTCTCCAGCTTTAGTAAGGCAAAGGATTAGGGCCACTACTGCTTGCCCCTCACTGCTTTAGCAAGATGACAGGAGGGTGGCATATAGGAGCTCACATACCTGTCTAGCAGCATGGGCTGGGGATACAAAAATGGCATCTGCCAGCACCCCCAACTCCAGGGTGTTTTAACTGTCACCTGCCCCTCCAGAAGATTAGTTAATGAATCTTTTAGATTAGTAAATGAGGGGCGCCTGGGTGGCACAGTGGTTAAGCGTCTGCCTTCGGCTCAGGGCGTGATCCCGGCGTTCTGGGATCAAGCCCCACATCAGGCTCCTCTGCTATGAGCCTGCTTCTTCCTCTCCCACTCCCCCTGCTTGTGTTCCCTCTCTCGCTGGCTGTCTCTATCTCTGTCAAATAAATAAATACAATCTTAAAAAAAAAAAAAAAAGATTAGTAAATGAATCTCCTTAACATATAGTCTAGGCACTTTTCAATTGCTGTTTTTATGCTGGGTCTTAGAGTGAGTGAGACTACATGGGAGCCCTTTAAAAGAGAATCTCAGTTTCTTATAGAACTTTGGGTCCCTTGGACATCAGTCCCATTGATTTTCTCAGCTGGGCATTTTGGGGACTTATCTCTGTGGTATAGGTCTTAGGGGCTGAGAGCCTGACATAGTGTAACACTGTCTTACTCCTCCAGAAGTGCCAGAGTAGTAAACTCCCTTCTTATTTTGTGTTCCTGTGGAGAATGGTTTTTGTGTTTTTTGGTTTTTTGTTGCTTTGCTTTTTATGAGATTGTGTCTCTGTCTCTCCTACCTATCTCAGTATGGTCTTTTTATCTTTTGTTGTGGAGAAGTAGTTCATCTAGTTTTCAGATACTTTTTAGAAGAAAACAATCCATTTGCAACTGTAAATTTGGTGTGTCTGTGGGAGGAGATGAGTTCAGAATCTTCCTACACCGCCATTTTGCAGAAGTCTCTCACACTGAGTAGTTTTAAAATAGAAGTTATATATAGCCCTCAGGAGGAAAACTATATGAAAATTTCCATTTTTTTTTTACTATCTATAACTGACTTTGGTCTTGATATATTAAAATGAGAGCAAAGTATTTTCTTATATACCTGTTACTCAAAACTTTTAGCATTTCCATGATACATACCTTCTTAGTTCACAGGAAGACATCTAACCTGATCAAAACCCCATGTAGTTTTCTCAATTAATTTAAGCATCTAGAGGCGCCTGGGTGGCACAGCGGTTAAGCGTCTGCCTTCGGCTCAGGGCGTGATCCCGGCATTATGGGATCGAGCCCCACATCAGGCTCCTCCGCTATAAGCCTGCTTCTTCCTCTCCCACTCCCCCTGCTTGTGTTCCCTCTCTCGCTGGCTGTCTCTATTTCTGTCAAATAAATAAATAAAATCTTAAAAAATAAATTTAAGCATCTAAAACATAAGGGTAAAGGTAGCATTGGAACTTGGGAAGTTATTGATTAGATTTTTTATTTTTTCCTTAACCTCGTTGACATTTATTTATCAGCAAAATTAAAAATAATAAATATCTACCTTTAAATTTGTTTGAATTTGAGGATATTTTTAAATATCTGGCTCATTGGCTAATAAATGATAAGCCACTGATAAAAAGTAGTCATCATTAAGTATGATACAAATGTAGCAGGATAATATTTTGAGGTGTTGATCTGGCTTTTACATTTTCCCATTTACCTGTGGGCTTTATTTATTTCTTTGTTCACAGCAAAAAGACAAGAAACATCCTTTTATTTCAAAAACTAGAGCTTTTAATTTTAAAATCCTAAATCTTAAATTATTTAGAAATTAAAATTTATATTATAAGTAATTTAGGAAACTAAACAGCCAGAATTAATTTTGGAGGGTACTTTCTCCTTTACTTCTACCATCCATCACCCCTGAGACTGGATAAAGCTGGCCCAGAAAGTTAAAGAGTAAGAAATGAAACAAAGGTTTAAATGCTCCCTAGGATGAACCTTGTCTCCCATGTACAAATCCTGTGGTGAGGATGGGAACTACAGATAAATTTTAGTTTGGGGAACTTAAGGGCAGATGAGAGCCTGAACTACCTTTTGCAGTTAGGCTCAGAAAGAATCAAGAGTCAAAATCTTCCCCTTTCTAGCCTGATGTGAGAGAATAGGAAATAACTGCATGGGCCCCCTATACAGCCAGCTCTGAGATAACTTGATAAAATCCGTTTGTACCTATCATGGATCAGACAGCCACTAAATGTTTGCTTCTACAGCCAGGAACAGATAAATACGGCACCTCAATCTAATAAACCTGGAAGGCTACTGAGACAAGATGAAGCAATGTGTCAAAATGAACCAAAAGTATTTGTGGACCCACACTATCAATAAGCAGAAGTGAAAGAGGACTTCATAGTACAAACCAGCATAAATACATGACCATGACCATTTTAGGTATATCTTGCCTCCCAAGCCTAGGCATTGGTTTTAATTAAGTCCATAAGAGAAACAACCCTATGAATTGAAGACCAATTTGCTAAGTTTAGTACTTGGTGCCTGGTAGAATGGAGGCTCAAAATTAAAATGAAGTTTAATCATAGAAAAAAACCCACAATCCTCATACAAGAGTTATAGGCTAAGAATTGTAGCCTTAAACCAACAAAGATAATGACTATTTACTGAATGCTTACAAGGTGGCAAGTATTACATTAGATGCTTTACATAGGTTATCTCAATTTTACTAACAGTAAAGCATACTCTATAAATGTTCCCTCTTGATCAAATTACTTTAATGACAGACTTACTTCACCCTGCTGATAAAAGTTGGTATTGGTATACCTTCTCATAGTTGCTTTACACTATACACCTTAGATAAATATTGAATTGCTCTTCTACTTGGTAGTTTTAGATCTAGCAATTTGAAATACCCATTCAAACCATAATTAGCTTAATCGTAATGTCCCCTGTCTTTTAAAGACACTTCCCATTAGCAAGACCTTTATGATTTCCCAACACAGTTGGCAACAATTTTATTTCTATCAAGCAAAAGACAATTAGAGGTATTCACTATAAAATAAGTACTAATGTGAAAGGCTTTATCTTGTCTTGGGGCTATCCTTAGCCTTCAAAAAAATTAATTGGCCCCAGAGGCTTAGATGAATTTTAAATTTTTGAAGAGGGAATTAGGCAAGGGAGGATGGATGTTAAAATTATCATTCCTTCTTTTCCTAAGGCACCCCCTCAAAAGCTACTCAGAATGGGAAATGTGTGCTTGAGGCCTTGCCCAGGAAGAACTAACAGGAACCAGACCACATTTAGCTGTGACCTTTACAGTATATTTCTAAAACGTGAATTCAGCCTCCAGACTTGCCAAAAGGTATAAATAAGCTTTACAGTTTTGACCTTAGCTAACTGAGGAGCAACTAGATAAGCTGACATCCAAGAAAATTTGCTTTTATTTTTAAAACATTTCTTTCATGCTTATAAAATCTAATGGTAGAACAAGTGAGAGTAGGGATGGGGCAGCAGAAAGGCTGGCTGGGAAGGTGAAGGGTGGTTTCTTTTCTCTCAATAAGCTGATAAAACTACGATGGAAAAATCACATATAGAGAAACGGAGATCAGTTGTTTCTATCAATCTAACCATTGCGTACCTTTTTTTTGTCTCTGAGTGTGCACGTGTGTGTGTGTGTGTGTGTGTGTTTAAATCATTACATTAAAGTTAAGATTACAAAAAAAAAAAAAAAGTTACACCCTTCCAATATGAAAACAATCCCTGGGTATTTTTCTTGACCCTGCAAAAGTAAAAAAGCATGAAATAGTTTGCCAAGAGGAACAGATGTTTCTGTTGTATATTTCTTACTCCCTAGGCATGTTTGAGAATTCTAAATATAAACGTTCAAACAGACAGGGTGCAAACACACAGGAAGTTTGGGGGAGTGTGAGAATTCGTTTAGGCGATTCAATCTGATTCACAACTTTGCACATGAATCAAAAATCAGGAAAATTGGGAAAAAGATTGTTTAGACATATTAACATGTGTATGGCATAGATCTTAAAATGAAAGCAAATGTAGAAAGTAGCCAATCTCATGATTAACTTACACTACATAAAGAATAAATAGAAACAAGTTTTGAAGACATGTACATACTAAATTAATTTTGCATCCTCTCAATGCTCTTATATGACAGATTGAATGGGATCACATAGGTAAATTCCCAAATCTCACTCACATTTAGTACATTTTTATACATGAAGTTAAACAATGAAAATATCTCGGCAAAATGTCAGTAGGATCAGAATGAATATTCTAGCTAACCAACACGTTACTTGGCCCATAGTCATCTAATATAGGATAATAATCTAAGCTTGCTGATCCAGATGCTATAACCAAATTAAGCTCTGAGCCTCTAATGGATAGTAACTAAAGTTTTCATTCCCATATTTAGGATCTCCCTGACATGTAGAATGAATAATAAACAGTCTCCTTCTCAATGGTAATATAGCTTATTATCATGAAATAATATGTTTCTGGGTGATGTCATCAGGATGGTGACATGGGCTGTTCCTGACTTCAATCCCCCTCAATAGAAGACCAACTAGCAGCTATCCATAAACAAGATACCACTGGGAAAATCCCCAAACCCAGGGGTGAGTGTGGAGCACCTCCCTGGACCACAGAGACTAAGAAGGACCACATTAGAAGGGTAAGAGGAACAGCTAGATTCTGATCACTTTGCCCGAGCTCAGACAGGCACAATACTACAAGACGGCCTCCCTGAGCCTATGGTTTCTCCAGTGAAAATAGAAAGCTTAAGGTTGACATCTAGTTTCCCCCAGCACTGCGGAATATTTCCCTGGAGGCAAATAGAGGTCTTACCCCACAGGGATGACTCTGCAGGGATTGACATTGGGAATCAGAAAAGAGAAGGAGGATGGGGTTTACAGCAACCAGTGCTCAGATCTAAGACAGTATTCCTTTGAAGTGCTCCTTGAGCAGAGATCCCAGCAAGCATCTCTGCTCATCTGCAAAGCAGAACTGGTGTTCAAGTCCAGCCAGGGAGTTTAGTTGGCAGTTCTACTTGATTCTCGGTACCATTCAACAAGCCTTACTAGCTCTGGAGACTGTTTTACTTCTCATTCAGGCATAGAAGCAAATTTGAAGCCTTGCCCAACTGCTGAGTATAGCGTCCAGTCCCACATACCCAGAAGGTTTGACCAAAGAACCTGGGCAGCTACATTGTCCCTCCTACAGCAGCACTTAGAGTGGCACCTGGACAGAGATCCCAGCTAGCAATTCTGCCCATTGGGGAGCCAAGCCAGTAATCCCGTCTAGTCGGGGAGTTCCACTGGTAGTTCTGCCTGATTTGGGTTCCCACCCAGTGACCCATACTGGCAGTGAAACCGATTTTGAGGCCCCACCCAGGCAGGGAAGCAAATTTGAAGCTCTACCCAACTAGCAAGAAGCCTGACCATGAATCCAGGCAGCTTCAAAGTCCATTCTGCAGCTGCAAAGTCCATTCTATAGCTGCTTTTGGGCAGGAGCCAAGCTAGCAGTACTGCCCAACTGTTAAGTAGCCTCTGGCTCCCAAATAATGAGGAAGTCTGAATAGTGACCCTGAACAACCTCAGTAACCAGACTTTGATATTGCCCAGCTGTGAAGTTCAGCCTACAGTGTTGCCTGATTGCTGAACCCAGATAATGACTCCACTTAATCATGGAGCATAGCTTGCAGTCCCACCTGAAAAGAAAGCCCAGCTAATACCACCTGACCTCAGAGCACAGTCTCTAGCACCACACAACTTCAGGATACAGCAGGAGGTTCCTCACAACCAAAATGCCCAGCCAGCAACCTTACCAAAGGTAGAACAAAACCAGAGGCTTACTTGATCATTAAGCCCATCCTGCAGCCCTGCCCAACACTGGGGCACAGTCTGAATCTCCACCTGATCACAGAGCACAGCCAACTCTGAAAGTCTTGTCCAACCAGGAAGCCCTGCCAGTAACGTCACCTGAACACAGAGTACAATCTGGTTAGAGAGAATACCCTGAGACCCTACCCAACCTGGAGCAGTGTTAGAGCCCAAGTCATAGCTCTGCCTAATAATGAAATCTTAAGTGGCACCACCCTGCAAAGGAACACACACAGCCTGAGACCTCACCTGACCAGAGGTGACTATAGAGCCTAGCTAGTGGTCCCAGCTGACCAAGAAGGACAGTCAGTGGCTAAGCCTGATCAGGCAGACGACACAGTAGCCCTGTTTAAATGCATAGCGTAGCCAACAGGCCCACCCAAATGTAATACCCAGCCAGTAGCAGGCTCTCCACCTAACCTCAGAGAATAGGCAACAGCCGATTTGCGAAATACTCCCCTTCCCCTGCTCACATAACTGGCTTAAGGGAAGAACAGAAACAGGTCATCTTCACAAAAGACATTCAAGATTACATCTACTGTTATGAACTAGGAGTGTGCTCATTCTCCTCTTGTTCTTTCTGAACATTCTACAGAATATCACATTAGTCCACAATGTTGATGACGTCATTTTAATTGGATCCAAATGGCAAAAATTAGCAAATGTTCTGGATTACTTGTTAAGCCCATATGGGCATTAAAGAATGGGAAATAAACCCTAAAAAGAGAGGCCTGTCAAATAAGGGGAAATTTTAGGGGATCTAGTATTCTGGCACTTACTAGGACATGCCATCCAAGGAAAAGAACGAGATCTTGCACCTTGCACCACCTACCTCATAAAAGAAGCATTAACACCTGATGGTTACCTTCAGATTTTGGAGTTAGCACATTCCATACTTTGGAATACTGTTCCAAACCATTTATCAGATGATTCTAATATATTAGTGTTAATTGGGTCCCAACGGGGGGGAAAATAAAGGCATTCTATAGCAAGTCCAGGCTGTGAATATGCAGCATTAACACTAGGACAACAGGGCATGGAAGATCACATGATACTAGGGTGTGGTGTGTTCACTTGTGGAAAAACACGTCACAATGCAGGTAGAACATCTGGAAAGATTTAATGTGAATGTTGCAAGTCAGAGCACAGACCCCTGTGGTTTTGGAGAAAGGATTTATGCTGTCTGCCAGAAAGGAGTATAAACCTTTCAAAAAGCCACTCCCGAGGGGAGAAAGCTGGAATGATTTATGTTGTAATCCATTAGAATCAGAGGCATCAGAAGGAACTCAGGTTTAGCTTAATATGGACAGAGATACATATAGAAATATCTACACACATGTGTTTATACTCTGGTTGGGATACACACATATATGTACTTGTTCAGTCAGCCAAGAGGATATAGAAACAACAACACATTAGTAGCAATTGGCATACCTAGTGTACAGATCTTGTTTTTTTAACACAATTTTCCAATAAAAGAACTTAGGGCTCCTTGGAGAAATAGTTGATCCTTGGACTGGAACAAGAATTAAATACACACTATATTGGAATATCTTATTTTGCCTGAATAAAGTAAATCCTGTGAGGCGGGGGGGATGGTGATGATAGGAGTA
Source organism: Ursus maritimus (assembly GCF_017311325.1). Taxonomy (NCBI): domain Eukaryota; kingdom Metazoa; phylum Chordata; class Mammalia; order Carnivora; family Ursidae; genus Ursus; species Ursus maritimus. The sequence goes on along the minus strand of NW_024426996.1, from coordinate 9,392,430 downwards.
TGTAAAGGGACACAGGAGCAATGGAAAGACCTACTAAAGGCCAAATCTGTTATGACGAATTTGCAATAAAATAATTACAACCCAAAGTATAAAATACATATACATGAATCCATTCTTACATACATACATGATTGAATAAATAAACGAGGGAGAAGAGGCAAATCTCCCATACAAAAGAATTCAAATAATTTATGTAGACATTCCACCTTCTAGGAGATGAAGTACATCTCTCTACTCTTTACATAAGTACACGTCTCTACTCTTTACATGTGCATAGTGTTTCCTTCCAAAGAATAAAGTATGAAGGAGTGATAAAGAGTAGGTTTATAGTAGAGAAACCTGATGAATACTACCTTAGCCAAGTTATCAAGTTTAACATCAACAGCAATAAGTAGTATTAATAACATATTTCTTTGATGTGATGTGATGAAAATAGCACTTTCTCTCTGTAGTGTTCTTCCCTAAAATAGTTCCATCTAATCATGAGAAAAATATCAGAAAAATCCCTACTGAGAGACATTTTATAAAATATCTGACCAGCAATCCTCAAAACTGTCAAGGCCATCAAAAACAAGGAAAATCTGAGAAACTGCCATGGCCGAGGTAAGTTTTAGGAAACTTGACAGTTAAATGTAATATTGTATCCTGGAACAGAAAAAAAGATATTAGGTAAAAAATAAGGGAAATCTGAATAAATTATCTACCTTAGTTAATAATAATATATCAATACTATTTCATTAATTATAACAAATCTACCATTTTAATGAAAGATTTTAATAATAAGGAAAAGTGGATAAAGGGTATATGAGAATTTCCTGAGGTATCTTCTCAATTTTTCTGTAAATGTAAAACTTTTCTAAAGTTTATTTTTTAAAAATAAACTTCCTTGAATGCTACTTGAATGCTACTGAGGCCAAGTTGAGATTGAGCATCTGACTATGGCACACTAAACAAATGTATAAACTATTCATCAAGATCCATGTACTGTTGGACCCAACAAGACATAAAATCAGGTGATCCAAGCAGCAAACCACCATAAAATGGAAGTAGAACATTTGCAGTGCATGCATACAACTACAGAAGGCAAGTGTAAGCTGGCCAAACAAGTGGCCAAGACCTCTGCCTCCATCTTGCACCAACACTTCTCCCTCAGTTCACGTATATAAACATGTATGGGTTTCTTATGACCTGCTTATAGAGGAAGTGCTGATTGGGTTTGGAAGGCATAAAAATGGACTGTAGCTTTTCTACAGCTTAACCAAGTAGTGGCTCTAAAAGACAATAGTGGGAAGAAATTCACCCAACAGGCAGAGTTTAGGGCAGTGCATCCTATGATATACCTCACCTGAGAAGAGATGTGGTTTTATTTAAAGATATACACAGACTCACAGACAGAATAAAATGGCTTAGCTCTTTAGTCAGTTGGCACAAAGTAAGAGGAAATTTGTAATGCATATTAATACCCATCAAAGAGCATTCACTGCAAAAGAGATACTAAAACAAAACAAAAGAAAAATAAAACAAACAAAAAACTCACAGTGGACAGAACTACTTTGGTTAGTAGCTGTAATCCATCCTCCATCCTCATCTACCGCAGTAAAATGTACACATAAATTGAGAACCTTGGATGCAGAGATGGAGGCTATCTTATATACATTTATAACAGCTACTGCTGCTATTAAATATCAAACCACACATACAACCAAGACCAAAACTGAGCCTCTTTTCAGAAACTTCCTTGAGGAGACCATCATCAATTTCATGGCAGATTGATTTCCTTGAATCTCTTTGACCATGGAAAGGGAAATTATCCCAACTAGAACTGACAACTATTTCAGGTATGGATTTTCCTTTCTTGTTTATAGTGCCTCACCCAACACTACTATTAGCGGTCTCAAAAGATGTCTGATCTACTGCCACAGGATCATGTCTACCATTACCTCAGACCAAGGGACTCAACTATTGCACAGAGGATTCAGCATACGACCATAAAATCCACTGGTCCTACCTCATACTACTGGACAACATCCCTAAGCTGCCAGACTGATGCAGCAGAGGAAGCATTTCAGAAGTACTGCATATGTACTGGTTTGGAGGTAACAGCCAGTGAGCACAAGGCACTACACTTCAGAATAATATGGTTATTGCATGATATGCTGTCATTAATAAGTAAACCTACATGGGATGAAGAATGTAGAGATAAAAGTAGGAATCGTCCTCTTCACCATCATTCCTCCTGACCCATTTAGGAAATTTGTGCTTCTTATTTCAACTTTAGATTCTAAGTGTTTAGAAGTCCTTGTTCCAAGAGAGGAATGCTTCCACCAGAGGACACAATCAGTGTCTCAGTAAACTTAAAGCTATAGCTACTGACTAGAAAATTTGGATTCCATGTGCCAGTTGACTAGCAGACAAAGAAAAGGTGAATTTTGGCAGGTTATAATTGATTTTGATCATTATGAAGAAACAGGGCTATTCTGCTACATAACAGGGACGTAATAGAGACAGAGGGTGTTACGTTTGGCACTTAGATTATTTGCCATGTTATTTTGTGGGGTTTTTTTCCATCTCCAGTTTTAGATTAAAATGGGCAAGTACTGACAACACGGTGTCATATGAAGATGGTAATAGGGTCTCAGATTTTTTTAAAGAGGGTCTGAATCACACACTGGGAAAGTCATTTAGGCAAGCAAACTGCTAGCCAACTGGGGGTAGAAATTTAAAAAAGAAAGTAAAAAAAAGGAGATAATGAGGGTCGGTTAATAGGATGGGACCAACTATAGTAGCAAGAACTATAATTCAGACTACTAACTTCCTCTTATAAATTTTTTTTTCTAGAAATTGTGACCAACACAAATCCTAGGGAAGTATACCTGAATGGAATGAATCTAATTTGACAAGCAGAGCTCATGGATGCAAGCAGATAACTGTAGTGGACATTGTGATACCGGATGAAGATCTCCTTTACTAATCTGTGTACACATAATTTGGCTGTAATAAATATTGGATGCTAAAACTTGTAGCTGCCCCTTTCCCTGAATAATCGCCACTGGCCAAATGGGAGTTCTTTCATATAAAATATTATCCCCACATACCAGGGGCAACCTGCAGTAATTGAATGATAAGGCAGTACAAAAGGCTGTCTTTGTTGCTTCAAATGAACCAATTCTATGGCACAATTTATGCTCCAGTTTCCCACGAGATCCAGCTGAAGCAAAAACCCATATGAGACCACTTCCTTACTGGCTGTGTTCTCTGTACTATTCCCTTTCCCTCACAAATTTCTCCTGAGACCACTCTTTCAATAAATAGTGTACACTGAAACAGGTCTCAGGTCTGCTTCTAGATAACTCAGTCAATCTAGATAACTCAGTCAAAATCAAGCTATTCATGAATAAACGGTAAATAGAAATTTATTCAGGTTAAGAGTTGGGATCGTTCCTTACACAGAAACCCTATTGTCAGTTTGTTTGTTTGTTTGTTTGTTTGTTTGTTTGTTTCAGTTGCTTTCTAAAGTATTAGACATTGACCAACAACTTAAAATCCCCAGGACTTTGTCATAGAGCTGTACATATACTATCTCATTTAATACCCAACGCTATTAAATAAAAGCACTGTTATGATGTTCCTTTTACAGGTGGAGGAACTGGAGGTTATAAAAGTTTTAGAAATCTCCCTTCAGATTCTAACGACAAGAGAAGGAGGCAGTATCTAAGCCCAAATTTTAGCTCAAACTGCAAGCTACACATGGAGTCTAGTCTGAAAAACAATAGATCCATTTATTTCTATAGATGAATGGTTTTCTTTTTCTCAGCTTATTTTCAAATAAAATGTGCAGAAACACAATACATGATGTAGACAAAATAGTTTTAGGTTCTATAGTTGAAACAGGGATGTAGAACATCAACCCATACATGCTCAACCTCTCCGGACACTAAAATTGCTCAATAAGATCTCTGAATTTCTGCAGAGAACAATTCGAAAATGATTATTTTGTACTACATCTATTTAACAGAAATGGCCCCTTGTTTACCCAAAACTTGTTCACTCTTACCCTTTTTTCCCTTTTTTATAATAGAATGTACTTGTGGGAAATTAGTCATGACCCATCTTAACTAGAAATGTAATCTCATTCCCATTTACCAGTGATTTTTCAAAGGTGGGCTTATCAACCAATTTTGATTAATGAGATCTTTGGGAAAGTTCTAGAGATGACTATGCATGCCAAATAAAAATGCAAAGCATTATAAAGAGCCCTTTTGTCCTCTTCACTCAATTTTTCTGCCTGAAACATAGATACAATGCCAGAAAGTGCAGCAGGCATCCTACAACTCTGAGGAAGCAAAGTCAAAATGCTAAACATGTGTGGAGCAAAAATTCAGAAAGAATCTGAGGTCCTGATGATGTATTTAAATTGGTTTAAAAGCACTGAATGCCTTCTTCTAGACTTCTTGCTATTTGAGTAATACAAGGTCGTATTTCTTTAAACCACTAATTTTTGGTTCAGTGTATTACTATTTGGATGCATCCATTCCTACTAGATAAAGCATATATTTCCAAATATACACACTTGCCTATCAAATAGATTACATTTTTTATTCTGTGTTTTGCACTGTAATACTGCAAGCTCCTCCCGATCCAAACAATAAAAATCCAATCTATCTTGTTATCATCTTTAGGTTTTCCCAGGGATTCCCAGGATTGCTTAATTTGTCTCACTGCAACTGTTCTCTTCATGCTCACCTGCTGCAGCACACCAAATGCTTTTAGAAAATTGTGCAAATTAATAACCAAGAGACAAGTAGATGGAAACATCGAATAGGCATTAAACAAAATGATAACCCAAACCGCCAAAAATATAAGAAATGGTGCTCAACCTCTCCTTCCTTCCTGAATTTTGTAATTTTGATTTGTCTACTATGTGATCAATCTTGCTAAGTGTTTAGCAATTTTATTAATCATTTTAAAGAATTAACTGTCAGGTTTACTTATCTTCTCTATTTTGGCTTTTTCAAATTATCACTTTCTTCTATTACTTTTTATTTTTATTTTTATTTTTTTAAGTTTGTACTCTTTACTAACCTCTCCATATTTCCCCACCCCCAGCAACCAACTTCCTATTCTGTTTCTATGTGTTTGTTTTATTTAGGGGCAGGAGAGGGATTCCACATATAAGTGATATGCAGCATTTGTGTATTTCTCTGACTTATTTTGCTTTTCACTTAGCATAATGCCCTCAAGGTCCAACCATTTGTTGCAAATGGCAGGATTTCCTCTTTTTCTTGGCAGAATAATAATCTATTGTGTATATATACTACATCTTTTTTCCCCCACTTATCCATTAATGGACACTTAGCTTGTTTCCATATCTTGACTATTGTGAATTAATGCTGCACTAAACATGGAAAGGCAGGTGGTATCTCTGCCATACTGTTTTCATTTCCTCTGGATATATACTCAGAAGTGGGATTGTTGGACTGTATGGTAGTTCTATTTTTAAGTTTTTGAGGAACCTCTATAATGTTTTCCATAGGGGCTGCATCAGTTTACATTCCCAGCAACAGTGTACTAGTGTCTCTTTTTCTCCCCATCCTTGCCAAAGCTTAAAATTTCTTGTCATTTTGATGATAGCCACTCTGACAGCTGTGAGATGATATCTCATTGTGGTTTTGATTTGCATTTTCTTGATGATTAGTAATGTTCACCTTTTCATGTACCAGTTGGCCATTTGTATGACTATGTTGGAAAAATGTCTATTCAGACCTCCTACCCATTTTTTATTATTTGCTGTTTTGCTATTGAGTTGTATAATCTCCATGTATATTTTGGATGGTAACCCTTTACCAGATATATGGTTTGCAAAAGTTTTCTACCATTTTGTTCATGGTTTCCTTTGTTGGGTAGAACTTTTAGTTTGAAGTAGTCCCACTTGTTTATTTTTGCTTTTGTTGCTTGTGTTTTTGGTGTCAAATCCAAAAAATCATTGCCATGACCAATGTCAAGCTTATGCCTTACGTTTTCTTCAAGGATTTTTGTAGTTTAAGGTCTTACGTTTAAGTCTTAGAATGAATTTTGAGTTGATTTCTGTATACAGTGTGAAAGTGGTGCAATTTTGCCAAAACTATCTACAGAAGATGTTGTCCTTTCCCCATTGTGTTTCTTGGTTCCTTCGTCATAAATTAATTGACCATATATATGTGGATTTTTCTGGGATCTTTATTCTGTTCCATTGATCTGTGTCTGTTTGTATGCCAGTACCATACTTTGATTACTATAGTTTCGTAAGATAGCTTAAAATCAGAAGTGTGTTACCTGCACCTTTGTTCTTTCTCAAGATTGCTTTGGTTATTTGGGGTTGTTATGATTCCACATAAATTTTAGAATTGCTTTTTTGTTTCTGCTTCTATTAAAGACCGTGTTGGAATTTTAAAAGGAACTACATTGAGTTTGTAGAATGCTTAGAATAATATGGACATTTTACTAATAGTAATTTTTCCAGTCATGAGCACAGAATATCCTTTCATTTATTTGTGTTTTCTTCAAGTTTTTCCATCAATGCCTTATTAATTCTGCTTATTTCTTTCCTACCACTAATTTTCATTTAAGTTTGCTTATCTTTTTATAGCTTCTGAAGCTAGAAATTTACATTATTCACTTTAAATGCTTATTTTCTAATATAAACATTAAAACTAAAAATTTTAATTAAACTTGGATTTATTTGCATCCCATAAATTTTTGTATCTTGTATTTTCATTATCATCTATTCTAAATATTTTATACTTTCACTATTGATTTCACCTTCGATCCATGATTTGCAGATGTTTTACTTTCCAAATATTTAGTAATTTATCCTCTTTCACTGTATATGTAACATATTTTTCTAAGCAACATTAAAGATTTGTTTTCCAATAGTTGGACTGTGATGTTCTTAGGTATAATTTTATTTGTATTCATTCTACTTCAACGTCTGAGTTCATATTTGTCACCGTATTTGGGAAATTTTTGTCATTACTTAGTTCATTTTTAAAAAAACTTCTTCTCTTTTTTCAAGCTCTCTCCTTTAACTTCTGAAGCCAGAAAGACTTACCAAGAATAGGGTATGTCTCAGGCTATATAAATGAAATATACATATAAAATTGTTATACAAACACAAATCTCATTCACCTTTTCCTTTTAATAATTGGCTGTCTAATTTTTTTTATGATTTTTGTAACTCTCTAGTACTTCCAAATACTTTTTAGTTTTTTGTCCAGAGTTTAAAATTAACATCTCTGACAGGGTTAGTCCAATATAGCCTAGAAATATATACTAGTTAACTTCAAAAGTAATGCGAAATAAAGAACTTCTAGACAAACAAAAGATGAAAGAATATGACACCAATAGATCTCCATTAAAAGTAATACTAGGGGCACCTGGGTGACTCAGTTGGTTAAGCATCAACTCTTGATTTTGGCTCAGGTCATGATCTCAGGGTCATAAGATCAAGTCCTATGTCAGCTCTGTGCTGGGTGTGGATCCAGCTTAAGATTCTCTCTTTCTCCCCATGCACCCCCACTGGCTTTCTCTGTCTCTTTGATTAATATAGATAGATAGATAGATAGATATAGATAGATAGATAGATAGATAGATAGATAGATAGATAGATAAATGTAATACTAAAGTGTATTCTCAGGAAGAAAACTGCCTCAGACAGAAAACACAGAAATGTTGGGGAAAAAATGAAGTACTGTAAAAAGGAGATATATCAATATGTAAAAGTTAAACAATTGTGTAAAACAAATACTAAGTTCTAGAGATCATAAAATATGTGTAAAATTAAAATGTATTATAGCAATAACACAACAGAGAAAATGAAACTAAACAGTTAGTATTCCAAAGTCTTAAAACTGTATGGAGAGTCTTAAAAAATCTAACTGGGAAGAATATTTGGAAGTACTAATAAATCAACAATGCATGTCGTGATACTTAGTGCATCTAATAAAGTAAAATTAAAGGGATTTATGTCTAACAAGCTAATGGAGAAAAATAAAAAGAATTCTTAATGTTATTTTATTTATCCAAAAAAAAGTAAAAATGAGTAAATTAACATACATTCAGTGGGACAATAGAAAACAATCAGTATTATGATAGATAAAACCCAACTCTAATAATAATTATTTTCACTGCCAATGAATTAAATATTTAAGATTTGTCTATTTGAGTTCTTGAAAAAATACAAAAGACAACAAAGAAATAGCCACTACATATGCCGTTTACAGGAACACCTCTTCAGTTTAAGACAGAAGCTTTAAAGAGTGACAAGAAGATATACAATGTACACACTGCTTAAAAGTATGGCTTTTCTATACTAATATCAGGAAAAGTAGGCATTAAGGCAAAAAGTATTACTGAAAAAGAATAGGAACATTTCAAGATCTTAAAGGATTTAATCCACCAGAAAATTACAACACTTAGTGAGTATGCACCCAAATGAAATGTCTTCAAACAATATATAGGTCGACAGAACTAAAAGGAAAAATTAACAGATTCATAATCAGAATGGTATATTTAGCAAATTTCTTTCAGTGATTGACAGAATAAGCAGACCAAAAGTATAATATAGAAATTCTGCTCAAAATTAACAAACCTAATTTAACTGATCTATATAGAACAATGTAACTAATAATAATAGAATAAGTATTATCTCCAAGTGCCTATGGAGCACCAAATAGACTGAAAGTTAGGCTCTAAGTTATATCTCAAAAAATTTTCAGGGAATGAAATTATTTGAAATGTATAATAAGGTCACAGTGAAATTAAGCCAGAAATCAAGAATAACAACAAAATATTAGGAAATTGCCAAATATTTAGAAATTAAGCTTTATAAGTCAAAATCAAATGAAAAAAATATTTTAACTGTGTAATAGCGGAAATTCAACATATCAAAATGTCAGGTAGGTGTGATTAGAAGGAAATCAATAGCCTTGAGTGCATATATTAGGAAGAAGAAAGCCTAGAAATGAATGAGCTCATTAACCATCTTATAAGTTAGAAAAATAAATACAATTAAACCCAAAGAAAGTGGAAAGATGAAAATGATAACATTATAAATTAACAAATTAGAAAACAAATAAACTATTTAAAAAAATCAATATCCGCACTGGAAGACAGTTCTTCATGACTCTCTTGTGTTTCATGTGGTTGGTTATCTCAGGGAATACAAGTGAGGAAGGTGAGAGGGTAAGTCAGAGAAGGAATAAAGTCAAAGTAAAGATTTATAATTGGGGTTGAGGTTGTTTTGTAATATAGAGGTTTTCCTTTGTTGCTAATGCCTAAAGAAACTTATAAAACCTAGGTAAAAATTCTGTGCTTTAAATACAGAAGTCCAGAATGTTTATAAAACAGCTCTTAACATCCATTTTTAAGGGATGCTCCTGGTGCCCTAACAACCTCTGCCTTTGGAGTATACTTATGTGGAGACAGAGTTCCCAGAGCATTAAGTTAGGTTCTGGGGCAGAATATGGAAGTGTGTCCTCAAGATGAGATGCTGGTAGCACATTTGACTCAGGTAGCAGGACAATGTGGACTGGATCTATACTTATTGCAAAGTATTCTCTTGCTCTAGGCCCCACTCAAAACTAAGTATTCTGACTCACCCAATTAATGAGTAGCAGCAGTATTTCAAATATGTTGTATGCTCCCTCACAAATTAGAAGAAGCACCCATGGCTCAGTTCATCTTTCTAAGTGGTATAGAATAAAGGTCCTCCACCAACGGGATCTAATCTCCACTTCCATCCATATGCTAAGGGTTTGAGAAGCAGCTCAGATCTTAAAATCGGTGAGTAGTAATAATTTTCCTTTTGAGGAGTTAACATCAGTCTTTTGCTCACCAGTTCTCAATTTTTTTAGGTTGCATATGTCAACACTTTATTCAGCAGCCCTACCATCAAAGAAGAGGATGATCTATTAACCATCAACACAGATCCCTATGGGATAAAGTACCTAGAGGTTACTCTGGCAATGTTCTCAGTTAGGATAATTACATTTTTGTAAAAGTGTAATTCCATAGAAAAACTTTGAGAAATGAGTAAGAACATGTGCCTCAGCAAAGAGCAGAAGAGCTGGGTTTTTTATTCAGAGCCTTCAATCATGTCATAGGTATACTCTCAAGGAGTATTAATTTTCCTGATACTTCAAACTGTTATCTGTGCAAAGTAACTTCCAAGTCTCAGTAAAAGCAAACAAACAAAAACTTTTAGGCAAAGAGATGTAAGTACTATCAGTTAGAAATGGCCTAGAGCTCATTGACAGAATATATATGTGGCATCAGTATTTGCTACACTGCACCCCCTAACTTACCTCCCTAAAGTATGGAGCTATCACTTGAGTTATAAAGCTGTAGACATAAGTTTCATCTTCCCCTGGAAACATTTAATTCCGAAGTGTAAAGAACCCAGAATCCTTCTCATTTTCTTTCCAAAGAGACACTTAGAAGAAGAGGAGGGACAGCTGCCTTTTTCTTTTCTATAAATGCCAAATTTATTTTTTGTGATCCTCACCTACAGTAGAACCTGTTACATACATGATCATATATGCTTCTTTTCACATCACTCCAAAGATAAGAATTGGGGCAAAGAAAAGTCTCAGCAGTTATCACTGTATATAGCTAATAACAATCTACCCTGTTCTAGAATCTTCATGTTGGCATTCAAGGTAGTATTAATGAATATAGACATTAAAGACTTAAACTCCCTTTTCCTTCCTGTTTGTCTACTGTCAAAAGAAGTCCAAAAGGGCAAAGCAGCAGCCATAATCCTAAAGGATTAGTGGACTTTTACTGTGTTCCCTAATAGAAGCCTACTTCCCCTTGCCTCAAAGCCACCACTCCCTACATTTTAGGAATCAGTTTCTTTATTCCAGCAGTGCCTAAAGTTGTGCACATAAAAATAAATTCCCAAGTGGGTCATGGGGAGTTGTGATTAGAGGAGCAAATCTTATTTCTATGCAATAGCTCCCAGACCAGTGCATTTAAGTTATCAGGAATATAGTGCCACAAAATGGCCATTGGTTCAAATTATATTTTTTATCTTGAAATACAGCAGCCCAAATTCACAAAATGTCATATCCAATTTTGTGCATTAGGTAAGCATTAACTCGTCATTATGATGTTTTCCCATTCAGATCTTACACATGACTTTTAGCACTTTTCCCTCCAGGCATAGGAGATGTGAGTCTCTATAATTCTCCCATGGAGTCCTTCTACATTTCACAATTTACCGTGAGTAGTTAGTTAGCTAAAATATGCCTGTCATTTTCTTCTTTCATTGCACTTCATTGTATTTATTCTTTAACTGCACTAAATAGAAAATATCCAAATGCACACTCATTTTAATTGCCAGTGCCATCATATCTCTCATACAATGGCATAAACCAGTGTTTCCTGGAGTAGTCTGAAAAGCCCAAAGGTACTCTCAACCCCTTAGTATAGACTGGTTCAGAAATGAGGCCTAAGCCAATTAGAAGATAGCCTAGCCATGGAAATAGAGATATGAATAGCCCAAGATTTCTGGACTTCACACTTAAGAGAAAGCAAGGACAAAAGATGGCTTCCACTATTCCCTGAACATCATAGTAAATAAATAAACAAACAAAAAACTTATATGAGGGAATCACAAGAAAATGAAGCCACCTAACTATACTAATCCTGACATATATATTCCTCTAGATCCCTAGTTGTAAACTAAAAACATCCTTATTCATCAGACCAATTTAAGCCAGGTTTTTAGTTTTTTCCAGCAAAAGTCATCTTAACTGATATATGTGGTATAACTGAATGCTATCTGTCCAAATACAAACAAATTTTATCTACCATAAGTAAATTTAAAGAGAAAAATAGAATTGCATTTAAGATTAGATAGTAATTATTACTTTTTACATATTTTTCAGCTTAACTGAAGTAAGATATATAGTGTTTATAAGGCATACAACATGATGATTTGGTACATGTACATATTGTGAAAGGATTACCAAAATAGGGTTAGCTAACGCTTCCATCACTTCACATAACCACCATATTTTTGGTATGTAATAAGATCACTCAAAATTTTCTCTCTCAGCAACTTTCAAGTATACAGTATTATTAACTACACATAGCATGCTTTATATTAGATTGACAGAAGTTATTCAATTTATAACTGGAAGTTCATACTCTTTGACCAACACCTCCTCATTTCCTCCACTGCCTGACCCAACAACAACCATTCTACTCTGTTTCCATGAGTTTGGCTTCCTTAGATTCCACATATAATTGAGATCATGCAGTATTTGTTTTTCTCTGACTTATTTCACTGTCTTCAAGGTCCATCCCTGTTATCACAAAAGGCATGATTTCCTTCTTTCTTTTGACTGAATAATATTCCTTTGTGTGTGTGTGTGTGTGTGTGTGTGTGTGTGCATGTGACATTGTCTTTATCCACTCACTCATTAATGAACATCCCTAGGTTATTTCTATGTCTTGACTATTGTGAATAATGTTGCAATGAACATGGAGGTGCAGATACTTTGAAGTGATGATTATAAAATTCACTGTTTCCACATTAAATCCTGAAGTGGGATCAAGTTCCATCTGTTCAATAAATTGATGTCTAGCCTTTTACTCATGCTGGACACAATTATATTAGATTGGATCCCATGATATTCTATTTTTGGAAGTAAAAAAATGATCAAATATTAAATTTAATATGGAACTTTATAATCTCAAAGATATGTATATTATACTAGAATACTGCATTGTATTATTGTATATTTTTCTATTTTTATATCTGATTCCCTATATAGACAATGTGATAGAAATTAAGCAGACAAAAATGAACAAGATCTGGTTCCTTCATTTAAAGAGCTTACAGCTGATACCAAGTAAGTATGAAATAAATAAATAAATGAAGTTAAGGATCAGTGAATATATACAGAATGCGAGTTGCTGATACTGTGCAGATCGAGAAGTAAATAGAACATCAAAAATGAATATGAAAATTATAGGAAATGGGTAAAGAAGACATTTATTACCTGGAAATCTCTAAGTAAATACTTTGTGTGTAACAATAATGATATTCACACCTTCAGTATATTATTCCCCACATTATAATTAGGATCACCTAAATTCAGAAAGTAAATTTTATATCATTCTTGGCAAACCACGTGGGTCGTCCCCCCCCCTTAATTTTGTACAAGAAAAATATTTATTAAAAGATGGCAAAAAGATATATAGCAGTACATCTTGGTTATGAGGCATTGTAACAGTCTTCTTTTATTGGGGAACATATAGACTTTTTTTTTCCAGATGTAAGTTAAGTAAATAATGTTTAGATGCAGACTTGTTTATAAGAAGGAGCAACTGATGGCTCAATTGGTTAAGCGTCTGTCTTAGGCTCAAGTCATGATCCCAAGGTCCTGGGATGGAGCCCATACATCAGGGTCCCTACTCAACAGGGAGTCTGCTTTTCCCCTTGCCCAGCCCCTCCTCCTACTTGTGCACTCTCTCTTTCTCTAATAAATTAATAAAATCTTAATTAAAAAAAGAGCATCTGAAAGTTCTGTAATCTGGTAATAATATAAAGGAAATATATATTCCACAATGTTGAACATCAGTTTACATATAGAATTCAGCCACAACACTTGTTCACCATACAGAACACATAATTTTTTTATTAAAGAAAGTGGAAATTAATCTGTAAGAAATATTCTGAGCACGTTCCAGACCTAGAGAGCAATTTAAAGTAAAATTCAAACTAGGAAATATGCTGCCCATTTTGTTTTCACATTATGCGATATATTCTTTTCCAGAATGAAAAAAAAAAATTAGGGGCTCCTGGTAGCTTCATAGCCACAGTAAATTTACTCTTGAATTTAGTAAGCCAGGATGGTAGAATATATTTGCTTTGCATTTCTCCCTTTTTAGATATTTCTTTACTTAAGAATATGAGTACTAAGAATATTTAGGTTAACAATAGACATGTAGACTGAAAATATATTTAAAGAAGTACTTCAGGAATGGCAGAGCAAGACTTCTGAAAAGCTGCACCCCCATAAAAGCAAAAAGAACACTGGTAAAGATTGGCCAAATAAACTTTTTCAAAACTCTAGAAGTTAACCAAAGTCCTGAAACTACCTGAGACATTATTCAAAAAGGGGGGGGGCTATCAATAAGAAAGTGCTAAAACAGGCCCTATGCCCATTACTTTATCCCCACTACACAGTAGTTTTGAAAACCAATAGCTTGGTTAGAAACATCTCTGGAAAATCACCAACCTAGCAGTCATTGGAGAAGGCAGAATGGATTAAGAACTCCTCTTAAAGTTCCATCCCAGAGAAAAGTCACTATTTACCTGTCTGCATGGTTCCCAAAAAGCTTAATTGTTGGGATCTGTCTTTATCTCACTTGATTCAGAGCTTATTCATGACAAACAGCCCTTACCATGGGTTTTTAACCTAAAACAATCATTGGCAATTGTTTAAAATCTCACCTTCCTGAGGTGACAATAACAACCAAAGAGGGTAACCGAAAACTTAAAAGTGAAAGATGTAGATGAGATTAACACAAGACTTTGAAAGTTCTAACCTATTTGGAAATCAAAAAAGAGAATAGCCATATAGAAGGGTTACATGCTTACCAAAGACAGACAAAAGAAGACTTTGTCTCTCAGCTCTCTCTGACCTTGAAGATCTGACAAAGAGGAACTGAAAGTTAAGGCAGAGTTGTAGACTGCCTTCCAGAGCATTGAAAGCAAACACCAATACAAACACAGAGCTCTCCTGTTAAGACTGGGAGATCTATTGGTTAATGCATTTAAGGAGATAATCTTTTCAACCATTAGATGACAATGAAGCTAACCAAACAGAGACTTACTGGCCACATGAGATAAAGAATATAGACCTAGAACGAACCAAGGAAAGATGCAAAACAAATAGCAACAAGAACAACAAAAACAAAGCAGTCAGCAATGACAATAAACCCTGGGGGAGGGAGGAATCTCAGTTGCCAGATCCCACATTATACTATTCTTAAATTTACACATTTAAATATTATGTAATTAAATATTACACAATAAAATATTATGACACACACACAGGTGGATAAAAAGCAGTCAGTAGAAACTCTCCCTCAGAAAGTCCAGACATAGGACTTAATAGTCAGCTTTAGGCCAGGTGATATATTATGTTCAAAGTGCTAAAGGAAATCATGTCTGAGGAATTAAGAAGACTGTGGAAACAACATCTCACCAAACAAATATTAATCAAGAGAAAGAAACTATTTTTAAAAAATTCTGTAGTTGAAAATTATAGTAACTGAAATGAAAAATTCACTAGAGGATATACACAGCAGATTAGAATAAATAGAAAAAAAATACTGAACTTGGACATAGGTCAACTAAGGTTATCCAATCCAAGGAAAAGAAAGAAAAAAAAATAAAGAAAAATGAATAGAGCTTCAGAATTCTATGACTTATCATCAAGCATACTAACATATTCATAATTGGAGTTTCAAGACAGAAGTAAAAAATAAGCAGAAATAATATTTGAATAAACAATAGTAAAAAAAAAACCTCTCTAAATTTCATGAAAAATATTTATCTTCCCATCTAACAATAACTGCAAGAAGGATAAACTAGAAAGATCCACATATAGACTCATCATAGCATTACTGACAAAAGCCAAAAACAAAAAGGATGCTGTAAGCAGCAAGAGAAAAGCAACCCATCACATCGGAGAAAATCTTAATAAAATTAGCAGCCGACACTTCATCAGATAATAGATGCCAGATGGCAGTGGCGTGACATATTCAAAGTGCTGAAAGAAAATGAATGTCAACCAAGAATTCTGTATTCAGCAAAACTATCTTTTAAAATTGAAGGAGAAATTAAGACACACCCTAAAAACCAAAAACTGGGAGATTTCCTCACTAGCAGACCTATCCTATAGGAAATATTAAAATGAGTCCTTTAGGAATAGAGACTAGACACTAATTCATATCCATGAGAAATAAAGAGCACTAGTAAAATACTTGCATAGGTAAATATAAGACATTATAAACGTATTTTCCTCTGTAATGCTTCACTTTCGTACAAATAATTGTAAAACTGTGTTGATGAACTTATATAAAAGTGTTTATTTATATGAAAATATGACAAAGAAGGGGAGTTTGGATATATATTGAGACAAAGTTTTAGTATATAAATTAAGTTTATCTTAATATAAAACTAGATTATTTTAATTAGGATGTTAATTGTAATCTTTAGGGGAGCTGTCAAGAAAATAATTTAAAAGTGTGATAAAGGAAACATGAAAATTAAAGCAATACAATTGAAAATATCTATTTAGCAAAAAGGAGTAAAAAAAAAAATGTAATGCCCATACAAGAAAGACTTGCAGACATATAGAGAAAATAGATGGCAAAAGTATCAGACTTAAATTTCTTCTTATCAGTATTTACATTAAACCTAAGTGCATTTAACACTCAAAAAAAAAAAAAAGCCAATTGGCAGAAGGGATTTAAAAAACATGAACAAACTATTATCTTCAAATGATACAGCTTATTCGAAAACATAAACAGATTGAAAATGAAAGGAAGTAAACAGATACACCATATATCATAAAAGAGCTTCAGCTGATATGTTATCAGACAAATAGACTTAAGACAAAAATTATAAAGATAAAAAGTTCAAGCTATCATGAAGATATAATAATTAGAAACATGTATGTGTTTAGAACAATGCCTAAAAATACATGAGGCAAAAACTGACAGAATTGAAGAGGAAAAAAACAATTCAATAATCACTTGAGACTTCAATATCCTACTTTATGTAATGGATAGAAAAACTAGGGGCGTCTGGGTGGCTCAGTCGTTAAGTGTCTGCCTTCGGCTCAGGGCGTGATCCTGGCGTTCTGGGATTGAGCCCCACATCAGGCTCCTCTGCTGGGAGCCTGCTTCTTCCTCTCCCACTCCCCCTGCTTCTGTCCCCTCTCACTGACTGTCTCTATCTCTGTCGAATGAATAAATAAAATCTTTTTAAAAAAAAGGAAAGAAAGAAAAGAAAAACTAGGCTGAAGATGAGTATAGAAATAGAAGGCATCAACACCACTAAAAATCAAGTAAATCTAGGCATCTAGTTACAATCACATGTATTAAAAATGAAGGCTCTCAAATGAGCACCTTAACTTTCCACCTGAAGAAACCAAATAGAGAAGAGCAATCAAAACCCAAAGCACATAGAAGGAGATAGAGAATAGAGCAGAAATAAATGATATAGAAACAAAATCACAAATAGAGAAAATTAACAAAATCAAAAGTTGTTTCTCTGAGAATATTTAAACAAAACTGATAAAACTTTAGAAAGAATAACCAAGAAGAATTTGAATTATTAAAGATTTGAATTATTAAAATTAGAAAGAAAAGAGGGACATCACTATCTTCTTCACAGAAAAAAAAAACAAGTATTATAAGATAATCGTATTATGTAATATAAAGTACTGCAATTATATAACAAAAAATGTGATAATTTAGATGAAATGGACAAGTTCTAAGGGAGATACAAACTACTGAAACTAACTCAAAAAGAAATAATCTGAATAGGCTTATAAAGGTGGAGATACTCAATTAGTAATAAAAAAACAAAGAAAGCCCATGTGCTGACCACTTTGGTGGTGCATTCTAACAAATGTTCAAAGAAGTAACATCAAATCTTCAGAAATTCTTCTAAAAAATAGAGGAATAAAGATTTCCCAAATCATTCAATGAGGCCAACAACACCTTCCTACCAAAACCAGGCAAAGATATCACAAGGAAAAAACAATCATATTAATATCCCTTATGATGCCAAACTACTCAGACAAATACTAACAAATTAAATCCAACAACAAGGAAAACATTATATACCATGTTCATGTTGGCTTTATTTCAGTAAGGCAAGGGTGGTTCAAAAAACAAAAAATAATTTATGTATACATAATATTATTTAGAAGACCAAAAAGCACATGATCTTCTTAATAGATGTAGAAAAAGCATTGACAAAATCCAATACATTTTCATTATAAAAACACCCAACAAACTAGTAACCAAAAGGAACTTCTTCAAATGATAAAGTGTATGTATGAAAAATATCCAATTAATGTCAAACTTAATGGTGAAAGCTTTTCATCTAAGATCAGGAACAAGACAAAAACAAAAAACATGAATGCTCTCTACTTCTATGCAACATTAGAATGGAATTCCTAACTTGGGCGTTTAGACAAGAGAAAAAATAGAAAGCACCAAAATTAGAAAAGAAGGAAAACTATCCCTATATACAGATGACATGATCTTTTATGTAGAAAATCATAAGATATCCATTAAGAAAAAATGAAATTAAGGAATCAACTCCATTTATAATAGCACCAAAAAGAAAAAAATTGGAATAAATTTAACAAAAGAAGTATACACTTAAAATTATAAAAAAAACAGTCAAAAGAAATTAAAGAGGTCCCAAATAAACATAAAAACATCCTGTATTAGTTGACCAAAGATTAGTACAGCAAGGTAATACTCCCTAAAATGATCTACAGATTCAAGACAATCCCTATCAAAATCCCAGCTACATTTCCAGTAGAAACAGATCTTAAAAATTTACATGCAAATACAAGAGACAAAATAGCCAAAACGATTTTGGAAAAGAAAGAACAAAATTGTAGGAATCATACCTTTTGATTTCAAAACTTACTAGAAATCTACATTAATTAAGATGTGGTGCTGGCACATATAGTGACATATAGATCAATGACAGAACCAAGAATACAGAAATAAACTCTTACATTTTGGTGAATTAATTTTTGACAGGGCTACCAAAACAATGCAATGGGGAACAAATAGCTGTTCCAATAAATGGTGCTGAGCCAACTCTATATCCACATGCAAAAGAATGAATTTGTTACCATACTTCATACCATGTAGAAAAATTAGCTCAAAATGGATTATAGGCCTAAATATAAGAAATAAAAAGATAAAGCACAGGAGAAAATATAGGACATCTTTGTGACTTTGAGTTAGGCAATAATTTCTTAGGTATTACACCAAAAGCATAAGCAATAAAAGAAAAAAATAGAAAATAGTTAAAATAAACTTCATTAAAATGAAAAATATCTATGACTCAAAGAACACTATCAAGAAAATTAAAAGATAACTTAGAATGAGTGAAAATATTTGCAATCATTTACTGACAATAGTATTGTATGCACAGTAAAAAGAACTCTTAGCACTCAAAAAAAACAGGCAAGTAACACAATTAAAAATGGGAAAAACATTTGAATAGACATCTCTCAAAAAAATATGCAAATGGCCAGTAAGCAGATGAAAAGGTGCTCAACGTGAGTGTCAGTAGGGAAATGCTAAACAAAACCACAATGTGATAACACTTCACATCTACAAGAAAGGCTAAAATAAAAGATAAGCAATAACAAGTGTTAGTGAAAATGTGGTGAATTGCTAGTGGGAATATGAAAATGCGAAGTACAGTTGACCCTTGGACAATGCAGAGGTTAGGGACACTGACCTACGCAGATTCCTGCATAATTGAAAATCTGTGCATAAATTATGGGTCTCCCAAAACTTGACTACTAATAGCCTACTGTTGTTTGGAAACCTTACTCTTAACATAAATAGTCAATTAACACACATTTTTACGTATATGTATCGTATACTATATTCTTACAATCGAGTAAGCTAGAGAAAAGCAAATGTTATTACTGTATTTATTAAAAAATATGCATAAATGGACTCACAAAGGTCAAGTTTGTGATATTCAAGAGTTGACTACATTTGAAAACAGTTTGTAGATAGCTAAAAAAGCTAAACAGGGATACCATATAACCATTCTAATCTTAAAAATCCAAGAGACTTGAAAATGTATGTCCACACAAAAACTTGTACCAAATGTCCAAAGAAGCATTATTCCTAAAAGCCAAAAAACAGAAACTATATACATGTCTATCAACTTAGGAATAAGTAAGCAAAAGTAATATACTCATACAATGGGATATTATTTGGCCATAAAAAGGAGCAAAGTACTAAAACATGCTCCAACTAAATGAACTTTGAAAACGTTAAGTGAAAAAAATCACAAAAGACTGCATATTATATGATCCATTTATATGAAGTGTCCAGAATTGGCAAATCCATGTTGATAGGAAGTAAATTAGTGGTTTCCAGGAGTTTAGGAGAGAAGAAAGAGAGACTACTAATGGGTACACAGTTTCTTTTGGGGTGATGGAAATGTTCTGAGGTTAAGTAATGACGATGGTTGTATAACTCTGGGAACACACTAAGACCACTAAATTGTACTCTTTAAAATGGTGACTTTCATGCTATGTGAATTATATCTTAATAAACCTGTTGTTATAAAAGAAAATATAACCGGGAGGAAGAAACCTATAAGAACATCTTTGTACACTAAAAGATTGAAACTGGTGGTAAAGTGCAGAGTCAGAGTCTTAGTTTGGGCCCTCTGGAAAGCAAGAAATTGAATCTATACTTCAGGAAAGGATGAAGAAAAATGTATATAAATGTGCCTTATAGAATATGTGAAGATGTAATATGGGGGCAACAAGGTTTTGATTCTTCCAGGAAAATCACAAAAATGTCTTTCAAAATTGTTCACCTGGCTCATACTCTTACCTGTTGCCCCTGGTGATGTTAAACTTCCTAGCTACATGGGGCCAAGCAGGCAACCATGGAGAAAGTAAAGACATACGTGGTCACATGACCAGGGTGGGCCCCTTCTACCATGAAAAGAATTAAAGTGGCACCTTGGTGACTCAGTCGGTTAAGCGTCTGTCTTCAGCTTAGGTCATGATCTCCAGGTCCTGGGATGGAGCCCCATGTCAAGCTCCTGGTCAGTGGGGAATCTGCTTCTCTCTCTCTCTCCCTCTGCCCCTCCCTACTGCTCGTTCTCTCTCTCTCTCTTTCTCAAATAAATAAAATCTTTAAAAAACTTTTTTAACAATTAAAATCTTCATTTTATGACTGTATTTGTATGAAGATAAATATATTACTATTATATATTAAAGCATTTAAAACACTTCTGTGTTTTAGGAGTTAAAGCAGTATGGGCACTACATCTGATGGGTAAGTCAGTCCTGAAGACATGGGACCAGTGCATGTAGTAGTAGTCTTAGCACAGGGTCAACCTGAGTGCACAGAACTGTGGGATGAAGGTATGTGACTTCCAGGCATTAGAACCATCTGCTATCATCAGTCGTATGAATAGATATTTTTATTTAAGGCAAATATCATATATTCTTATAACATCTTTCATAGAAAACCATTTCTAAAATATTTGCCTTACTACTCTAAATCACCAACTATATTTCTTAACTGAGACAATATACAATAGGATAAGGTTATAGTACAAGACAAAGTGATGCCTGATATTATTCTGTGACATTGTTTATCTACTAGTCCTTGAAAATTGCATAGAAAGTAATTTTTTTCTATCTAGCAACATAAATCAATGCAATAAAAGAGCCCACTGTAATAAGGCTGATGTCAGAAGATAAGATACCTACCTTATAGGCTTCTTCCATGTTATATTAAGGGAAATGCAAAATGTACACCGTGGTCATAGTTTGACCCAAGGTGTAATCGAATCTGTGAAATAGTAAAGTGCTTTGTAATAGAGTTTTACTGTAATTGCTTTGTCAGATTATCAACTTGTAGCTCTATCCAAAAGAGAGAAAGTTTGTGCTGCTGCTTACAGGTATAGAGAATGGGGGAAGACCAAGTTTATGTCCGCTAAGGTGGCACTGACTCAAGACAGGCTGGAACACTGAACAAAGAAAGAATCCATCTGATTACAAGCTAGTGCAGGCAGAATAAGAAATAATCAGGTAAATTATGTTGATGGAGTAGGGAAAGGGGTTAAAAGGAGAAAAGTAATTTCATAAAAAGTTCATCTTGTACTGGAAGTTCTGAACTGAAGAGAAATGAACTTAAGATGCTTTTGTTAAATTTTCCACCAGTTGCTATAAAGTTATGAGAAGCGTCTGAGAGTAAGAGAGGCAGCCTCCAGAAAGTATTTATAGATTTATAAAGGGAATAAGGTTAAGTTTCCTTGGAGACATAGTTCTTTCAGGCCAGATCTAACTTGGTCTGAAGTAACTTGAATACTAGGAAAATTTAACTGAATATTGTCTGCTTCTTTTTCCTAAATCAACTAAAACACTGGAGATATACAAATCTTGGACTTTTGAGAATAAGCCCTCTGACTGTACTTTAGACAATATTTCCACTGAGACATATTTTATGAAAATATTAAAAATTGTTGAAATTTTGTAGTCATTCATATTTGGAATCATTAAAACTGCTGTAAGGGAGATCCTTACTTGTTCCCTTGTCATAGAAAAGTGAAGAAAGTCACAACTTCTCAAGACTAATCTAGAAAGCCATTGTTATAAAATTAACATTTTGTACTTTATGTCAAAACCCTTTATTGTCTCTCATCTTTTGAAATGTACTTTTAAGTTCTATATCACTGTGTAAAGCAGTGGTAGTAGTTTTGTTAAATTTGATTAAAAAATTAAATATTCAAGTATATATACTAGGAACCTGCATTCTAAAAACTTTCCCAGTTTTTTTAATCAAAGAAAAGAGAAGAAGAATATTTTATATTATGTATACAATTATGATTTATGTCTACTTGTACCCAGCAATATTTTAAACTCTCTAAGTTGCCTCCTGTATCTCTCAGGCAAGAAGCATAGAAAACTATATTTTCCAGACCAACTTCTTAATTGAGTTCTAGTTTAGATTCTCTCAAAGGAAGGCACTTTCCCAAGATGTTTGAGATAGATAAGAGCAAAAATCTATTGTTGTCTCACTAACAACAGTGGACAGGCACACTGACTTTGGCTGAGAGCAAGATTATGCCACGTCTTCTAGATATTCTCCTATGAATCGATTAAGTGGGTACTGCAGGTAGCTGAATTTAGCAGTACTGGTTTCCTATAATTTCTGCAACCTAAAAATTTCCTGAGATCATCATGCACTTTCTCTGACATTTGTTCCCCCACCCTTCCAAGGGTATTGAAAGCACCTAATTAAAGTTCTCGCCTGAAATATTTTCCTGGCAAGACTTTGACACCTATAGCTTGTGAGTAAAATGAAGGTTAACTACATGCCTAAATCCTGGTGACTTTTAACTTATATCTATATGTTTGTAAGACTGCATCTCCATTTCTAGTCCCTGCCTTTATTTATGGGCCTTCCTCCAGACCTTAATATACTGTATAGCCAAGAGTATCTTCCCAGTCCCTGCTGATTACAAACTTCATTTTGTAGGCACAGAGGCTATTCTTTTCACTGTATCAGAGAATTTTCTCTAAATCCAGGGCAAGGGTGGAAGAGTCTGTATAGCTGAACTTCTGAGTTAGAATACAGAAGACATATTACCTTGGTCACAATGTTATAAATGATAAGAGAAAAAATTTAACCAGGACTCTTACAACTTCTGTCATACTAAGGCTTCCGAGTGTTATGGGAGCACATACACATTTTTTTCACACAATCAACATGGGAGCCCAATATCTAATAAACCAATCATTCTCTAATATTATTATGATACATAAGATTTACTCAAAATTTGTACTAAAATAAAGATGGAGTGACATCAGCAAGATAACAAAATAGATTGCTCCTGATTTCAGATCCCCTCACAGAAAAAGCAACTAACAACTAACTGTCTATAGACAAGACACCTTTGTAAAGATCCCAGTACCTGGAGGTGAGGCTAAAGTACCCTATTAACCACAAAAATTGCGAAAAAACAAACAAATGAACAAAAAACAACAACGGGGGGGGGCGCCTGGGTGGCTCAGTCGTTAAGCTTCTGCCTTAGGCTCAGGGCTTGATCCCCACGTTATGGGATCGACCCCACGTCAGGCTCCTCTGCAGGGAGCCTGCTTCTTCCTCTCCTACTCCCCCTGCTTGTGTTCCCTCTCTCACTGGTTGTCTGTTTCTGTCAAATAAATAAATAAAATCTTTAAAAAAAAAAAAAACAATGGAAAAAAAAAACATAAGAAGAGTAAAAGGGGAAGTTTTACTTGGCCTGCTTCACCCCTCCCCCCAGGCAGGCGCCATGCTCAACTGAGGATCTGTAGTTTCTCCAGTGGGAAAGGAGAGCCCAAGGTGGATATCCACCTTCCTCAGCATTATGGGATGCTTTCAGGAAAGCGACTTAGGTATTGCTTTGTGGGAATCGGTGGAGGAATCAGCTAGAGAAAGAGGAGGAGGACAGGGCTCATAGCAAAGAGTGTGTAAATCTTGGCAGACTGAATTCCAGCTGGTAATAACACCCAAGCAAAGATCCAAACTCATGGTTCTCCTCATGTGCAGAGTGAAGCTGGTGGCCCCATCTGGCCAATAAGCTTGGGCAGCAGTTCTCAGTTCTGCTCAGTTTTGGCAGGCCATCCCGGTCTTGGAGCACATTCTAGAGCCTTGCCTGGACAGGGAAGCAAGTCACTAGCTCACTCAACCAGGAAGCATGGCCAGAGATGGTAGGCAGCTTTGGAGCACATCCTGTAGCCCACCAGGGCAGAGAAGCAAGTCAGCAGTCCCTCCTGACTGCTTAGAAAGACTTGAAGATGAGACTGGTTTCTCAAAGCATAGATATCAAGGCAAGGAAATGAAATAACCACCTTGAACAGAAATCTGCACCCCCATGTTCACTGCAACAGTATTAATAATAGCCAAGATGTGGAAATAACCTATGTCCCCATCCATGAAAGAATGGATAAAGAAAATGTGTGTGTGTGTGTGTGTGTGTGTGTATATACACACAATGAAATATTTCACATCCATATAAAAGGAGGAATCCTGAAATTTGTGAAAACATGATGGACCTTGAGGCCATTAAGCTAAGTGAAATAAATCAAAGAGAGAAAGACAAATGCTTTATATCAGCTATACAGGGAACCTAAAAAGCTAAATTCATAGAAAGAAGACAGTTGATCCATGGTTGCCAGGAGCTGGGGGGTGGGGAAAATAGTGAGATGATGGTCAAAAAGTATATACTTCCAGTTGGAAGATGAATAAATTCTGGGAATTTAATGTACAACATAGTGACAATACTGTATTGTATACTTGAAAGTTGCTAAGAGTGTAGGGGCCAAGGGCAGTCCACCCCAAAACGTGCCACTTTGGCATACTGATTATTTTAAATGGAAGTTTCTTAAGAAACAGCCAGTGCAAGGAAAATCAGACCCTCTTCTGTCCTCTGAAAACAGGAAACAAATATCCCATATTTAAAAAATCCTCCCAGGGTACCTGGGTGGCTCAGTTGATTAAGCAACCGATTCTAGATTTCGGGTCAGGTCATAATCCCAGGGTCCTGGGATCAAGCCCCATGGTGGGCTCAGCCCTCAGGGAGGAGTCGGCTTGAGGATTCTCTCTCTCTCCCTCTGCACCTCCTCAACTCATATTCTCTCTCTCTCTCTAAAATAAATAAATCTTTAAAAAATATATTCTCACTATACTGAGAAGTGAAAAGAGATCCTTATCACCAATGACAGGGAGATCAAAGCCAAGAAAGCTGTAGAAACAAACCTTATTACTTCTTTTCTAATCTACTACTTTAACCTAAATTCTGCTTAGAATTTCCTACTAATTAAAGCCCCCAAACACCTGTTTTCTTTATACTGTCAATTCCTCATGAATTTATTGTCTCTGTCTAAAATGTATAAAAACTACCTGCCTTGGTCATTTCCTTAGGTCTCAATTTCACTATTGAGCCTCCATATGCATGCGATAAAACTTTGGGGTTTTTTTTCTCCTGCTAATCAGTCTCATGTAAATTTAATTTTTAATCCAACTGGAAGACCTTGAAGGGTAGAGGAAGAATTTTTCCTTCCCTGCAAGAGTAAATCTTAAATGTCCTCACCACAATAACAAAAATGAAAGGATAATCATGTAAGGTAAAGGTATAACTAACCTTATTGCAGCAATCACTTTTCAATATGTATGCCATCATGTTATAGCCCTTAAACCTACACAATGTTATGTGTCAATGATATCTCAATAAAGCTAGAAAAAAAAACAGAGAAGAAAAAATATCTTGTTCTCATCTGCCAAAGATTGCCAGGTTGGGCTCAGGAATATGTATTTTTTTAAATAAATTTGGTAGATAATTATGGTGAATATATTTCAACAGAGACATTTATAAAAATTGTCAAATCAGTGATGGAAGAACAGAATTTTTCTTTAAAAAGTCTAAGGTTTTATCTTAAAGTAAACAAACAGCTTTGTTAAGAACATGTCAATAGGAAGCATTCATTCTGCCCTTCAGAGAGTCCAAACTTAACCTGGTGAGCAGAAAGATAGGATATTGTAGGCCAAGGATATTCCCACCTTTAAAGAGATCAGTTATCTTATAAAAATATCTATTTTGTGTTTAATCAACAAGTGGGATATCTTGATGGGAATAGCCTTCAATAAATTATAGTCCCTATGTCAAGAATCCTTTGCAATGTGATGTCACTACTCTTCCCATCAAGATGTGCAGTTTATTTCTCCCACACTTTCAATATGGGCTGCTTTCATTACTTCTTTGTCCAATAGGATGTGCCCATTTTAGAGATAAGAAAGCAAAAGAAGGTAAGTAACTTTCCCAAGGTTTCATGGCCATGAAGTAGCAGAGCCAGCGTTTAATCAGTCTGGCAGTCTAGTTCCAAAGTTCATGCTCTAAATAAATACACTATTTTGACATGAATGGATTGAATCATCACAGAAAGCACCCAAACTAGATGATAAAAATTTCCAATAAGAAAAAAAAAACTGTGGACTCTGGGAAACAAACTGAGGGCTTCAGAGGGGTGGGGGATTGGGATAGGCTGGTGATGGGTATTAAGGAGGGCACATATTGCATGGTGCACTGGGTGTTATATGCTAATAATGAATCATGGAACATTGCATCAAAAACTGAGAATGTACTGTATGGTGACTAATAAAACAAAATAAAAATTATTTTAAAAAATTACATACTAAAAAAACAAAACAAAACTGAACTCTAGGAAACAAACTGAGGGTTGCTAGAAGAGAGGTGGATGGGAAGGAAGGGGTAACTGGGTAATGGGCTTTAAGGAGGGTACTTGATGTAATGAGCACTGGGTGTTATATGCAACGGATGAATCACTAAATTCTAGCCCTGAAACTAATACAGTATATGTTAAATAAATTGAACTTAAATAAATAATTTAAAAAAGAAAGAAAAAGACAAATACCATATGATTTCACTTATATGTGTAATCTAAATAACAAAATAAATAAAACTGAAACAGACTCACAGATAAAAGAATCAATTGGTGGTTGACAGAGAGAGGTTGAGGAAATCGACAAGTTAGGTAAAGGGGATTAAGAGGTACAAACTTCCAGTTATAAAATAAATAAGTCATGGGATGTAATGTACAGCATGGAGAATATATTCAATAATATTGTAATAAATTTGTGTAATGACAGATAATAGATCTATTAAGGTAATCATTTCATATTGTATAAAAACATCAAATTTCTATGTTGCACACCTGAAACTAATATTATATATCATTTGTAAATCTGTTTTAAAAAAGAATACAGAAACAAACAAAAAATTATACATAAGGTGGCAAGAATAATCTGGGTTTACTTTTTACTTTAAAAAAACTTTGTTTTCCTCTTTGAATACTAAATGTTATTTGTAAAAGTTTGTTTTCTTTGCTGCAGTAGAGATAAACTGTCTTTGGACATAAAAAAAGAAAAATAAGTTGTAATGAAGGAAAAACAATGTGTCATTTTTAAACTCTAATTCGAATCTGTTAAAATATTATCCACCATCAGTTAAGGATGAGATTTTTCAAAGACTTTTATTATCCCTTTGCTGTTATTCTCAATGGTAAGAAATTGTGGATTGTATAAACGGATTCTAATACTAGTAATCAAATTGCCAAAAATGAAGAATTAGCATTAGATAATCAAATGGCTTGTACTGGATTAGAAGTCATCTCAGTACTACTAAGAAACCACTAGGAAACATTTAATATTATGAGACCTGAAGCAAAGAAGAACAGGAGAAACATAATGTAATAAGTGTCTACAAAATTTGAGACAATGAACACAATGAGGTAGAGTTTTGGTTTGTTTTTTAAGTAAGAGTATGGTTTGTTGTTGTTGTTGTTGTTTTTAGGACATGAGACAGCTATATTTATTTCACATAGAGAAAAACGATTCTTTCACATGCTGAACATGAAAGCTCACATGAGGAAGGTACCCATAACAGCAGAATTAATGTGCTTTTGTCCATAGGGAGCAGGGAAGGTCACAAAGTGGTTTTCAAAGACAGTTATCCTTCAAGCAGGGTTGAGACCACAGGCTTTGAAATCTCTGGTTTATTTCATCATCAAAGGGTCTGTCTCCTAGTAGTGGCCAGGGGTGCTTCTGGCTCTGCCATGTCTCAATGAGCTGGTATGGTCAGGAGGAAGAGGACAGTCTCCTATCCTACCACCCAGGACAGATAGGGAGAGTGAAGTTCAGAGGGGAGGTACATGCCACTAGGAATTAGCAAGTCCACTCCGGGGCGGACAGTGACACTCTTACTGAACAGAGCAATAACAACAACAACAATATATATATATATATATATAATATATATAAAATCTATCTATCTATCTATCTATCTATCTATCTATCTATCTATCATCTATAGTATTCAAAGAAATAAAATAACCAGTAAGAAAATTTTAGCCGGAGAAGAACTCTTGAATATTTTTTATTTTTTTATTTTTATTTTTTTAAAGATTTTATTTATTTATTTGACAAAGAGAGACAGCAAGAGAGGCAACACAAGCAGGGGGAGTGGGAGAGGGAGAAGCAGGCTTCCCGCTGATCAGGGAGCCCGATGCAGCGCTCGATCCCAGGACCCTGGGATCATGACCGAAGCCGAAGGCAGACACGTAACAACTGAGCCACCCAGGTGCCCCAAATATTTTTTAAAGACACATTACTATAAAGTCATCACTATCATTTTCAAATATAGATATCCCTAACCATGATGCAAAACAAGATCTCTGTGTTGCAGAATCCTCATGATAAGTGGAACAACTATAAATTTTAGGGGGAAAAAGTCTCTATAATATGCCACCATCTCTTCTTTGTTTCATGACAATCTTCCCCAGTATTATTTAATTAAAATTTGTTGATCAATGACAGTGCACCTGACTATATATAGTCTATTCAAGGGTTTACATAAAATACATGAGAGCCGGTTCCCATTTGTTTTGGTTTACAATTTACAATGTGAAGAAAGATCAAACTCATGTCACAAATGTTTGAAGTGAGTCATAGCACAAATGAGATGCCCTCATAAAGGATTTCTGAAGAGAGGTTACAACTGATAGGGCTAGAGATACCTTCTAAATTGCTTTTTCTCAGCAATAACATAAACTCAGCAAGCATCTTTAAATATGTTTGACTGGATGCCAGATTAAGAATGGCAAGAATATTCCCCAACGTACATCTTGTATTTTTAATTTTCAATTCTTGCATTGTTAAAAATAAAACTTTTAATAAAAAACTAAAGTACCTTAAAAATAGGAGGCATGGATCTCTTATTGACTGTCAGCAGTCTGAGCACCCATAACAGAAGACCGTAAGTCCCCACGGTCTTTCTCAAGAGTGTCACATTCTGTTGTTAGATAGCAATGAGGATTAATATGATATGATTTAGACGAAAAAAGAGAAAACAAAAGAAAATGAAACAAAAATCACGTGCCGGAGGCAATTTCTGATGAACAAACAAGTTCAATTCAATCACCAGTGAAAAATCAATGAAGTAAAAATGGACTGCTAAATCATGCTCTGGCCATGTTAAAATGTCCCCAGCAACACTTGGAATCCCTATCCATTATCTCCATCTATCCAGGGAATTTCTCTCTTCCTCCCCCACCGACTTGGTGCTACAATACAGTATTTTAAACTGTCTCAAGGCCGACAAAATTTTTGTGGTTCATGTTCCTGTATTAGACCTGCACGTGCTGTACAAGACTTCTAAAATGCCCAGCACTTCTCCCTTCTATCTAAAAGAAAAAGAAAAAAATCCTCAAAGCCATTCCTAAATAACATCTGACTTCCTGGCATTTACCTGAGTAGTCAATCCTGAAACATTCTCGAATTCACAAGAAGAACATTTTTACCTCAGAATTTAGCCAGAGAACCATAACCATTTTGACCTATGGATCACTTCAGGGGTGTTGTAAAGCCTGGACTCCTTTTCAGAATAATGCTTTTAAATGAATAAACTACATTGAATTGAATGCAAACCAAATTATATTGAAATATAGTTTTAAAAATATTTTTTAAAAACTATATTGTTTCTTTATTAATATCTAAAATAATAAGTTCCACTAGTATGCCTAATAACTACAATAATTTTGGAATATAAATGAACATAAGCTGTATTTCAAACTATCTTCAGCAAGTGCTTTATGATATATAAAAGCTCTGATTTCTATTAGTAACAAAGCCACATGCACTCCTGATACTACTGTGATATATATTAATTTTTTCCTCTCATAATTCATAATTATCATATTTCTGTGTATGGACCCCTGAATTCTATCCACAGACCCTTGGGAGTCCATGGACCTCAGATTAAGAATCCCTCTTCTTGTAAGAGAGGCATAAACTGTCACCTCAAAGAGCTACTTTGCACATTCTTTCCTCACAGTGATTTGAGCATTATCTGATATTACTTGCAAACTAATATCCGAATACTCCCACAAGCTATCTCTTCTCTGTAAACATTAGTGTCACACTCTATTTATAGTATCTTTGAAAAAGTCGAGGAAGAAAGACTGTCACCGTTGGGTTCCTGTTCTCACTTTATTTGGAATATGACCAAATATGCATTGTTTTGTGTACTTAAGGTGTTAATAGGAATAATGTGTTTGTTCATTTTTATTACCTACCTCACGAGCCACTATCCACATGTACGGGGATTGACTGGCATCATATTAATAACAAGAAGGAAACTAGTGGTTCTGATGTCGCACGGCTTATACCTATTATGTAAATGCATTACTATAATTGACACTCTGGTCATTTGTTTCTCTCTGTGAATCCTTAAAGTGTCTTTTTGGAAAAATTATCACCTAAAACATTTAAATCTGTGGACTACAGATGCTATAAAATGCTATTCCTCTCACTGCAAGCAGACAACTGCCAAAGGATGATGATGATGGAAATAGCTACAAATGTGGCAAATTCATTCTTATGTATACCCCTATTATTCATGTAGCAATTAATTTTTGCAAAGCACTAAATGGAAACATATTAATGGAAAATATCTATATGAAGCAGCTTGATAGAGCTATATTAGAAGATGCTGGCTTCATTGGAAACAGAATGTGTACAGTCAGGAAAGGCATCCTTGCTCACCCTTTAAAGGAGCTCTTCAGTCATTCACTAGATAGCCAGTGCATGATCTGATTATGGAGCATAGAATGGAAGAATGCCTTTATTAAATTGCAACCATGAGATTCCCATAACCAAATTGTCCTTAGCTTTGGTCTTTTATTTACTTCAGGATTCCTCACTGAGGAATAAAAGGAGTAATTGGAAAAAGTACTCGCCATTCATTCCTTCTCTGTCCCATCACCACTTTCTTTTAGGTGATAGGAGTAAATAAACTATATATTTTGCTATAGTTGTTTTTAAATTTAATCCATTTTAAATTAAATACATGTCAGTCTAGAAATTCAAGTAGTTTTATAATCTTTACAAAACACAGAAGTCATAAGCCCCATTTCTCATTCACTTTACTATTATTAATCTTAGGAGACAATAACTTTCAGTGTTTCAAAATGATTCTTCTGATGCCTCTGTGTTTGTAGCTAATTTACATTTGTTGCCATTTCCTCATGTTTGAGCTTTGAATATAACACTTCCACAATTGGAACATGAGAATTGAGATCTCATATACAGTCATACTCAGACCTCCCTTCTTCATCCCCTTCTAATAGAGAAGCATCCAAATTTCAAGGATTGGTATTTAGGGCACACAATATTGAAACTTGCCAACACTAAGGATTTAATATTCAACAAATAAATGCCAATGGCTATACAATTTTTAATTTCACTGGAACAATTAAATATTTTTTGGTTTATTTTCTACTTTTTCATTCACCACCAACAGAAACATAAACCTCCTCTCCATGTTGAGATTTAGATATTATATATATTTATCTGTAAATTTTTATTACATATAAATATACAATTTATAAATATGTTTATAAATATGTGATTTATTTATTTAAGTTTATTTATTGTTTTTTTGCCTCCTGAAAAAAATCCCTCTCCAGACTAAATTTCCTCCTATTTCAGTGCTCCAATACAGCTGGTTGCTTTCCAGGTGTGCTGCTTAGCTATCATCCTGGGATTTCTCTCATGTTTATCCAGAGTATCACCTTTACCAAAAGGTGTTTTTTAGTTTCTGTTTTCTGAATTCTATATGATCATATTTCTTGGTTTAGTCATCATTTTGTGGAGATTATCCTCTAGTAGCTAGTGAATTGAGTGAGTTATAAAGATATTTCATGTCTGAAAATATCATTATTCTCTCCCTCATACTCGTATTTTGACTGAGTATAGAATCCTAGTTTAGAAATCTGGAAGAAATTTTGAAGACTAAACACTAGTGTGTAGATTTACCGTAGGGAATTCCAATCCTTTTTGTGATGTGCTTTTATTTTTCAGTAATTTTAAGAATCTCTATTTCCCCACCCCTCTGAAATTCCAGGATGAATTATGACTTCATATGGGAATTTTTTAACTTGATTGTTTTATGAGACTTCTAATTCTGGAAGCTTATTTTCTTATTTATTTGATAAGTTTTTTACCCATTCTTTTATGTTTTTTTTCCTTTGTGCAATTTCTTTTATAGGATTTCCCAGACAGACCCTCCAATTCTGTATCTTTCTGTCTTTTGTTATAATGTGTTATGTTTCCCTAAGTATTTCCTCTGAGCTTTCTGAATACTTCAATTTTCATATATTTGAATTTTAAAAATATTTTTTATTTAATATATTACGTGAGAATTTCAGTTTTGCTGATTTTTAAATACATTATCTGGGTATTTCAATTTTGCTGATACTAATGTATCTGATTTCATGCCCTTGTCTTAATGTTTACCAATTTAATTAGAGTCTAGGTAATTTTTTAATATAGACTTATTATAAAATACACTCATATGTAATACTTGGCCATGAATATTTTGCACCTAAGACCAAAATTATTGATTTTTCTCATTAATAAATTTTAAAACTTTATATAGGGTGAGTAACTTCTATTGAAAGGAGCAATTTATCACTTAAGTACATGGTCATCATTCTATCAGAGATGATGAGTCTACATATAGTATATGGAGACCCTGGAATAACTATAAGCAACATAATCACTTACATACTGCTTTTCTTCCCTCTTAACCCTAACATCTAACCCGGGGAACACTTTCAACATTACCATCACAATACAGAGAAAGACATAGGCACATGTGAAAATGTCCATATAGCACTTTTTTCAGGCAAAATAAAAAAAATATTTTTAAATACTTTTCTTCTTGTTTTTAAAAGTAAATATGAGAAAGAAGTACTTCTGTAATGACAGAATCAATGTTTACCAACTGATGAGTGGATAAGTTAAATGTCTAATATTATTTGATCATAAAAGAATAAAGTGCTGATACGCAAATGACTCTTCATTCTAAATGAAAGAAAGCTGTCACGAAAATACCACATATTGTATGATTTCACTCATATGAAATGCGTAGAAAAGGCAAATGTAGAGACAGAGAGTCAATTAGTGGTTGAGAGGGCAGCGGGGCAGACAGGAAACAGAGACTGACTGCTAATGGGTACAGGGTCTGTCTGGGGTGTGATGAAAATATTCTAAAATTAGACTGTAACAATGGTTACACAACTTTGTGAATATACTACACTGAAGTGTAGACTTTAGGTGAATTTTATGGTATATGAATTATTTCTCAATAAACCTTTTTTAAAAAAGATTTATTTATTTTGGGGTGGGGGGAGGGACAGAAGAAGAGTGGAGAGAGAATCCCAAATGGACCCCATGCTGAGCTCTGAGCTGAGGTGAGGCTTCAATCCCATGACCCTGAGATTATGACCTGAGCGGAAACCAACAATCTGAGGCTAAACCAACCAACTGTGCCACCCAGGTGCACTACTCAAAAAAGCTTCTTAAAAAGTAAATGTGTATATTATAGAAAATAAAAAAATTTACACAATTAAAACACAACAAAACAAAAAACTAACAAAAACCCAAAAGTCCCTTACATAGCTCCTTGTGCAATATAGCACTGTTAACAGGTTTAAGTATTTATACCTTTCTTTTTGTTCACATTTTACTCGTGTTCACATTGTGTTAATTTTGTATTCTAATTTTACAGATTAAATACTAAATTTTTTCCAACTGAGGGATGTTGGTTAATATAATATATTGGCTTACTACTCCATGAATTAAACATTTTGTCATTTGACCAACCAATTCAATAGTGTTGGGCGTTTGGTGCTTGACTTTCTATATTAATTATAAAAGACATGCTAGAACTCCAGGGTGTATAAGAAATTCATATGATAGGGTTCTTTGGAAATTCACTATACGAATTCAAGAGTTATTTGACATTGAAATTAATTAAATAGATTTGGCTGACCCTTTCTATGGTCAATTTTTCCATTTTTTTGGAGTCCGTCTTTTCAGTTATGTCTAGACAACAATTTCTTCTCATTCCACACTTTACAAGTACTTATCAAGTTTATGCAAAACTATTCTGTCACACAGATGTTATTCTTAGTTCTCTCAGCAATCTTTCTTTTTTAGTTATCAAAAAGACATTTTAGCATAATGAAGACTAATCAGATACATGGACACGCACACACAAAAAAAAAAAACTACAGTAATCAAGACAGTGTGATACTGGCAAAATAAAAGACGAACAGATCAATGAAACAGAATAGAGAACTAGAAATAGACCCAAACAAATATACTTAGCTGATCTTTGATAAAGGAAGAAAGAATCAAATGAAGAAAGGAAATCTTTTTTTTAATAAATGGAACAACTGACATGTAGTTAAAACAGCTACATGTCTAGTTGCAAAAACATGAACCTAGACACTGACCTTACACTTCCACAAAAATTAACTCAAAGTGGGTTATAGATCCAAATATAAAATGTAAAATTATAAAACATCTAGATGATAACATAGGAGAAAATCTAGGTGACTGTGGGTTTCACAATGAATTTTTTAGATAAAACAAAGAGCATGTTCCCTGAAAGAAAAAATTAATAAGTTGGACTTCATTGAAATTAAAAACTTCTGCACTATGAAAGATATTATTAAGAGAATGAAAAGACAAACCACAGACTTGGAGAAAATATTTGTAAAACACATCTGATTTAAAAAAAAAAAACAAAAAAACAAAAAAAAAACCTTGTACTTAAATATACAGACAACTTAAAACTCAACATTAAAAAAAAACAACCCAATGAAATAATAGGCAGAAGATCTAAACAGGCACCTCAACAAAGAAGATACACAGATAGCAAATAAGCACATTAAAAGATGCTCAACATTATATGTCATTAGGGAATAATTAAAATTAAAATTAAATATCACCATGAACCTCTCAGAATGACTATAAAACATGAACAAAACCAAATGCTGGTAAGTATATGGAGCAACAGGCCATCTTATTGTTGCTGGTGGAAATGTAAAATGGTACAACCACTTTGTTTTGCATACTACAGAAATAACCACATTTCTTTTTGTTTTATTACTCTTATGATGAATTCTCAACCAATCTTTCAAGGTAATTTTTGGTGCAGACTTCTGTAGCAGTGTTTAAAAAACTTTTGACCCATTTCATCGGACTGAATCAGAATTTCTAGAACTACAAGCAAGCAACACATAAGTTCATGAGACGCTAACCCAAGCTCATGGCTTGTGGGAGTTGTTTTAGGTTTTCTTTTTCTTTTTTTTTCCAGCTTAATTGATATATAATAGACAAAATGGCATATATTTAAAGTATACATTGTGATGTGATATGCATATACATTGTGAAATGATTACCACAATAAAGTTAATTAACATACCCATCACCTCATGAAGTTACATTTTTTGTGTGTGTATAGTGAGAATGCTTAAGACCTACAATCTTAGCAAATTTAAAGTATATAATACAGTATTATCTATGGTCACCATGCTATACATTACATTCTCAGAATTCATTCTTATGACTGAAATTTGTATTGTGTTTACCACCATAAAGTTAGTTAACACATCCCTCATCTCACATAATTATCATTTTTTGTTGTTGTTGTTATGGTGAGATATTAAACTCTACTCTCACTTTCAAGCATATAATACAGTACTGTTAACCATAGTTACCACGCTGTACCTTAGATGCCCAGTACTTATAACTGGAAATTTGTACCCATTAACTAATATCTATCCATTTCCCCTACCTCCAGCTCCTGGCAACCACCACTCTACTCTGTTTCTATAAGTTTAGCTTTTTTCTTTTTTTAGATTCCACATAAAAGTGATATCATATAGTATTTGTCATTCTCTGACTTATTTCACTTAACATAATGCCCTTAACACTCATCTATGTTTTGCAAATGGCAGGAGTTCCTTCTTTCTTATGACTTAATGATATAGCATTTCAAATCCATATACAGATATATACTACATTTTCCTTATGCATTTATCCATCAATAGATACTTGATGTAATGTTTAGGCTGTTTGAGTTCTCTCTTTTTCTTTTTTTTGAGTATCTTACAATTTTATTTGCCAATTATACCTCAGTAAAGCTAGGGAAAAAAATTATTTGGTGAATTCTTAGGAGAATTAACTAAGGATAAAATGTCATGATGCCTGCTACTTACTCTCAAATGATTTAGAAGGAAAGAAAAGGAAATCATGGAGACAGAGGAGGAAAAAGGGAAGGGGAAAGGAGAAGGAATAAAAACAGAATGCAACCACCAAATATTTACGTTCAATCTAGCTCAAAAATACACAGGTATTCATTATACCATTCTTTCAACATTTCTGTAAAGATGATTCCAGATGATCACATTGAAACTGAGTGCTCTATAAACTTATTCAAAGTTACTAAATTTTATGTTTACTTTGGATCAACAATTTTAATACATTAGCTTTAGTTTATACCAGCCTGTTTTAAAATTTCAAACTTAGAAACACTGGTTTACTGTAGGTAAACAAACTTGGAAACACTTGCAGTTGTGAACATGATTGAAAAGAAAAAGATTGTCAACAAAGGAAATAGATATTCTGCATAATAAAGTTTTTAAAAAAAAAAAAACCAAATCTGCCGTTTATCAGCTAT
Source organism: Ursus maritimus (assembly GCF_017311325.1). Lineage (NCBI taxonomy): Eukaryota > Metazoa > Chordata > Mammalia > Carnivora > Ursidae > Ursus > Ursus maritimus. The sequence continues at coordinate 9,354,977 of NW_024426996.1, read as the reverse complement.
GAGCTTTCGGACAATTTACTCAGTATCTCTGGTTCTCAGTTTCCTCATCTATAAAGTGGGAATAGTAAAGACACCTACCTCATAGGGTTATGATTAAATTAGATAATCCATGAAGATTAAATTAGATAATCTATGTAAAGTGCATAGCACTTTGACACGAAGTAAACAGTTAAATAATGTTAGCCTATGGCAGAAAAAAATTCTCTGGACAGAAGCCATCCTTCTGCATTCTGCACTTCTCAGAATAATCTATAACATCTGCCCCACACCCAGTTCTTTCTTTTTCTCAGGCATTTATTGGTATAAACTTCCTTCTTAGAACTGCTTTTGCTTCATCCCGTAAGTTTTGGGTGTTGAGCTTCCACAGCAATGGCTGTTGGTTACCTTAGTGGCAAAATCCTCCCTCTCCCTCTGCTGCTGCCGAGGTCCATGCCAACAAATACTAGGAAGCCCTCTGCTATAAAATCTTCAGGGAATCAGTGACTTTCATGGGGCGCATTGAGGTCCTTAGGGGCAAAGTTTGCAGGGGTCCTCTGCAGAGCAGGCCACGGCAACTGCGGTGACCCTGATAGTTCCCGCCCTTCTTCATTGCTCCTCACTGTCTGCAGTCATCTCAGCTAAGCCAATCTCCCCAGCAATCCTTTCTGTGTAGTTACTCCATTTTTTGCCCCATTATGTTGCTGTAGATTCTTAATTGTTCTTATATTATTTTCCTGATTTCATAAAATTGTTTATCTGTTTTCTTGTAGCTCTCCGAGCACTTTCAGGACAACCGTTTTGAATTTTTTTGTCACATAATTCATGGATCTAAATCTCCATAGAGTCACTTACTGGAATTTTACTACCTTCCTTTAGTAATGTCATGTTTCCCTGTTTCTTCCTGATCCCTGTGGCCTTGCTTGTGTGTCTGTTAGGTAGAAGCTAGACATGAACAGGGGAAGGAACTCCCTGAGGCAGAGTCTCAAGTCCTTGAGGCAGGAATGATAGAGACCTGAGTTAAGGCAAGGACGGTCATAAATAAACTACACATTAAAAGCCTGGGGGTACAACATCCTGACCTTGTGGCTTCCAAGACCACAGATCTTGGAGGGTCTATTAGATCCAGAGCCACAGGTGCAGAGCATGCCCTCTCCTCTTCCACCTCTGCTCCCAGAGTAACCCCTAGACTCCTAATAATGCATCTGCATTGCTGGTACAGTGCCCGCCCACCACCACCACCACCATGGAGAAAGGCTGAAAGGCTGCCATGATGGTTCAGGTACAAACCTTATAGGGTCAAAAACTCCCCTCCCAACCTGTGGGAGGTGTTTCTCAAATAATTGGAGGCTGCCACATTACAGACCACCCTACTATACTTCACAGCTCCTCCCAGCCAAGAGATACCCAATAATATCCAATCCCAAAACAATCTAGGGGCCAGTTACACCTTGCAGAACCCGCCTGCTATCCCACCTTGAGAATGTACTTGCACTCTAAAAAAGTCTAGTCTAGTGATGCAGGACACCAAGTGCAGAGGCATGTGGTGGCTCTGGACTGAAGGATGTGTGGTATCTTGTTGGCTCAAGCATCTGGAATCCACAACATGGACAGCTGTATGATCCTTGGTGAGAGTTGTAGGGGGCTTACATTAGATGCACAGACTGTTGGGGTCTTCAGCAATGCCTTCAGGTCCAGCAGCTAGAGATCAGAGCAGGCTGCAATGGTGGCCAGAGCTGGTTCTAGGCACACACTTGGCTATCAGGGCTAGGGGCTGATGTCTGCATGGTGGTGGTGGCCAGCGTCAGCAGTAAGGGCTGGGGCCAACTGCAAGCACACAAGCAGCTGCTGGGATACAGACTGTCCATGTGCACTTGAGTTAAAGCTGGTAGTGTGCAGGTGCCTGGGTACAGGGGCTAGCGGCAGGCCTATGGAACAGTGAAGGCCAGTGACAGATGTAGGGATCAAGGCCCTCAAGCAGCTGTGGGCTGCTTGGCTCTCCACTAATAATTGGGTGGCTGTGGAGGCTAACTTCCAGCCTGTGCACATGGTGGGGGCCAGCTGTTGGAGCCTAGCAAGCATATTGCACATGCACAGTTGCAGAGGCTGGGGCTTGTCTTTTGGTATGGATCCTGGGCTCCAACAGAAGGGGGGTGGGGGGAAGTAGGGAGGGACTCAGGCAGCTAGCTTCTGCTAATGCAAAAACCTATGACCTGAAAACATTAGCAGTGAAATCTGCAAAGGGCCCCCAGCAATGTACTGACTTTTGGTTTCCTCGCGGCAAAAGCTGCCGGGATCTTGTGCAGAGCTAATTATTGGAGTCCATGAGGAAGTCATCAGTGATGAAAACTGAGGGATCCCTAGCGTCCACACGGGCTGTTGCAGTTCTCAGTAAGGAGCTGCTGTGATTCCCTGCAGAGCAGACCACGGGGAACCAGGGTCATTCCCGCCACCTGGCTGATTTTGGTAGTGTAAAAGAAGATTCCAAAGTGAAGTAAGCATTGCAGAGACAGTCATATAAAATAGGGGGGAAGGAAATTAAGAAAGCAAGGCCTATGCATGTTTCATGGTTCAATTGGTGAAATACCATGGACTTTGAACTTTGTCAATTGCAATTGGTCAGTTGCATCTGGACCACTTTCTGGAACACATCCTTCTACTTTGGATTGAAATGGAGACAATGTAACATCTAACTGACTAAATAGCTGATCTTACATTAGGTAGCCAATTTAACTGGGTCAGCATCCATCATAATTCCTTCAAAACAAATTATGTAAACTTGTGTTTTTTTGCTTTTATAAATCTATAGTCCGCTCGCAGTTTGGTCCATACCTTCAATTTCATTCCACTGAAAATGTAATCCCTAAGACCCCAAATAAATGTTTTTGGTTGCTTTACAGCCTCTTCTTTGTGGACAATACCCTCTTCCTGACTTATTCCTAGCCATGTCAAGACACCTCAGCTTTGCTGATCTCTGGGTTGGGGGAAATAGAAGCAGATCCTTCATGCAGTGCCCCAGAATCCTAGGGAAGCTAGTTGCTCACTTCACTGTTCTTTCCCTGGGGGGAGACTCTTGGCTCTGAGCAGTACCTAGCTGGAGGATGGAATGACGCGGGCAAAGTAAAACCATTCGTACTACCTTTTTGTGTGGTTATTTAGGATTTTTGCTTCACTGTGTTGCTGAACGTTGTTGAGTGGATATTAGTGCTCTCCTGGAGCTATTTTTGTTGTGCAGAGCTGTCTAGTTGTTCTTTGTTGGGGAATGGAGGCTGGGTTCTATTTCACCATCTTAGTGACATTCTATAAGTTCTTAATTGGACTCGTAAGCCCCCCCAGGTCTATTTTCATTTATGAAGAGTTGCCTAATTCTTGGAGTGGTTTTTTTGGTTGAGGGTGGGGGGGATGAAGGTCAGCATCTTCTACTCCACCATCTTACTGATTCACCCTGCAATTTGATTTCTCATCACATCATATGACTGGGACAGTTATTTTATTCCTTCTTCTTCCATATGAAAGGAACTTTTGATTATATCGGACCTATCTAGATAATCCAAGATAAGCTCAATATTTTATAGTTCATTGATTTGTACTCTTCATTCCATCCGAAATCATAATTATCCTTTCTCATGTAAGGCAACAGATTCACAGATTTCAAGGATTAGGATATAAGTATCTTTTGGGGGGATTCAGGCATTATTCTTACTACCATATCAGTTCTTGGCTTCACTTTTAGCTTACGAGGCTTTTAAAAGTCCAAGCTGAGATTTTTTTTTTTTTTTTTTTTAGTGAAAACATCCAGCAAAGCAAATTGATGACAGTCAATATGGTAAATTACTGTTGCTTTCCTTTTGTATATTATTAAGCCCAATCTAATGAAGCCACTCTTATTTTGTGATCAAGAATAATCTTTCTTTGGGGTGCCTGGGTGGCTAGTCAGTTGACCTTCTGACTCTTGGTTTCAGCCCAGGTCATGATCTCATGCGTCATGAGATTGAGCCCCACATCAGGCTCTGTGCTCACAGGGAGTCTGTTTGAAGATTTTCTCCCACTGCCCCTCCCCACAATTGCTCTCCCTTTCAAATAAATAAATAAATTTTTAAAAGAAGAAGCAGAATCATCTTTCTTTGAGATTCCTTTCCACCAAAAGAGAGGTTACTCTCCAGAAGAATTTTGTGTTTCATCAGTAAGCTATACACCATCTATAGTACACCCTCTGGGTTATCGGATTCTAGCCCTGTTCATTGTCTTTTGAGATATTTTGCACTTCCTTCTAAATTGCAGGTAATTAATGGATATGTAAATTGTCTTACCTGGTGGAGATTCGGTTGACTTCCATGGTTTGGTACCTACTGGTAAATTAAACTGGATCTAATTACTTTGTCCGAATTGTCAGTCCATAACAAAGTTACAATTTTACCAAGTTTCTCTAATACTGTCTACAATCCTCCAAACTTACTTTTCCAATATTTCTCTCTCCTGTCTGACTTGGTGTAACAGAGAAGTAAAACATGACTGCCCAGATCACTACCATGACTCTGGGTTGCCTTGGGGCTGGCCCTTTCCCTCAGGATCTGAAGAAATTCTGCAAGCTGAAGCGCAGCTACTTGATATAAATCTTGAAGGATTCACCATTGCAACAGACCATGTATGCGCCAGAATTCTTCTTGGACAAGCTGTTGTCTGGACCATAAAGAAGTCTGGCAAAATACTAGGGTCATGCAAGCAAGAAGTAACCAAGACTGTGGTCAACATCACCAAGAACACAATTTCCTAACTAAAAAGCTTCAAGAACTCAGCTGGTAGTGCTGAATAACATCTAACAACGTCTTGGAATCTGCTAGACTGGTTAATTTTAGGGTTTAACAGCAGACACTGTACTCTAAAATAGTCTTATATTAATATTTCTATTTCATTTTAGGCCTCCCTAAGATGCCTCATTTCTAGGACAACAAAACTTTGTCACCACAAAGGTTCTCAACTTTGAACCACCCATCAGATAACGGAACTAGTTTAACAGAAAAAACACCAATAAGAATCCTCCAGAATATTTCTTACATGCTGCTTCACCTCATTCAGGAAGTTTATGATCAATTCAGCGTTGTTAATGAATTAGCATTTGTCTTAAACCAAAGAAAGGGCAGAAATGGGGCACCTGGGTAGCTTAACCGTTAAGCGTCTGCCTTTGGCTCAGGTCTTGATCCCAGGGTTCTGGGATCAAGCCCTGCATCGGGCTCCCTGCTTGGTGGGAAGCCTGCTTCTCCCTCTCCCACTCCCCTTGTTTGTGTTCCCTCTCTCTGTCTCTCTTCGTCAAATAAATAAATAAATAAATAAATAAATAAATAAATAAAGGAGAAATATTGACCTCTATCATGAATTCCATAGAACTCACAGATGACTTGCTTGTTTACATGCCTCTATAAAATTCCAGATCCCCTCCTTTTATTTGAGACATTCCTCATTAATGAATGTTTCCCTAATACTAGACCCTAAATAAAATTATCTTAACTGTTTGCTACACTTTGTCTCTTACAATATAAACTCTTTATAGTAGACTTCTTCACCAATGTATTACTATGTAATAATAATAATATGATATTGACGATGATGGAAGTAATGATAATGAGATAATGATGATGATGACAATAGTATCTAACACCTGTAATTATGCTTATTCTGTTCCAAACCCTATTTTCAGCATGTTATATGTAGCAATGATTTAACCTTCATTAGAAGTCCATGAAGTAGATATTATTAGTATCTCCATATAATCAATAAGAAAACCCAAGAACAAAGATGTTGGGGAACTAGCTCAAAGTCACAGAGCTAGTAAATCATAGAGCGAAGTTTTAAACACAGGCAGACTTGTTCTAAGGTCTGTATGCTTAGTACTTATGTCAACCACCTTACTGTTAAGCATCTAAAGATAACTTTTCTTCATCTAGAAGTCTCCTCCCATGTGATTCTGCTTCTTTGAATCCCTGTTATGATTATCTTTACCATTCTTAAGGTGTTGTTATACAATTGCCTAAATATTCTTTTCACTGTGATTGTTCTTAAGGGCACAATGATATATATTTTATCTTCCAAACAAAATCCTTCATGATGTTATCTATTCTTTCTTAACATTTACTTTCATGATGTATTTTTATTTCCGTTATATTTAATTTGAAAAGGAGAGTATAGGGGTGGTTGGGTGGGTCAGTCGGTTAAGCATCTGACTCTTGATCTCAGCTCAGGTCTTGACTTCAGGGTTGTGAGTTTAAGCCCTGCATTGGGCTCCATGCTAGGCATGGAGTCTACTTAAAAAAAATTTTTTTTTAATCTTAAAAGAATGAAAAAAAGAGCAACGTTATTGTGAATTATCTCTAAAGCCTAAGCTGGCTTCTAATACTTACCAGCTTTGTGCCACCTTGGGCATATTACTTAATAGGCCCTGACTCCATCTCTGTAAATAGGCAATGATAATGGGGCCCAGTTCCTAGAGTACATGCTATACTGAAGGAGGCAGTGAATATAAATAGTGAAGTACTTAGAACATAAAAAGTGCTTGATCACTATAATTACTTTTTTAAACTCTACATTTCACTGTAAACTTGTCGAGGTTAGTGATTAGTTTATATTCCTCTCTATGTTCCATTTTTAAGACATTAACTTAAACTGATTTTATGGTCAGTATTTTTTATAAAAATAAATAATTTAGGTTCATTTGACTGACAGCACAGAACAGTTTCTTTATAATTCTTACTTAAATATTATATTGTTTCTACCATTTTTCTATATGTTCACATTACCTCGTGCCACATCCTGATGTTTATTACTCATTTAATTACTTGGAAAAACCTCAGGTTTTCATGAAAACTTGATGATTACAATGCACAAAGTTTTCTAGATTTTAGAGAGAGATACAATGTATATATATAAATATTATTAATATACTATTAATAACACTAATATTAATAATGTATTGTTAATACACTATTAATGTATTATTAATAGTACTATTAATATAATTAATATACTATTATATATATATATATATAATCCTGGTCCAAGCATAGTGATTCCTGGTCTCTGTACTTCACAGGTTTGTTATCATAATGAAATTTGATAATCTATATGAAAATACTTAATAAAGTTCTATATGTAAAATTTAATGTATTACTAATATTTAAATCATTAACATGTAAGGATGAAGAAGAGAATGAGGTAGAATGGAATTGATCTATATCTGGATATCTTCTTCACCTGGATGCTTAATATCTCAAAGATTTCACAAAATTGGAATATTCTTCACAACTAAGAAATTCGTGTACCTAGTTTAAGCTACAAAATGTGCAGCAAAAAATAGTTCTTCTTGATCTACCCTTACCTAACTCCAAGTTCTAGAAATGTCTTTCAAATTTATTAGCCCTTTTTACTTCCTTATTTCTAAAAATCATGTTTTTCCTTCTACCTTGATTTTTATCTTTGAATCAATATCTTCTGTGGAAGAGAGCTTAGCTCTCTCCTTTGACTTCCCCCAACTCTGACATAGGCACACATCCCCATTTTCCAAAGAATCTATAGGATTTGATTGAAACACTATTTGGCATTTTCATTATAAATGGTACATATATATTGTTTACAGCTCAGCCACAGAGTGAAATTATTTTATCTCTTTACTTTTATCTGGAGTTAATAATTACATTTTCCTTTAATATTCTATGTGCCTGTCATTGGCTTACTCCAGCCATGGAACTGAACTCTAAATCTTCTTAATACAATTAAACACAGTAGTCGATGTAACAGGTTTTGTTTTTGTTTTGTTCAAATATCCATTCTGGAACCTGTGGTCATGCTATTCCATTCTAGATTGTTGTCTCCAGGCATGCTATAATGATTTATTTTAGGCCTTGGCTTCACTTTCATTCTAGAAGTTCTCTTCATCTTGCCCGTGATTGGATCCATATTTTCTGAAGCTCGAGTTTCCCTTCCTCCTGGTTTATTCCCTCATTCACATATTGTAGAAGCTCCTAGAACAAAGGCTTGCATTTGAGGGATCTGGAGATTTTAAATGGATGAATATGCCTTTAAACTAGTATATAGCAGTCAGTGTCCAAACAGGAGATAAAAACTACGCATAAGTTAGACAGGAGAAGTTAAATATATAAAATTCAGGGGCACCTGGGTAGCTCAGTTGGTTAACGTCTGCCTTCGGGTCAGGTCACGATCCCTGGGTCCTGGGATCAAGCCTCGCATTGGGCTCCCTGCTCAGTGTGGAGCCTGGTTCTCCCCTTCCCTCTGCTGATCCCCCTACTTGTGCTCTCTCTCTCTCTCTCTCTCTCTCTCTGTGTCACATAAATAAATAAAATATTTAAAAATATGTTCTTAGAGAAGAAGATATAAGAAAACTCTATATGATACCATGGGAATGAAGGGAATGCCTAAGAAGGACAAATTTAAAAGAATTTGGAACTTCTTAGGGACTGTGCAGTTCAACACATCAGATAGCTGTTTTTGGATTTTGCCAGGCTGGTCTTTGTCTGCAGTCATGAGGCAAGCAACAGATAACCTGTCATTGTGAGGTAGGGAACAGGTGATCAGCAACTGTTGGTACAGGAATGCAGTAAAGGGTGATACTTTTCACTAGTTCCATATTGTCTGTTTGCTTTTTACTGGAATTTCTGTTAACATACTGAAACTCCTAGACTGATTCTCTGATTTTCTATTTCTCTCTCATAGTCCAATGGATTTTGTTGCTATAGTTATGTTTTCTTGCATATTCCTCAAGTATATTTTCATTCTCTGGCTTCCCGTGCTCCATAAACTCCATGAAGTTAGACATTGTCATTGCTTTTGTTCATGGTTGTATTCAAATTGCTGAGAACAGAGTCTGTGCCATAATAAGAGTTCAATAAATATTTGTTGAATAATTTTTGAATGAATGCTGAATCTCATATTTTTGGTTTTTCCATTTTCTATTCCCAGTATTTCTTTTTTATTATCTGAATTTACCTCTTATAATATCCTGTCCTTGCTGCTGGGACTCACGACTTTGCATTTCTTTGGCCTCATTAATCATGTAATTTAAGTTCATTTCCGTCCTTTACATTGATTGCTTCCTCCAAATTCCTTCTTTTCATAAAATTTTTGTTTGTTTTTGCTTTGTTACATTTGATGTTTCCTAAAGTAACTGGCTGGCAATAAAGCCTACTGGAAGTTCAGTGGGCAAGGGTGGGCTTATGGGCAGATAGAATTCACTCCAAGTTAATAAGTTAAAGAGACTGAGGGCAAGGAAGAGCAATGCTATTGTAGAAGAAGAAAGAGAATATGCTGCGGTCTGCTGTGTAAATCACATTTCCTAATATAGCTTTACAACACGTTACTGATCTTGGCTTTATAAATAATTTGGGCCTTTAACTTCAATTCTGCTTACATTCTTTACATATAACTTTCTCAATAGGGGAAACTGATAGGACTAATTTCTAGGAACATTCTCAGCTCCTGACTCTATTATCCTAAAATCATTAAAAAATCTCCTAATAACACCTAATAAAACCCAATAAAATAAGAAAGGAATTTTTGCAGATTTCTAGCTACACTACTGAAGGTGAGTGGTTGGGATCTGGCAATCGAAGGGAGCTATTTGGGGAATAGAAGATACATATATTTGACACTCAGATAAAAATTCTGGATTAGAATAGATTTTAGAGCCATAAACATGGATGGTATATTATTATAGGCTGAATGTTTATGTTCACCCAAAATTCATATGTTAAATCCTAATGCCCAATGTGATTGTATGTGAAGGTAAGGCTTTGGGAGGTGATTAGGTTCATGAAGGTAGAGCCCTTATGAACAGGATTAGTGTCCTTATAAAAGAGACCCCAGAGAGCTTCCTTGCCCTTTTCAGCATGTGAGGACACAGTCGGAAGACTATGAAAAAGAAGACTCAGCTGTCTGTGAGCTAGAAAGAGGGGCCTCTAACTATGTCAGGGCCTTGATCTTAGACTTCCCAACTTCCAGAACTGTAAGAAATAAATTTCTGTTCTTTACAAACCACCCATTCTATGGTATGTTTGGTACAGCAGCCAAATAGACTGAGACCTATATGATGCCTTGGAAATCAAGTGTGATTCCCAGAGTGTATGGAAGAATGGGTAAATATAGGTGTCCTTTAACAAGAAAGGGAGTACACTTGGGGAAGCAGGTTTCTTTCAACAGAGGATGAGTTAAGTTTGGGACAAGATGAATTTGAGGCCCTTTGGAACATCCAAGTGCATATGTCTAAAAGTTGCATAAAAACAGGTAGAAAAACTATGAAGTAGAGACACCCAGTGAAGCCTCATTAGCACAGAGACAAGAACATCACCTCCTTTGGGAAATTATTTTGGGCCTCTTTAAGTAGATATAAATATTTTCTTTTCTCCTCTCCTATTTAACTTATATATGTGTCTGTCAGTAAAGACATCACATGATGTAATTATTTGTTTATATATCATTAAATTTAGAATTTCTCATGAGAATAGAATATTTTTTCTCTAGTTTCTGTCACTTTTGTATGTGTTTCTTAATAATATGTGTTTATCTCATGTAATAGTAAATTGAGTGAAAGACTGAAATTGCAATCTAATTTTCCATAGCCGCTTAATATGCAACTTATTTGAATAGCATGAGCAATATTCCCTTGAGAAACTTATAGGATCTATCCTTATTCCATAAAGATCAAACTGTTATTTAGCATAATTTTACCTTCAAGTTTGAGTTTACTATTAGAAAAAGATAATCATTATAAATTTACAATTAAATACTGGTCTCATTTCAATATCTTAAGTAAATAATAGTATCATTTTGCACAGGGTAGGATAGTAAATAGAAACTATAAAAGACACTTAGTATTGACATTATAGATTATTTCTGTATTAGTTTCCTATTGTTGCTATAAAAATATACCCCAGACTTAGTGGCTCAAAACAACTTATATATGTTATCATACAATTCTAGAGTTCAGATATCCCGAAATATGTTCATGGAGCAGAAATCAAAGGTTAGAAATGCTACATTCCTTTTCAGGCACTAAGGGCGAATTCATTTCCTTGCCTTTTCCGGATGGTAGAATTCCCTGGCTCTTGGTGCCTTCCTCCATCTGCAAAGTACTTCACTTCTTCCTGCTTCCTTCATCACTCTTATTTTTTCCTTCTCCAACCTTCCTGCCTCCCTTTTACAATGACATTTGAGATTCCATTGGGCCTGACTGGATAATCCCTGATTTAAAGATCTTTCATTTAATCGCATAATGCAAAGTCCCTTTTGTCATATAAAGCAACATATTCTGACCTGGGATTACTATATGGACAACTTGGAAGGGGAGCATTATTAAGTCTACCATAATGTCTTTTTAAACTACACTTAATTCAGTTAATTTAGGTAAAACTCAGTTTTAGCTAAATTGTCTAGATACTCTTTTACCTTCCTAATTATTAGAGGTGGACACCTAGAGACATAGACCAAATATGAAAGGAAGGCCCAGTGATGCCATTTTAATTGCTCCTCATTCTTAACACTTTGTACCAACAACCTTACTCATAAAAAATTCAGTTCAAAGGGAATAATGGGTTGAGTGCTTTCTCTTCAGTTTTTAGCATTATTCAAGTATCTATTCCTTAAAACTATACTATGCTATGAAGTTAGTATATGTCAGACTCCGTGCTAGGGCTGAGAATGCAATTATAAAAGTTATAGTACTGCATTCAAGACATATATGACCAAATGAAGAATGAAGAATTTAGATCAAAGTTATGCTGTAATGTAATGAATACTCTAAGTATGAACTTACTTATTTGTTAGCCTATTAGTCATGTTTTTGCTTCTTCCTTTTCATTTTGAATCTTTGTTATCAATAAGTTGAATATTTTGATGCTAACATGTGCTTAAATATTTCCTATAGAAAGTATATCTTCTTTATATAAAAATAACAGATATATAAATAGTAAAAACCATTTATTTATCTTAGCATAAAACTTGTATCTGCCTCTTCTTCACTAGCTGCATGCGTGAGTTATTATAACCATGTTCCATTGTGCATCACTGGTGCTACCCTTGAGAGAACAGCAGCTCATAGAGTCGAATATCTAGGACATATTAAGAAAGTAGGAGAACTCCTACAGGGAAAGTTAACAGCTTATGTGTACCTAACTCTCAAAATCAACTGAGATGATTGTTGTGTTCCAACCAACTGTACATTTGGCTGAACTGCGCAACACCTGTCCCAGTTTCAGTCACCCCTGCTGAGTGTGCCCATGCTTGAACCACTTCGCAGATTAATTATTGCAATTCCTTAATGTTTTGTCTCCAAAAACAAGCTTTAAGGATAATGCAAACTTATACAAATCCAAACATTACAGTGAGGTAACTGAAATATTTAAAGAAATGCATTGAAAATCTAATCTTTCATTTATAATCAAATAAGCCAGTAAGCAGCATCTTCTACTACAATTATCAGTTGGGATTATTTGATTGCAAGAAGCAGAAACTCATTCTACCCAAATCAAGCAAAATGGATACTATTGGAAAGATATTTGAAACATGGAATCCAAGGGATGCTAAGAAAAAAAAAAAAAAACCAACAAAAACAAAAACAAAAAACAGATTTAAAATTATAGTCACTAAAGTTATCTCCAGAATCCAGAAAATAGAGACAAAATAACATTCCCATAGCAAGATGATTATGGTCAATTTTATTCCCTTGGCATGACTAGAAATCTATCCATTTTAATTCCCATTTTCCTTCTGCTCACGATCCAATTTTCAGCAAGTAACAATATATTAGTCTAGTCTAGGAAACTTGCCATTGGTTAGTGGACATGGGGGAAAAAGAAAATCTCTCTAAATGAAATTGGGCATGATAAGAAGTGGAATATAGGCATTGAAAAAAAGCTACATATTCACCACCTACAATGCATATTTATATTTTCAGTATTACTTAAAGATATTAGATAAAGAAGGGCTCTATTTGTCTGTGACAATAAGTGATGCTTAATTATTGATGTAATATTTATAAGTTTTAAGATATCCAAACATAACTTCCTGTTTAAACTTAGAGATGCAATGAACTGAAAAAGAAAAATTTCCACCCTTATAAGAAAAACACTGGACATGCAGAAAATGATTTGTGTGTGTGAGGGGGTGAAACCATCAAATAATAGATGTCACAAGACAAACGGTCATCCCAAAAGGATACACTTGCAGGGAGAGATAGGAACCAAGCATTTGCTTACCTATGAAAGAAACCACTGGATGCCATATAATCTTATAGGAACAGTAAACTGGGAAATTTCAGAGTATGAGCTAGTAATAGAGTGAAAATCTCCTGGGGGATGCAATAATAGGGGAATTCTCATTCTTTTACAGGTTTTTTGTTCAGGAATTCTAACAAAGAATCCTGAGAAAGCTCATCTAGTGAGAATGAAGACCAAGAACCTTCTTCCTGACCAAGCAAAGTGTCAGTCCGCAGGGGGAAGAATAGAGCCTGAGAACACATGCAAAAATCCCTGTCAGTTGGAGAATGGGAACTCCACCCAATTACAGTTTCCCTGTCTGTTTTGGTTTGTTAAGGCTACTATAACGAAGTACCATAGACTGGGTGGCATAAGCAAAATAAAATAGGTTTATTGTCTCACACTTTTGGAGACTAAAATTCCAAGACCAGAATGTCAGAAAAAATGGTTTCTTCTGAAGTCTCCCTCCTTGGCTTGTAGATGGCTACCTTTGTTGCTGTGTCCTCATATGGTCTTTTCTCTATGCACGTGTGTCCCTGGTGTCTCTTTTTGTGTGTTCAAATTTCCTCTTCATAAAGAGGCACTAGTCAGATTGGATTAAGGCCCTACCGGACAACCTGATTTTTAACTTAACCACTTTTTTTAAGGTCTAAAGTCCAAATACAGTCATGTTCTGAGATACTGGAGTTTAAGGATTCAACATATGAATTTAGGGTGGGGGGGGGGTAAGGAGACACAATTCAGTCCATAATACTGTGTCATCTAAGAGAAAAAATTAAAGTCTTAATCCACAAAGAAGAGCACCCCAAGCACCAAGACTGAAAACTGGAGGACACCCACTGCAGCTGAAAAAGGAAATGGAGAGGAAACAAAACAAAACAAAACAAAACAAAAAAACTCCACTATATCTACGGAGGAAGGACAGATACATTTGTGAAGGTCATACTCTCAAGACATGGGCCTACTGTGTACTCCGAAGACAAAGACTTACTCAGCACATTAGCATATGCTTCCTGTCCTACACACACTGCACTAACACGTCTGTAGTAATAACACAAGTGGATTACAGTTGGGAGATCTGTAGGAGACAGAATCTCGGAGGAACGTCTCAGATAGGGCAGACTTGAAGCCAAAAGTAGAGAAAAAACAAGGTCACTAAGGGAATCTGAGCCTTCTACTGCTTCCCAGCAGCAACATATTTCAAACAACACAACTTCTGACTAGATTAACATATATGCTCACTTTACACATCTATTACCTCAGTATCTATGGCCCTATATAACATGCCCAGCTTTAAACAAAATATTACAAAGGATTACAAAAGGCAAGGGGAAAAAAGTCTGAAAATACAAGGCAATTATCAGAACCAGTCTCAGATGTAACAGGATACTGACATTATCAGACAGATTTCAAGATAACTATAATTAATATGTTGAAGGCTCTAATGGAAAAGATACTCAAATGTGTTAGACCAGGTAGGTTATTTCAACAAATATATGGAATCTACTGGAAGGAATCAAATAGAAATACTAGAAATTAAAAACATAGTAACAGACGGAGAAAGACCAATACCATATGATTTCACTTATGTGGAATCTAAAAAATAAAACAAATGAACAAACAAAAAGCAGAAACAGACCTATAAATACAGAAAACAAACATTATTACCAGAGGGAAAAGGGGTGTGTGAAGGGGCAAAGTGCACAAAGGGGAATGGGAAATACAGGCTTCCAGTTATAGAATGAGTAAGCCATGGAATTAAAAGGTACAGCACAGGGAATATAGTCAATAGTATTATAATGCTGTTGTGTTGTGACAGATGGTAGCTGCACTTACAGTGAGCATTGCATAAATATAAACTTGTTGAATCACTATGTTGTACATCTGAAACTAATGTAACATTGTGTCAACTATACTTCAGTAAAATACTATATATATATATAATATAATATATACTATATATAATATACGTATGTATATAAACAATAACAGAAGTGAAAAATACCTTTGATGCCCTCATTAGATTCAAACAGCCAAAGAAAGTATAAGTGAACTCGAAAATAGGGCAATCGAAATTATACAAATTGAGATGCAAAGAGGAAAATAAAGAGTAAAAAAAAAAAGAAAATAAAAACAGAAACAAAGCATACTTGTCCTGTGATATATCAAATGGTGTAGCACATGTGTAATTGGAATATCAGAAGGAAAAGAAAGTTAGAACAAGGCAAAATAAATATTTGAAAGAATAATGGCTTTAAAATTTCCAAAATTAGTGACAGAAAACAAACCACACACCCATATCACCCACAGACACCAAACCACAGAGAACACCAGAGAAAATAAGTAGTAACGCAACAAGAAAACAAACTATATCATACTTAAACTGAAAAAGAAAAAAATTCAGAAAATTTTGAAGGGAACCTGGGTGCGCTGGGATTAGGAAGGACACCTTACATACAGAGGAAAAAAGATAAGCATTACAGCAGACTTTTCATTAGAAACCATGCAAAAAAAGTAGAAGACAGAGTGAGATCTTTAAAGTTTTTAAAGTCAAAAATGAACTACTGGGATTTCATCAAGATAAAAATCTTCTGCACAGCAAAGGAAACAATTAACAAAACTAAAAGGCAACCAACTGAATGGGAGAAGATATTTGCAAATGACATATCTAATAAAGGGTTGGTATCCAAAATCTGTAAAGAACTTACAGAACTCAACACCCAAAAAACAAATAATCTAGTTAAGAAATGTGTAGAAGACATGAATTGACTTTTTTCCAAAGACATACAGGAGGCTAACAGACACATGAAAAGATGCTCAGCATCCCTCAGCATCAGGGAAATACGAATCAAACCCATGATGAGATATCACCTCACACCTGTCAGAATGGCTAAAATTAACAACACAGGAAACAACAGATACAGACAAGGACGCAGAGAAAGGGGAACCCTCTCACACTGTTGGTGGGAATGCAAACTGGTGCAGCCACTCTGGAAAACAGTATGGAGGTTCCTCAAAAGAGTTAAAAATGGAACCACCCTATCATCCAGCAACTGCACTACTAGGTAGTTACCCAAAGGATATGAAAATTGTGATTCAAAGGGGCACATGCACCACAATATTTAGACCAACATTATCAACAATAGCCAAAATATGGAAAGAGCCCGAATGTTCATTGACTGATGAATGGATAAAGATGTGGGATATATATATATTATATATATATATATATATTATATATAATGAACTCTTGCCATTTGCAATGACATCCACGGAGCTAGAGAGTATTATTCTAAGCAAAATTAAGTCAGGCAGAGAAAGACAAATAGCATATGATTTCACTCATATGTGGAATTTAATAAACAAAACAGGTGAATATAGGGGAAGGGAAGGAAAAATAAGATAAAAACAGAGAGGGAGCAAACCATAAGACACTCTTAACTATAAGAAACAAGCTGAGGGTTGCAGGAGGGAAGGTGAAGAAGGTGGGCTCAAAGGGTGTTGGGCATTAAGGAGGGCACTTGATGTAATGAGCCCTGGGTGTTATATGCAAGTGATGAATTACTAAACTCTACCCCTGAAACTAATACTACATAGTATGTGAACTAACTTAAATTTAAATAAAATCTTGAAAGAAAAAAAAAAGGTTTTTAAAAAACAAAACCCTGCCAACCCAGAATTCTACAACCAGAAAAGTTGTCCTTAAAGATGAAGAAGAAACAAAGACTATCTCAGGAAAACAAAACAAAACAAAAACGGGTAAGAGTTTATAACCAGAACTATAAGACAGTTCGTGAGAAGTTGTTCAGTCTGATATGATAAAATAAGGTCAGAAACTTACATTACAAACAAAAAGTAAAGGACATCAAAATTGAATGAATGAATGTAAAACAAAGTTTTTTATCTTAATTGCTCTAAAAGGTAGCTGACTACTGAGGGCAATAACAGCACAATATGTGTTTGTTTTTTTATAGCAAATGTTAAAACTTTATTAACAGACAATTTTTAAGTATGACCCAAATTTTGATGTTGTGACTACCAGTATTCCGAAAATGCCAACAAGGGAACATATTTCCTTGATCAGTTAATATAAATTTATAATCTGCTTTGGATTGATTTTAAAGCTTTATCCCATTAGTTCCTTCCCATAGCATGTTCTCATTCTATTTAGATATTTCACAATGTGCTTTTGCAAGTGTGACACTCTCAAAACAACACATTCCCACTTGGACACAGCGGACATTCTTTAACATGCCATAATTAACAGAAGGTTTCTTAAGAAGCAACTCCTTGGATTTCTGTATAATACTTAGTAATAGCAGTTTAGCAATCTCTATCAATCAAATGATAGAACACATTTATAATATTTAAAAAAAAAAGCCTTGTGAAATAAAATTATAAAAGGGGGCATCAGAAAATACAGGTTTTAAACATAGTTTGATTATTACATTGATCATTTGGAAATGGTTGAAGACCTTTTTCTCTATCCAATTAGCATATATCTTGATTAATTTGCACTTTATTGAAAACATAATTATAACATAATTAGGAAATCTTAAAATGTCATTAACTTTGTCCTCCATGGATTTAGCAGCCCAGTAAGAGTCATCTTAAATTTTGGAATTTCCCTTTAAAATCATCCAACATATAAAAGAAAATTAATCTTGTATACATAATCAGTGGCATTTGTTCTTCTCTTAAAATCATTTTCCCAAAAGTATCTTGTTTGTTTATTGGTTTTTCACTTTTTCATGTTTTTTCCCATTGCCAGTTTTCTTTTAAATTTTAGTAGGTTTCCATTAGACATCTGACCTGAATTTTTTCTTTACATTACTATAAGTTTGCTACGTATAGGAATAAATATGTAGGATATATAATAGTATATATAAATATTATCATTTTATATAACCTAAAATATTAATAAAAATTATCATAATAGTACATACAAGTATATGGTATATATAAATGTGTGGTATAAATATATAGTATTTAGCATATATATTATATATACCATATATATGGCATATGTATGGTATATATACAAACCATGTACACACCATAATTTGCTATGGAATTATTGTACTGAAAGTAATATAATAAATTTGTGAACATTGATAGAAAAATTAAACCACTGATATAAAAACTTGTAGAATATGCTTATTCCTCATAGATAATACTCTTGGATCTGATTTCAAATTCGGGGCTCTCTTTCTTTTTTCTTCTCAATTTTAACTTATTCACCCTTTTTTTTTAAAGATTTTATTTATTTATTTGTCAGAGAAAGAGAGCAAGAGAGAGAGTACAGGGGAAACGTCAGGCAGAGGGAGAAGCAGGCTCCCTGCTGAGCAAGGAGCCCAATGTGAGACTCCATCCCAGGGGATCATGACCTGAGCCTAAGGCAGATGCTTAACTGACCACCCAGGCGTCCCCTTATTCACCCTTTATAGCAAGGAAAGAGAATCAATGCAACTCTAAGGAAAAGAATATGACAATTTTTCTTTTATTACTGTCTTAATTTGTAGAAATTAATGATGTCAAACTTCAATTTAATGGTAGGTGTTAAAGGTCTTTGCTTTGCTTCTATTGTCCAAAAATCACCAAAACTATCCAAAAATATGAAAACCAGGAGAAAATTATCTTCATTGAAGTAAGTAAACTGTTATAACACACAAACCACAATCTGCCATATTACTGCCAAATAATTTAAATATGGACAAAAGCAAGGCACCTGCCAAGAAAAGGCAAAATATTGTGCAATTGTAGAAAATGGATGTTTTTTTCCACAGGTATAGCGGTTTTAAAGAGCCTAGAGTGTCAAAAGCAACATCTGGAAACATGCTAGACATACTAGGTGCTTGCGTACACTAATCACACAAAACAAAACTATCTACAACATTCATGCATGGTATTTGTATGTTGGCGGCAAATTTTACTGAGGTATGGAAAGAGAAGATTTACTTTCAAAATGCAAACACCTTTATGATTTTTTAAATATATTCCAAAATAGAATATATAAACATCCTTTACTTACCTCTTTAGCTTCATACCCCTTCTGTGTTTTTCCCCAATTTCATTAACTCTGTGTCCTTGAGTTTTGCACTATACTTTCCCCCAGATTCTCCTTTCAATATGCAAATAATGCATTGCTTCTAACATGGGCCATTTACTTCAGATCCTTTTCTATTCACACTCTTGTGATGGCTTCTGTAATAACTACAGTAAGGGCATTAACTGTATATCAAGTCATGGTGAAATGATCACCAACATTTTTTTTAGTACCTACTATATGCCAATAATCTATAAGTATCTTAATATTTTAATCCTCACAACAGCCTTACAGGGTATATATTTTTATCTCCAATTATACAAATTAGTGAGAGGTCAGAGAGTAACTTATGCAAGGTCACAAAGTCGGTATTTGAAGGAGCCTTGCAGCAGCCCCTGGCTGAGAGCTTATGCTAAGGATGTAATAGGAAAACATGCTTGTGACCTTGCGGGCTTTAGTGTAAATGCCCGGCTTGCCCAGCATCTGGGAACCCCAGCTTGCCCAGCAGTTGGGAACGCCTGGCTCGCTCAGGGTGGAATGCTGCCCTCAGATAAGGAGCGGCCAGGAACGCCTGGTCCACTGAAGGGCAGAACCTGCCCCAACCGGAACTTGATTGCTCTTGACAATAGCCCGTGGGTCCATAGAAACATGTTTAAGAATAGGCCTCACTTGCTGAACGTTACATCATCAAATCCCGTGACCTTCCCCGGTTGGTACTACTATTCACTAGGATGTAATACGGATCATTCCCTTGATTGTCTTTGATTGTTTATTAACAGTAAATACGCGAGGTTGCAGCTGTTCCGGTCGATCGCACTCCTGGCGGCAGCATGCTTTGCGGTCCTCCCCTGCACCCACGCTCTCTTTCGCAAGCTAACCTGTCTGTGCCTCGTCCTTCTCCCAAATCAACGCCTTAGCTCTGCGGGCGGTGTCGCAGCAGAGCCTGACAGTAAATCTATCTAAACATCATCCCTGCATTTTTTTCTATTACATTTACCTGCCTGACTCCAGGTCATCAAAGAACAGTTAGACTATACTTAATTCCTCTTGTTTAATAGGGCATAGAAGTATGTAACTCAGTTTAAAGTGATATACACCAAAACAGTAAAATAATTGCTGCGCTCAATGGGGGTAAATGTCAATTATCTGTATATTTCATTTAGGCGAAAGAGCTCTTCTCTGACAATGGCAGATGAAAGAAGTGTCTACATTTTATTGTCTGTTTGCTTTTGTGCGTGTTTTTGATCTTCGACCAGCAGCATTCCATTATTTGTTTCATTTTCAATTACTAATGAAGCTTTTAGTCTGTTAGAACTTCAAGCATTTGAAAACTCATGGTAATTTGCTTCACACCAAAATACCTCCACGGTTTCGCCTTAAAGTGGCATCATTAAAATTGTTACAACATAGTATGTGCTCAGACTGGCATGAATTTTGGCACAGGCTCGGAAACACTTTCCTTTCAGATTGATCTTGAAAGGTATTTAGGTTTTGGCTCTACAAAGTCCTTTCTGGCATACCTTTTGTCTTCCTATTAACATTCATCTCAGCCAGCCTTTCAAGCTACTAAAATCCTTCGCTAGGCAGGTTTTGTTTAAATGAAACCAGACTTTAAATGACATCTTATCTCTTAAAACTATGATTCAAGATTCTTTGCAATATTAAATAAAAGGTGTTTTTCCTCATAAGCCATTTTTTTCTGTCAAGATTTGAAATGGTTAATTTTTATCGCAGGAGTTAAATAGTATATAGTGACTTTGCTTTGCAATTCTATTATTTTCTTTCTTTCTCTTAACTTTCCTTTCTCAATCATCTTTATACTTTAGCATTTGAACCAATGTATGCTGATTTAATCAACCATACCAAAAATGATGATAATTGAAAAAGTAACGGCTGAAGTTAAGAAAAAGATTGGAAAGTGCTAGATATTTGGAAAACAGGCTTTTAAGCTAAATAAATAGGTATACATAGCTTCATTTCTAGCACTTTTCTTCAACATTTTCCTGAATGCATTTCATTATTACTTGATATTAGCATTTAAAAATATTTTCAGTGAAAACAATTACAATTGTACAGAAGACATCAAAAACAAATTTTATCTACTTGGGACATAACAAAGATGCTAATTGGAGTGTTTGAGGGATCTATTGATTTGCAGCATTATGAGCTAATATTATTAATTTTCTGGAAGTTCGCCCACATTTTATAGTTATATATGAATCCAAATAGTAAGTTATGTCTATAATTGGGGCTGTTCATGAGTTTTGAACATGACTTTCAAATCATGAGGAGCCATCCATTTGACCTTGACCTTGTTATGTAAACTCTAAGATCCTCAGTTTCTTCACCTATATAATAAAATGCTAATATCTATTTTGAAAAATCTTTTAAAAATTTAATGAGGTTTTTTCAGGACACCTGGGTGGCTCCGTCAGTTAAGCATCTGCCTTCAGCTCAGGTCATGATCACAGGGTCCTGGGATCATGTCCTGCATAGGCTCCTTGCTCATCAGGGAGCCTGCTTCTCCCTATCCCTGCTGCTCCCCCTGCTTGCGCTCTCTTTCTCAATCTCTCTCTCTCTGACAAATAAATAATATCTTTAAAAAAATAAAAATCAATGAGGTTTTTAAAAAGCACTTAGCAAAGTAACAAGTCAAATTAAGTTGATGACTAATGGAAGCTAGCATTCCTATAATTTGCTTAGCTAACAATATTTGCATCTCTATTAAAGGAAACTAAAGGAAAGAAAAGAAAGAGCAAGGAAAGGAAAGAAAGAGAAGGGAAAGTTTTTCCAAAATGCTAGAATCTTCAAAATAAATTTTAAGATCATTCAAGTTTTCTAACAATTGTTTTATGACTTTACTTTCAACACAGCAGTTTCCTCATTTTTTTTTTTTTTTGGAAAATAAGTTTAAAAATGTTTGCAGATTAAATATATACCTACATTCAGCAATATTTCTTGAGGACTAACTGAGCACTCTGCTATTTGGGGTGATATGACAGTGCATGAGGCACCTTGCTCACTCCTTGCTGTTAAGCAGGAGCAAGTCGCATTACATTAAGTTGGGTACATCTGCTTCAACAGGTCAGAATCCTAGCATAACATCAAGCCAGAGCCAAAGAAATTTCTTACTTGACATCATTGCTCAAAGAGTATATAAAAGTACATGGTCAAGGCAAAATAATGCTGATTTGGGGTTTTGATTTGAATTTTGAATCCTTTCAACTGTAGTGCCAGAAATATAGCATAGAAACTTAAAAACTCACAAACTTAAAGTTAGGAACTTTCATAAATATAAAGAGTACTCCAGAGCAAAACCTTTTCACATTTTGCCAACAGGTAAAGGAAGTTCTAACAGAAAAATTTAACCATGTTCATTTTATTATGTTTGTTCTTCTTTGTACTTTGTGCTAATCGTTAATATGAAGCATATCATACTTATGTTAAGTACTAAACGATGAAAACATTGAAAGTGCCTAGTAAAATGATGCATAGATTATAATGGGAAATGGAGATTAATACAAGTGTTATGGGTATCACTGAGTTCCTGAGCAATTTTCAACGGTTCTGTCTGTCCAGCTTAGATCTAGAGGCAAATCCTTCCCTTTATGCCACCAACACCCAAGATGTACAAGTTCCTTCTTTTCTATTAGATGGTTTATGCATGTCTAATTACTGTTATACAGTAGGTTATCTATGGGTGATGGGCTTTGAAAGGAAGGTTTGAGCAGGATGGCTTTAACCTTCACCATTCCTATGATGGCCTAAGCTTTAGACTGTTTCTTCCTAACTATAGACTCCTAACCTTACTTTTCTTAAAAAAATTGAAACTGTAAATTCTTCACCTGTTCCTTTAGGAGGTAAATCTTCTTCCAGCCTCTTGCTAATTTTATAATCCAGGAATGTCTTTCTCAAGGACCTGGAAGCCATCACCATTAAATGTAATCATCAGTGGGGCGCCTGGGTGGCTCAGTCAGTTGAGCATCCAACCCTTGATTTCCACTTGAGTCATGATCTTGAGGTTGTGGGTTGAGTCCTGCATCTGGCTCCATGCAGGGTGTGGAGCCTGCTTGAGAATGTCTCTTGCTCTCCTTCTGCCCCTCCCTGCCCCACCCCCACCCACGCTCTCTTTCAATCTCTCAAGAGAAAGAAAGAGGAAGGAAGGAAGGAAGGAAGGAAGGAAGGAAGGAAGGAAGGAAAGGAGGGAGGGAAGGGAAAATAATAGTGCCCCTAACTTCCAGTCTTTGCAAGGGGGTAGGATACTAACCTCAATAAGTGCCAATTAACAAACATGGATGGCCTAATCACCTTGACCAAACTGTCCCATAATGTCCTTCAGTACATTTCTACCAGCTCACGTAAGGATTTAAAACTATACTGCCATTTATTTCAGCAGAGTTGAGTTCAAGCTCTCTCTTGTTGCAACAGTCTTTATCCCTATTTCAATAGTTTTGAATAAAATCTCTCTTACCTGTTTAACTTGTGTAGTGCAACTGGACAGATCATCCAGCCTCGAAGGCACTAAGCATCCATAGTACAAACTCCATGTTTTATAAGTGTAATAGTTGGTAGTTGATGGTGTTTCCTGAAATGTAGTCAGAGGCAGAGCTTAAAGCTGAGACATTCTCCTCACAGCTACCGGTTATTTTTAATTAAAGGTCCTTTCAGAATTTCTCCATCTCACTCAGCCTTTTCTCCTTTTGTTTCAAACCAAAATCTGTTCTGGCTTCATGAAACTGACCATAATCTTTTCAGGTATGTCTCCCAATCTTCTCTCTGACCCTCGGTAAATAACTGCCCCCTCCCCTGCTACTGTTTTCCAAGAGATTGAATCATGCCTATTAGAGTCAAATTGGAGATAAGACGCTGCTGTGAGAGTACAAGAGAAAAAGCCATGGGAGCTGCAAGCAGAGATAATACTTTGAGATATAGAACTCCCATCAAAGGAGAAGGAACCTCAATGTGATAAGAAAATGAATAAGGAATGATTTTAAAAGACAAAGAAAAAGTAAGCAATTGTGTAAAGTGTAATCCTTAGCATTCAGTGATAATTATCAAGAGATGAGAAAAAAAATTCTAGTTTACCCCACTAAGTATCCAACTCCAACAGTCCCTTCGCATATCACTGGTCCTCACAGGCTTCTTGTCTTCATTTCCTACATTACCAAACCTTAAATCTCTGATTATCATAATCATCACTCTCTTGAAATTACCATAAACTCTCCTGCTTATTTATCACTCTGTTCTATTCTGACAAAAATCAACTCTGGGTAAAGCAACTCCTTGCTACTCTTTTACCTGCACCCACATAGGTGAACTGTTTGGATGAAAACTCATAACCATGCTAATTGGTTGTGTTTTAAATTCATGATCATTAACCTCAGGTGAACCCTGACTGCTCCACAGCTGTCCTACCATATTTTCCTAGTCCTTTAACTCTACCACTCTTTTTTTCTAGATTGGTACCTCTCAAACCTGAATCTTCTTAAAAATCACCAGAGGATCTTGTTAAAAACAGATTCTGATTCAGTAGGTCTGGGGTAGAATCTGGAAATCTGCATTTTAGGTGAAGAATGTGCTGCTGAACTGGGGCTCCCATGTCAAGAAGTCTTTCAGGACAACTTCTCACTTTCAAACCATTAACACCTCTTCCTTCTTATCACCTTAACTTGAAAATCTCTTTCATAATTCACTGAGAATCAGACAGAACTTATTTCTGTAGAACTATCAACCTAGTTGCAAACGTATTCACATCGTCTATTTTCCTCCTCTAGGAATTAACCTCTATAGTACTATTTTTGAGACAAACCTACCATTCATTCACTGAATCCAACTCCTTCTCATGGACTCAGGGCCACTGTTTCAGTAATTCGCCTCTTTTATCCCTGTATCATCAAATTTTTCATGATGTGTACAGAATCATTCTTAAATACAAAGTAAACATGAAGCATCCCATTTGAAAAAAATCTTTCTTAATCCCACAATCTCACCAGTGACTACCCATTCCTCTGCTCTCTCCTTCAGAGAAAAACGCCTTGAAAAGGTTGTCTGTATACTCTTTTTCTATTTCTCCTGCTTCCCTTTACTCTTTTTTTATTGAAGTATAATTGACATACAATATCCTATTGGTTTCAGGTGTGCATCAAAGTGATTCAATATTTTTATACATTATGAAATAATTCCCATGATAAGTCTAGTTACCATCTGTCACTATACAAAGTTATTACAGTATTATTGACTATATTCCCTGAGCTGTGCATTACATCCCCATGACTTATTTGTTTTGCAGCGGCAAGTTTGTACCTTTTAATCCCCTTCACCTATTTCACCTGCCCCCTCCACACCCCCCCCCTCTGGTAACCAATGGCAACACAGCTAAAACAAATGGGATTACATCAAACTGAAAAATTGTTGAATAGCAAAGGAAACCTCTGTTTCTCTTGAACCACTGAAGCATCTTTTATACATTTATGAATGACAGCCAAATTGCTAAATCGAATGACCAAGTTTTAGTACTTATTTTACTTGGCTTATCGGTAGCACTTGATACAATTGATAACTCCCTCCTTCTTCAATTTCTTCAGTTAGCTTCTGGAAACAACACTCCTGTTCTCCTGTCCCTCTTTTTCTCTCTCATTCTCATTCCTTCTCATCTCTGCAACCTTCAAATCAATAATTCTCAATATTAGCTACACACTAAAGTTACCAATGGATTTTTTTTTAAGCGAACATATGAGCCTTATCGCCAATAGTCTGGTATAATTGGATTGGCATGGTACCTGGGTGATAGTTGTTTCATCCCTCCAGGAGTTTCTGTCATGCAACCAGGATCGAGAACAAGTGCCCAGCCTTGGGTTGGACTTCTCCATCTAGATTGATTCCAAAGGGATGCCATTTTGAAAGGGAAAAAAAAGTGTGAAAGGGAGTCAGACAACAGGAGAACTGATTTATCAAATAAAAAACAAAAATTTGTAAGGGAAAAAAACCCCACAAAATTATCCTGGGTCTAAGTTTACATTAGTCTGCTCTTGGCAGGAAGATAACTTTCTCCCATTGTTATATTCAAAAAAATCATGTGTATCTTCAGATATCAGTATATCACAATTCAGGGATGATTACTTCTTGTTATGAAGTCCAGGTTTATGAGCAATATTCAAGATTATATATTTTCAGGACCAGAAACAATTAAAGAAACCTTAGTTTGCTTTAATCTCAGAATTTAAAGTGTTTGTTTTCAACTGTTATATGAAGTGCTTAATTAGAATGGAAGCAGGGAAAACTGTCAGTTTTTCTTAAGTCTCATGACTTTAAACATCATCTATAAATGAGATGCTCACCTATACCTCTAATACAGACGACTCTAAACTCCTGACTTGCATGTCCTACTGCCTACTCACCATCTACTACTGAATGTCTCATTGGCATTCCAAAGTTCACATGTCCAACACTAAATATCTGCCCCCACCTATTTTTCTGTGGTAGTCCTAAGTTAATAAATGCAACTCTATCTTTCCAAGGGATAGGCTAAAAATGTTGGGGTGGTCTTTAGCATCCCTCTTTTTCTTATATCCCACATCTAATCTATCAGAAAAATCTTACTGTTTTAATTTTCAAATATGAGCAAATCCCTCTACTTCTCACCACCTTTACAGCCACCACCTTGTTTAACGCTACATCATTTCTCACTTAAATTAAGAATTTATGTGCCTCTTATGTTTCTACCTACTTCCATCCCTGCTCCCTCAGACTATTTTCAAAGAATAATGAGCAATAGTTTAAAAATGTGTATCAGATCATATCTTTCTTCTGCTTATATAACTTTCTATTTAAATAACTTCTTAGAGCAATCACGGTGTTTATTTCTGATCCATCTTTTCCACTCTTACCATTGCTCACTGCAGTCATGTTCCTCTTTCATGTTCCTTAATCACCATGAGCACACTCCTATTATACTTTTATACTCAATGTTCTCTCCAGCTAAATACTCAAGATATACACATGGTTTGCCCTCTCAACTCCTTCAAATCTTTGTTCCAATGACCCCTTCTGTTCTGAAGAAAAGATTCACAGGAGCTGTATTCTTGGTTTCAAAGGAGAAAAAAACCACTTTATTGATATTATAAAAATCTCATAGAAACAGGAAGAAGAAAAGGGAAATCTGCCCATAGATGAGGGCAATAGTAAGCAGTAAAGGAGAATAAGACAGAATTACATCAAATCGGTACTGACAACATCCAACCTCATTAGCTGGGGAAGCCCCATGGAGTCAGCCAGGTTGGACTCCCAGTCGAGAGACCTTGGGCGGACCACCCTGCTCTCAGGTGAGACTTCCAACTGACCACCTTTGTAAGTGCCGTATTTATAGGGCAAACGACAGGGTCTGAGGTTAAACACTCAGTTGCCTACGTGCAGTTTGGAGCATGCTGCATTCCTATTTTATCACGGCTTTACATATTCAAGGAGCCTGGGCTAGGTGTGTCCAGAGTCCATTCTGGGGGGCCAGCCCAGCCTGGAGCCAAAGGGGATGCAAGGCAAAATTTATAGCTCTTGGTGTCCAGACCAGAAGGGACAATTCTGAGCTGGAGGCCAGCTAATGTCAACTAATCAGGCTCCCAAGGTCACTTATGCAGCACGAGTCTCACAAACAACATTCTTTAGCCTGCCTGGTACATGCAGGTCGGGGTGGTCAGTTATGCAGGACAAATCACAGAAACCTCCATCCATACAATACACCTTCTTAGCAAGGCCCTTCTTGAGAAACATACTTAAAAATCACAACCCATTTCCCCCATCCCTGGTATCCTCATTTCCTTCCCCATTTTGCCCCATAGCATGCATTACCATTTGACATATCATTTTTAAATTTGTTTAATTTTTATTCCCTCTTTTCATTGCCTATACTGTAATGGAAGCTCCATTGAGGGCAGGGACTTTGATTTGTTCATGGCAGACAAGCACCTAGTTAGTATGTGGAACACTATAGAATCTCAATAAAATTTATTAAATGAGTGACTACAAGGCAAGATTAGTCCCAACCTCAAATACTGTGGGTCCATATTAATTCACAGGAAGGAGAATTTCTATTCGTTTTGATTTATTCTGTTTGCTTTATTGAATTAAACTGCCATGTGCAAGGAAATATGAAGAATACTTATACCAGTGATCTTCTCCCCCCAATAGCAATCTTCACTTTTTTACCACAGGCAAATTGTTTCTCTTTTACAAATCACAAAAACACTCAACCCCTTCCTCCTGCCCTTTCTCCACTATACTTACAGAAATACAGAGCCCTCAATATTTTTGGTAGAGACCTAAAATGAATAATCAGATACAGAAGAGTATACTGCAGAGAAGAGCCAAATACCAGTGTCTGGGGATTTCTTCCCTTTTAGTGTTCTTTTGTTTACTAACCCCCAACACGATAATTCTGAAAGGCATCATATTCCATCCCATTTAACATTGTCCTAAAAACTCTTTCTTTAGTTATGCATTGGAAATGTTCCTTAAGCACAAAAGGGTTGGAAAACCTGTGGTCCACCCTATCGGGATCCTCTTAGCGTTTTGGGGACTCCTGTATTTGAGCTGTGTTGCTACTCTGAGCTGTGCTGGAATTAGCAAAACTTGTTTATTTAATGGAGCATTTGCCTGGCCATCTACCTCAGGGAGACATAGTTCTGCTGTTGAACGAATAAAGGAAATACCATGGAAAACTATCATGGTTTCTGTTGAGGCCAGGAATCACTATGGTCTGCCTGCCTGATTTAAACTTGTCTCAACAGAACTGGAGCAGCACTGATGCCATCATACGTGCTAAGGGTACGTGGTGGCTCAAGGAAAAATTCGTTCTGCTTGACCAAAGATTTTTTTCCTAGGGGTTGTGGCAGCAGTTGGCTCCATTGGTGGTGGAGTTTCCAACTGTGAAGTTCAGGGATCTGCCCACGCAGAGTGAGCCAACTCTTGCTTTTCTGGTGCTCTGGGGCAAGAGAAAAGGGGCAAAGTGTGCCACTGTCTTCCCAAGAAGGTAATTTCTTTGGCTGCATTAGAGTCTGCTCCACTTCCCGAAGGTGAGGAAAATCAAGCTCATTGATATTCCTGCCCACAGTACCTTCTGTTATGCCCATGTGGTTAGCTGGCATCAAACTGCCTCCTAGAGAAAACAAAAGACTAAAGTGGTTGTTCTGTTAAAACTACCTCTCTTGTCTGTTTTATTTAGCTTGTCAGGCTCTTTATTTTATCCTTGTTTCTCATGCATGTGGATATATTTCCATTTATCTAAGAGAGATTTCAGGGTCATTAAAATTCATCTTTTGAAGGTCACAAACCTGCACTGTCAAATTTGAAATTATGGAGGAGTCAGCCTTTAACCTTTCTAATAGATATTCCATAAAATCTATAATGGCATATAGTAGACAGGAAAGGCTTTATTCAGCTCTACCTTTGAAAAGCAATAATCACTGCTAGCACTGTTGCTATTCCATCATGAGAGATATTTTTCTATGAGTGACTAATTCTATCTAATAATTTATATATGGCTCATATTCAGAATAACTGATAAAGATGAAATGCTATGTAACATTTTGTGAAATATTTATTTTTTGTTCTAATCACATAATCTGAGTGTATGTTCGACAAAAACTAAAACAAAACAAAACAAAACAAAACAAAACAAAAGATACCACCATTCTCAGATGTGGATCCATCTATATTTCTACAAGCATTTAATCCAGACATTTTTAAAAAATGTATACATGAAAAGCAAACGCAACTGAACACCTAGCATCATTCTGGAAGCCAAAAAAGCCATATGTATGTGCTATTGAAATTAGAAAATTATATTTTAACCTCTAATGTATTTTTAAACATAGCTAACACATAAGAAACCAGCTGGGTTTATTATAGGTCCAGAACCTTTGGAATTAAACAGTGTGTGCTAAAAAAGGAATGTAATCATGCAGAAACAGGTTTTTTTTTTCTTTAACCTTATTTAGTAATATTTAATTTCCAACAAATACAGATTGCCAGCTGTTAACATCCTCTTACTGCAAAATGAGGATAAGAAATTTAATGCCGATAGTTTTGTGTTTATGACTGTTGCCCATAAATTACACACTGGTTATGGTTGAGTATTTGTTTGCATTTTTCTTCCACTTGAAATTTATTTCAAATATGACAAACTAATTCCCTGTGAAATGGCATTAGTTGTTACCTTGAGAAACTACTTAGGTTCTTCAAATACCCTCTGGAATCTCTATAACTAAGTAACACTAGACTTTGGACATAGGATAGGAAAGAATCTATAACTCTTCAAACATGCTGTCTTATTCCATTCTGGTCAAATCTAAACTAGGCAATTTTGAAACAGGAAGAGGGAGATACTTTTTAAGTTAATTATCAGAGTAACAGTCTGTTTTATAAAATTTAGGTAAATAAAAAAGGAATGTTATCATTAATTAATTTGAGACAACAGTTTAAAACAAGAACTGACTTGCAGAGAAAAAAAACAAATAGTCATCTTAGGCAAAATCAAAACGTAGTAAGTTATTAACCTGTAAATTTCTTAAATTGCAAAAATCTGTTGTATTTTGTGTGGAATTTCCTAATGAATAATATTAATTATTATCTCACATATTATAAGACTTATCATCCTAATTAAAATAAACAACTGAACCAATAGCAACAAGTGCCCACCTCTCTGAGTGGACCTTAGGAAGAGAAAAACTGGATATGAGATACTTCTGATGTCTCTTTTAGTCGTGGGAAAGATGAACAATGGAGAACTGAGTTTTGTCTGAAAAGGGGAGTAGAGGATTATTGGGTGGTGAAGAGTTATTAATTATATAAATCATTTTTATTCTATTTGATTAATGATCTAAAAATCTTAAGTGATATTTAGCTTTAAAAAAAAAGATCTTATTTATTTATTTGACAGAAAGAGAGAGAGAGAGATCACAAGAAAGCAGAGTGGCAGAGGGAGAAGGAAAAGCGGTTCCCTGCTGAGTAGGGAGCCTGATTTGGGGCTTGATCCCAGGACGCTGGGATCACGGCCTGAGCCAAAGACAGATGCTTAACCAACTGAGCCATCCAGGCACCCCTTAAGTGGTACTTATCTTAATAAGGAAAGTTCAGCAATATAATTGTAAAATACAGCATGACAGCTTAAGAGAATGGATCTGAATATATATCAGAATTAGACATCTGTGAAAGCATTTAGGGACAGCAGTCCATATCAGCCAGTATTCATTCAGAACCACTAGGAATAATGTAGAATAAGAGATGCTTAGAATGATGCAATCTTACAGGATTGTGGGAGCTGGTAAAACAATCTCAGTTCAGCTGTTTCTTCTTAACCTGTGTTGATGGTGAAGTCATTGGACAGGCAATTGGAAGGGAATGTGTGGGAGAGCAGTGACACCTGGAAACCCAAGGAGCAAGCTGAAACTGTATACATCTCATTAGAATCCATGATGGCCTCTAGAGGTGTTTTTGCCTCACTCACACCAGAATTCGGAGAAGTGCAAGGAAGAAATCCCATGGGACCTCGGTTATTGCCTAGATCAACAAGGCAAATCAGCAGATCCACAAAAATGCATGATCAACGTTAATCTTCCAAGAATACACATGGCCACCACTTCACTTCTGCCCTTCAAATCTTGCACAATTTTGCCTTGTGGCAATCTTAACTAGAAACATTCAAAGAAGGAAATTATGAGAGCATAGTTCAGTTTAGCCAAATTGATACAATAGAAAGCCACCACCCTGACAAATAGAAATCACAACAAGAGTTGCAACTCTCTAAATAAACTTTCACCTTAAAAGTCTCTCAGCTTCATCCTTCTTGATTCCTTTATTACAGAATTGGAATTTATTGTGAGGTTCAGATCATGATTCTGGATTCAAATCATTTTCAGGGTCGTGAGAACCTTTCATTATAATGAGTTCAAAGGTCTTTATTGGCCCTTAGAGGTTCAGAATCACCAGGAAAGAAGGCTCAATTCTTGTGTATTTTTTTTAATACAGTCTCAACTGAAAAGTCCCTTGCTTCTTGTCTCCTTTTCCAGAGAATCAAGATTCAAATGTACAGTTTTGCTAATGTTTCTATAAGAAAAAGAATCAAGGAAGCCTAGCATATATATTAGCACATATATTACCTTAGCCTTTTGTTTTTCCTTTGGATATTTTCTTTTTGTTGTTTCACTGTTGATGCCTAATTTTTTATTTCATTCCACACAAAAAAGAAAAATAAGAAAAGCTAAAAACTATAGGATCTTTCTACAGTGTAGCCATCATTAATCAGATCTAGCTATATTATACTTTTTTCTCATAAGGACCCAAATTTTTCTCCATTCCCAAGGAGGCCAACAAGTTTTAGCTAACGCATCCTCATCCTTTCTCATTCTTCAATAAGATCTCCACTACAGGTCTACCATTTAAGCAAAATTCTAGTTTAGATTGATTCACTGATTGAATTCATATATTTAACCTATTACAGACTTCCAAAGAAATGAAACAAAGAGAGAATCAGGATAGGGAGAGAGAATAATTTCTTCTTTCCTCCTCACTTTGTAGCAGCCAACCCTCGGAGCTGTAAATGCGGATGGTTCCACTAAGCAGCATGTGTCCAAGACAGCAGGTCCGTACCAAATGGGCACGATGAGCTGACCCACTGCTCCCATTAGGGCCAAATGGCTTTCTACCAAGACACTGTTATGGGTAAGCCGAGATTCTTTCCAAGGTCACTTCGTGCTATTGACACACTTGGAAAAGGGATTTGGAATACTTAAATTTGCTCAGTCTACTCTCTCATTAAAAAGACAAGGTGGCTAAGGTGAATTCACATCAAGGTTACCAACAAAACTCATAATGAGACATGAAAATCCCACTTCCTTTCTCTAATAAGCAATTTGATCTGAAAGAACTCTGCAGTTAGTATGAACTGAAAAATTATAAATCCAAGGAAACTCTTCCAAGGGAGCTAACCTGTATACACGTCTGCCTCAAGAAATGCCTGCCGATGTTGTACAGGATCCCCACGAATGCACAGCCATACTATAGAGGATGCATCAGGTTAAAATGATATGGAAAGTTTCATGGACTTTTTGTTTTAAAAGAATAGAAAAACCTGTCCTAGTGGACAATTCAGAAATTAATTTCCTTCCCGTACTAATAATCGATTCAAATATAATAGGAAAGTTTTATGGTAACTTTTGAAAAATAGAATTATATAGTAACTTTATAAAATACATTGTGGAAATAATTGATTTTTATGTCATTATTTTATGTGCATTACAAGGGAAGCCATTTTTCTAGGATCTTAATCTATTTTTCTTGAACCTTTAATTGAACATTTTTCTTATTCTCAATATTTTCTTCTTTTATACATCTTTTTCCTCTCTTTTATGTGTCAATATTTCTTCATTCTATTTTGATAGCACTGTGGATGAATTTTACCTCTTAGAATATATTTTTTCTTTTTTTGCCAATACAGAAGGCATTCTCCATTTTAGTACACTTCAAGGTCTGCTATTATATGGCAATTTCCTTTCCCTCCTGTTCCCTATTTCCAACATATAAGACAGCCGTTCTGGCACAGATATAAAATTAGTTTTGCTCAATGGATTTCTTGTCATGCATGTGCACAAAGCTTCATTTACCTTCAATTTAGATTTTTGTTTTCCTCTGGTGGCTCATTTTGCTGCATCTGTGTTTATTCTACAACCTGTGGATAAAGCATGTTTTTCTGGCTGAGAGCTGGCTGAGTATTTGATGTTGGCTGCCATGTGTTAGCAATTCCTGAATGCAATGCAGGGATACTCTATCATGGCATCAGATATCACTGCTTTTTATACATTTCCTCTGTGGTAATCAGCTTAGATCCTGTTTGTTTATGTCAGGATTTGTTGTTGTTGCTGTTGATTTACTTAGTATATCACAGATGCTTTTGTTGTATTTCCTGGTAGTAAATAAATACAAGTCTTACTGATTCTGGTGATCTATGTCTGATATTTAGCCTTGGTTGATGTTTTGCTCTTGTTTGAATGTTAAAGGTAATCACAATGCTTTGTTCTCTGTTCTTTCTCAAATTTACTCTATACATTTGGGTCTTTCTCTCATAACAACACAAACCCATTCTAGCCACAAGCATTTTCATAAACAGCTCACAGGCTATTGTTTACAAACAATACAATGTTTGTTACAAACAAATGTTTGTCATTTGTGGATTTGTACGCAATGTATTTGAGCTTTTTCTTCTAAATCACTGGATTATTTATTTTTATTATTTTTTTTAAAGATTTATTTATTTGAGAGAGAGAGAGCGCGCACACATGCAAGCCAAGGAAGGGTCTGAGGGAGAGAAACTTAAGCAGATTCCTCGCTGAGCACAGAGCCCCACTAGAGGCTGGATCCCATGACTCTGAGATCACAACCTGAGCCTATATCAAGAATCAGACACTTTACCAACTGATCCACCCAAATTACTGGATTATTTAACCTATTTTATCATTTAGTGGAGACTTTTATTTAAATACTTCTTAAGAAAGGGATCTTTCTCTTGAGTTTATTGGGTTAAGGTGTGAGCCAAGTAGGAAGAAGGGAAATAAAGGTTTGCACAGGGAAAAGTTACTGAATAATTCTGGGATTTGCTTAAATCTTATGTTCCTTGTGTTTGGGAGAGGAAAGAGATTTCAAAGTAATTAGATTTAATTTTTGTATTTAGGCATGGATAGTTCCTAAACAAGAACTTTCACTTACATAGAGAGAGATTTACTATCAATTCATGCAGATTGTTTAACAAATAACGCTCTTTCTTGGCAAAGCTATTTGCTTCTGAAATAAAACAGCTGATCACAAATTTTCCATTCCTTGGAAATATCTAAAAACAACTGTAGGGGAGGAAAATTGCTTCAATTGTGAAACTGGGGAATTGGTCCAGTCCCATCGTGACCCCTGTTCCAATTTCAAGGCTTATCCTTCCTAGCCTATGAATAATAATAATTATTTGAAATTCTACTATGTCAGAATCATGGTCCTTCCTTCTGTATCAGGTGATGCTAACCACTATCCTGAAAAGACTGAAAAAAGTCCACAGTGGCTTAAATATTCTATCAGTGTCCTAGTGCTGCCATAGCAAAGTGCCACAAGCTGAGTTGTTCAAAACATCAGAAGTGTATTTTCTCACAGTTCTGGAAGCTGGAATTTCAGAATCAAGGTATTGGCAGTACAATACTACTTCCAAAATTTCTAGGAGAGCATCCTTCCTTGCCTCTTCCAGCTTCTGGAAGTGCCAGGTGTTCCTTCCTTTGTGGCAGCATAACTCTTGTCCCTGCGTCTGTACTCACATGACCATCTTCCCTCTCGGTTTGTCTGTCTCTGTCTTCCCATGATGTCCTTTTTGTGTGCCTGTGTCTCCCTACTTCTTATAAGGATTCTAGTCATAGTGGATCAAGGGCCCACCATACTCAAGTACAACCTCATCTTAACTAATGACATCTGTAACACCTCTATTCCCAAATAGGTCACACTCCGAGCTACTGAGGGTTAAAATTTCAACGTATTTTGGGGGGCTAACATTGAAATCATAGCAAAGAGTAAGAAGTTGGTTTCTTGTTAAGATAACATGCTGGTAAACGGTTTGTATGCAGTCATTCAAGATCCAGATTGATAAAATCTCTATCATCTTCAAAAAGGGTTTCCAGTGTCATCCTAGAAGTTATGGCTATGCCAGATGTCAGAAGTGATAAAGGACATAGAGGACAAGAGTGAGAGGTTTTTATACGCTAGATGTGGAAATGGAACCTTTACCTCCTGCTCATATTCCAGTGACTAGAATGATGAAGAAGCCTGGCAAATGTGGTCCAGCTATATGTACAGGAGGAAAAGAAGAATACGGATTTTTCTGAGCAAGAAGGAATTTCTGTCACTCTTCTATACAGTGGCACTCTTGGGCATTTTACGAGAGAATGTGGATGTTTTCCTATATGATTGGGGTTACCGTACCTTCTGTTTTCTATAGGACTACCTTGGTTTATGCCTGTTGTCTCAGAAAAAATATTAATTGCATTTCCTTTCCCCCTCAAAAGTGAGCTGATTTGGATAATAATTTATATGGTCATCCTACCTATGAGAATAAAGTCCCAAGGATAAGGGAAGGTAAGCGGGAGAATCCCCAATACACACCTTTTTGTAAAAGAATATATCAACTTGCTGTGCTGCTCAAGGAAAACCATTTCATTTAATATGTTTCCAGTTCTACCAAAATGATTCTTGACAATATTCTGGATCATATGTCTTTAGCCTCCCCATAAACCAGAATGATTGAAAAGGTGTTTAAGACATTTTAATAAAGTTTAACTGTATACCTGTCTAGAAAATGTGCCCTTTAAAAATGTAATTTCTAACTGATCTGAGAAAAACAGATTTGGAGGCACCTATATGATAGTCTTATCTGCACTCAAAATAAATATATCTTGGGCACATTCCAAATGAAAGTTTTTGATGAGTGATCACTGTAATGAATATATAATCCAGGGAAGGGTTGCCTAACAGAGACCTGGTGCCAGGTCCCTGAACTACTGTGATTCTGCTTATCTGAGTTGAACGTGGTTTTACTTTGCTTGTAAAAGTACGTGTTAAAATATTCTTAAGATTGCCCTTGGGATTTCTTCACTCTTCTTGGAATTCCTCATCATAATGAAATGTTCCATTCACTGTATGTACTAGATTTAAGAAACAAAGTACCCTCTCATTTTTAAATTAGTCAAAATATAAAGAGAACTCAAACTCAAAAGAACTCATTTATCTTTTCCTACACTTCTATGGAGTGCTTCCACAGCTCCGTTGCCAATCCTTTGGTATAAAAGAACTCACAGACCCTCAAATTTGAACTTTAATTCTCTTGTATATAATTCAGGGAAGCCTGCTAAAATCCTTATAATGGGTAATAAGATTTAACTTAGCTTTTATAGAAGAGTCAGTAAAAGTAATCAAGTCTATATATACATTCGTGCTTTCTATAAGTAGCAATTCACAAAAGAATTCAAGTCTATATGTGAAAGGCATGATTGAGAATATGTTTCCCATTAAACATTTTACCAAGGTCAATGCATTTTCCTTTTATCACAACCTTCTTTCTCAGGGGTTACATGTGAAGGTTTATAGTCATCACAAATTCTTGCCAATATCTGTCAACTTAACAATGAAATACAGCTGAAAAGGCTTTGGACTATTCACTGGCCACAAACAGAAATTTTTTGAATGTCCTTCTGAGTCTTATACAAGTCTCCTGTGGTATTATGCTGGAAGAAAAATCTTACTCCAGTCTTACTGTTGCCTGAAAATTCAAAATAGTTTGACTATCCTTGATAGCTAGCTATGAAAATAGAGACAGCATTTTGCACAGTAATAATAATGCTGTCAGTGGTTTCAAATGTAACACACTCAAAAATAACTCTTCAATTACAATCATAAATATATTATCCACTTAAATTCCTATAGATTTGGATCATAAAAATATGCTAAATACACATGCCACAGTTTTTCCTTTAGAAATCACTTAGACAAATTCTAAGTGCTTTACAAAATGTGGAAAAGAAGGAAGGAAAGGGAGAGAGAAAACATGATTAATTAATGATAACACTAGGTTTTATACTTTTGCTTTTAGCACTGTGAAAAAAGCTAGAATATTACACCAGAAAAAATGAATTTATATCAATAATTTGGCTGGCATGTGCTTTATATCTACTGTAACAGCAATTAATATTTCTTCCAGTGACATAATTTTCAAGAGTTTTTGAGTCATTGAGATGGATAATTAGTACTTGATATTAATAGAGATATTTATAATCCAGATATTAATAATTACGACAGTTACTTATTTAATAATCACTTCATTCTGCACAAGTCTCCAGATTTTCTGAGCACATACTTTGGAAGAATACTTTAGAAAATAAATTTCTCATTTTTAGTAGCTTAACTCTCACTGAGGTGCAATTTTTTTTTCCTAAGGATGTAAATAGAATCAAT
The DNA here is from genome assembly GCF_017311325.1 of Ursus maritimus. Taxonomy (NCBI): domain Eukaryota; kingdom Metazoa; phylum Chordata; class Mammalia; order Carnivora; family Ursidae; genus Ursus; species Ursus maritimus. The sequence continues at coordinate 9,316,679 of NW_024426996.1, read as the reverse complement.
TAAGATGTGCAGAATGAGTAATGTGTATGATTCGAGTTCCAAAGAAGCATGAAAATAAAGCAATATTGGACATTTGTTTGATAAATGTCTCACAAGCAGATTTTAGATGTCTTGCATTTTTAAAAAGAAAACACATCAAGTGAAGAGTTAAAAAAAGTAAAAGAAAAAAGTCTGTTTACAAGACTTTAAGGAAGAAAAAGTATCAACTTCTAAACCTTCTTTTCAGATTCTCTGAGTATGAATTGCTGTTGGATTTTGGACACCAAGATCTCCTGGGCAAACTGGTTTTAAATTTCGTCTTGTTTTTGTTGTCTTTCGATTGTACTCCAGAAAATATTTTCAATCTCTTCTTCAGCTATTCCTGCCTAAATCCACCATTCCTGTATATTATATTCTACCTAACAAAAACAAAATCATAAATATAGATGCCAAATAATGGCATTCACATGTTTTCTTTTCTTTTCTTTTCTTTTCTTTTCTTTTCTTTTCCTTTAATTTAATTTTATCTTTTGATCCCCTCCTTTTTTAACTACTCAGCTCTAATCAGTACTAAAATTGTGTTATCTTCCCTGATTGGGAACTGTTATTATAGTATTATTGGTGTTGTGATGACAGCGACACAGCTAATATTTGTTAAGCATCATTATTGTCCAAGCACTGTGCTGGGTGCAGAGATGTGTGGAGAAAAGATCCTGGGCTCTCTTAATCAGATAGACTTGGATTCCACAGTCAGCTCCTTCTTTTACTTCATTTCCATGTGCTCTGAATAAGTCCCTAAGTTTTTCTGAGACTGTTTTCTCTGAATCTCTGATTCCTTATCATATTTAAGTTTCATATAGATTTGAATGTCTGAAGAATAAATGAAACATCATACTACTTGAAATGTTGTGCAGAAAGGAAACACTCAAGTATTCATTCCAGTCATTCTTGCTTTCTGCTCTTGTGCATTTCATTCACTTCTTTTCTTTTCATAATTCCATTGCAGAGGTTTATAGATTTTCTCGCTATCTACTCATTATATTTTTACAAGAACTCATGAAGAACCAGAGGATGTTCATTCTATTTCAAGGACTTTACTATCAAAGAAATGTCTACATTTTCATTGAATTACTACTGCTACTGGGCTTCTGTGGTTTACATTCAATGTAGTCTTTTTTTTTTTTTTTTTTTTTTTTTTTTTTTGATTTTGTGCTTTCCAGATTCCATTTGCCACTTTGTATTAGGAATTTTGCTCATACTGCTTTTTGTCTGTGCTCTGGGTTACTCTGAATAGGGCATTTTTTTTTCAGTGCTCATTCTCTATTCATATGTTTCATATCATCTGAAGTTTTAAAGGAACACCCTGTGGCTTCCTAGTCCCTCTCTCCTATAAATGCTCTTGTGTTCCACTGATTTCCCTGGCCACACAGAAAACATATTTTGACTTTTTCCTAGTCCTTTCTGTGACATTCAAGTTGTAGTCCTTTTTAGAACATTCTTTTCATGGAACAATGTAGTAAACATTTGGAAGCATCCTACAATGTTCTTAAGGCCACATATGTATGATGTGTTATACAACTAAGACCATCTTGGTAGATATATTCGCTGTGACATCTGATGTAAACACCTCTGAAGCTAAACTTTTGTACATATTTAAGAATGTTGCATGCTAGTTGAAAAGTTCTCTTGTATTAAGGATGCCTACCTCATTTTTGTGTGTTTTTCAAATATAATTTTTCTAGCTTGTTCTTTTTTATCCTTGGTTATTTTGCTTTTGCTGTTTCTGTAATTTGTTTTAATTAATGTACTAAAGTTGGAAATGTTTTTTGTTCAGGCTTATCAACTTTTTTGTTATTTTATAACCTTAGGATATTGGGAATATTTTCCTCACTTATGATTACATAAGTATTCATCAAGAATATAATTCTTTGAGTAATATCATAGTTCCATTTTTTTAATTATTTAAATGTTTAATCTACCCAGGATTTATTTTGGTGTACAGAATTAAGTGCAGTCCTAGGTTTCTATATATTGATAAAAGCACTTACTATCTTTAATCTTCACGTGATTTCAAATGCAGCTTTTAACAAGTGGTATGTGTTTATGCAGGCACATACACATTTGTGTTCATATAAATATATCTCTGCTTTCAGAATTTCTATGTTCTGTTTCTCCATTTCTTCTTGGGCCAATTTTATATCCTTTAATTATCATAGTTTTATCATTGTGTGTGTGTGTGTGTGTGTGTGTATGGCCACATGTCACCTCATTACTATTCATTCTTAAACTTCATTATTTTCTTCTTGTTTTTCATCTTTGAGATAAAACAGTTATATGAAAAAAATTGAAAAGGTTTTCATGAACTATTCTGTTTGGGAAAATTGATATTTTTACAACATAAGATGATACCATATCTTTTTATTTCTTCCAGTTCTCAGATTTTTTCTTCATATAGGGTTTTTATAAGTTAATTTTATTTCTTTTTTTGTATGATGTCTTTAAAATTTTATTTTCTTAATTTTTAATTGTTATTATAAACTAACTTTGGACCCGTGAATACATGCAACTATTTTACAGGTATTGGGAGTCTGAATCCAGATTCAAACTCTTAACAGCTATAATAAAAGTTATGTTGCCTTTTTTCACTCTTGTATAGCTCTACAGCACTGGAGACCAGCTCTATAAATAGCAAAAATTTAACCAGTAACAGATTTCACTACTATTTCAACTCAAAAACACAAAAGCAGGAACAAAAAACAAACAAAAAGCCTTAACGTATTTTCTAGATGTATGAACAAGTTACTGCCTCAGACTTTTCATCTAGAAAGGGACTTTTTAAAAGTACATAACTCTTAGTTTTTTGTTGTGAAGATTAAAAGGATCATCAAGCAAAGCATATACAGTTGCATGTCAATAATTCTTAATTTTTTCCTTGATATCTTCATTAATATTCTTAGGAAAGCCATAGGCCATTTACATTCTCTGTTGGATTGTCCATTTGAATAAATTAAAGGTAGAAACCCAGCTCTCATGATCTCCATTCCAAAATTCCTGGAGAATGGGATCAGTAGCAGCTTTAGTAAGATGTTGATGTATTATGTCCAGATGAGAAAGCTCATAAATCAACCGAGTAGCTGGTATTGTAACCATATTCTATAGGCTTTTAACGTTCATACAAGTAATTTATATGCATAATATATGAACAGTAGATTTATTATTTTCAGATTTTTTATGCATTTTTACTTGTTTTCTTTGGGTTTGCAATGTGCCTTTTTTCTAATCTATTGAGTTGAATGCTTAGTTAATTTATTTTAGTTATTTCAACATTAAAAGCATTTTAAGCTACAACTTTTGTTTTTCAGAATGCCGCTGTTTGGGCAACTCGTACATGTAGATATGAAGAGTTCTCAATAGCATTACCACATAAATAAAATGAAATTGTAGATTCAATTTCTTTTTGAAGGAAGAGATATTTAGAAGCATAGCTTTCGAAAATTCTTGTCATTCAAAAATGATTACTTGTTATATCAAATTTTATTGGATTTCCGTCAGAGATTTTGCCTATAGTATCAATTTCTGAAAATGTATTGAGATATTGTGGCATGATCAATTAGATTCCAATGTTCCATCTACAAATAATACATATTTTTAAAATTGTTAATTTACATTTTTAATTAAAAAATTTTAATAAACTTCCTTATCATTTTATCTTTTCCCTTTGGAGGAAGTGTCACCATTTTTAACCTGATGACACCTGCTTTAAATGGCCATTCACTAACCTACACGGAAAATGGCCATTATAAGCTGTATTACTTCCACTTCATGACAACTAAACCTATATGCTTTTTGTGCTTGTATAAAAAGGTAATAACAATAATAAATGGTTATAAGTTTTGAGTCTTAAAAATTTGTCAGACATTTTGTTAATCCCCAAACATATTTCTTCTAACAGCTTGAAAGTCCATATTATATAATCACCATTTCACAAGTGGGGAAACCACGATTTACAGAAATAAAGTAACTAGTAAGTATCAGATCCTTTATCGGAAACTAGTCTGACAACAAATTCCATAATACTATCCATAATAAAAATATAATTTAATGTCAACAAGTAAAATATAACCATAATAAAGTAGTAAAACTCGGTATTATGAGTAATAATGTGCACTAGCTCCATAATTCTAACAAGGATGTTTATATTCATCCCCTGTCTAGCAATACAGCTTGTGGCTCAGAAAACAAAAAATAAAAACATATAGCAGCTAATTCTATATTTTGTCTTTTCCAATAATGAAACTAGAAAATTTAAAATAGATCAATTTACCCAAGGAAAAATACTGTTGCTATCCTGGTCTAATTTTAGTATTTTTTATTCACCGTAAATTTTTTGTTACTATGAAGTCTAAAATTACAAATCCTGGGGTGAGGAATTCAGCCTTTTGCTTAATTTTAACAATTCCTCAAGAATACCTCTGTTTTCCTCAAATAGTAGTTTTCCAGTTGGGGGTCTTTGAAAAATCACTGTAAATTATTCAATATTATATGATTTAATGTTTCAGTGATTTTGTGATTTAATATTTTGAACAGTTAGAAGTTATGGATAGTAGTAAATCAACGAATAAACTGTTGAAGTGCTTTTGACAGATACTGACATTCTAAAGCTGGCTGTCCCATTATAAATAATGCTCGTCGAGTTCACTCTTTCTATACTATCCTGCATTTTTTGTTTCTGTCGCTGTTTTTTCTCTCTTGCTCTAATTCTTCCTTTTACCTCTTCTTCTCCTTCTATTCTTCCTTAATAGGAATTCTAAGGAAATGAAGTATATAGTTATAGTTTGCTGTCATCACTGAGTAATGTGTTATATCTTCTATTATTTATTTTAAAAAATTAAGTAAGTGGAAGTTGGTACTTCTCTTTACAAAAGGAATTCAGAAAAGGAGGTATCAATAGATGACATTTTCTGAAAAACACTAGTTTTCTGCAACTCTAAATCCAGCTCTCATCTATATCAATGAGTAAGTCATTAATACTCATTTTCTTATACCCCCCTTTTTGTAGTTTAAGTCTATTTTGATGCAAATTCATTCTATCTTGACCAAATTTTAGCAAAGAATTTTGTGCTTTTCAGAATTCTTCCAACTGTTTCTCCTGTGCTGTAGATGAAAAGCACATATTTTCACCATTACAGTCATCAAATTCTTTTCCTTTATGTATAGATCATTTCCAGCTTGACATAGGTAACTGCTGAAAAGGAACACAGCATACAAAATTTCTTTATATAAGGCTTCAATTGGTGATACAATTGCTTCCCTGTTTCAAGACCTTTATGGTTCCAGGTTTGCTCCTCTTCTATATCATTGAAAGGTATTTTTCCTTGTAAAAATTGTTTACAGTTAGCCTCAGGAGATGCTCTAATAATTTTTAATACTAAAGGTACTGCCTGTGGACATTGTTACAACAGATAACAAAGTACAAGGTAAGCGTCCATTGTTATGTGAAAAATATTTCTTTGTACTCTCCCTTATCTTTTTTCCCTCAAATGCACTACAAATTTCCTATATATCACATCATGATAGAACAGCTTCTTTGATGCAGTTGACAGAATGAAAATAAAAATTTTTTATGTCTGAAGATAGCTTTTGCCTAAATTCAGCTAAGATAGTAATTCTCTATTAAATAATACTTTAGAGATTTTAAATTAAAATATTTTAATACATATACTTCTATTTTATTTTGTCATTGTAACCGCATTGGTCATTTCAGACATCATAGCAAAATATTAAAATTACAGAACTTTTGAAACATTTTCTTACATATTTTTAATGTCTTTATTGTAATGCTATTTCCACATTCAGAAATTCTACCTATATATTTTTAAGATTTTATTTATTTATTTGAGAGAGAGAGAAAGCATAAGCAGGGAAAGAAGCAGAGGGAGAGGGAGAAGCAGACTCCCTGCTAAGTGGGAGCTGAACATGGGGCTCGATCCCAGGACCCAGAGATCATGATCTGAGCCAAAATCAGATGCTTAACTAACTGAGCCACCCAGGTGCCCCAGGGATTCTGCCTTTTAGAAACGGTTTTATATTTTTTACCAAAGCTTAATCCAGGCATAATATTGAAATCTGTGTGAATGCTATTTAGGTTTAAAAATTAATTAACTAGGGGCGCCTGGGTGGCACAGTGGTTAAGCATCTGCCTTCGGCTCAGGGCGTGATCCCTGCGATCTGGGATCGAGCCCCACATCAGGCTCTTCTGCTATGAGCCTGCTTCATCCTTTCCCACTCCCCCTGCTTGTGTTCTCTCTCTCGCTGGCTGTCTCTATCTCTGTCAAATAAATAAAATCTTTTAAAAAAAATTAATTGACTAACTTTATTAGATATATCACTAACATTCCAAGATAAAGATGTACAAGGTGATTTTTTTAACTTACTTATTTCTATTTTTTTCTGGTGGAGTTGTTTTTATTGGCTAATGTGTCAAATTATTCAGTAGATCAGAATAGAAATATATATATATGTATATAAAACATGTATTACATAAAGCTGTAAACCTCATTTTTCTTTCTATAATACATATTTTTATTTGTGTGCTACTACATAGGTAAGATAAATTTCAGATTAAGCATAATTCCTTGCTCACTACTTGTAACTTTACCCTTTTCTGCTAACTGAATTATAACACGCCAGAGTGTATGGTTATGCATATCCATTTGAGTTGTCCTAGGATATCATATAAGTCTTTTGGGGGCATCAAAGGCACTCAGTTACTTATTCTAAAGTTCTTTCAGAGCTAAATCCCTTCCCCACAATTAACTGAATAGGTATATTGGACACTACTTGAAAATCCCCTACAAAATTGAACAAATTGGAGCTATTTGTGGCTTTGTTTGCTGATGTTCAGATTGGTAGTGGTATATGTCTTTGAGGAATTCATTGAAGTGGCAGTGTACCATGGCCGAAATGGATTGCTCATTTGCTTGATGGATGAGCATAGAAAAGCAAGCAGTGTATGGAAGATTTCCCCAAAGGTCGCTGCTTCTTATGGCTATGGAGTGTGAATGGTGGAATCACTTTGGCTGTTAAGTGGCTTGGCTGCTAAACTGGAAACAATAATAGCCAATGCTGGGCAAGAGATTCACAGATGCCATGCATACTTTGCTTCTGCTCTATTAACCAAGAAAGAACCCACTGCACCAAATTTACATTTCTGTAATTTAAATCTACATTTCTATAACGACAATATGGCATACCTTTAGTCTCCTCAAAAGTGCAAAGTTTTCTATTAAATGTCTAATAATAAATATCTCCATACCATAATGATAGTTTGATGTTCTCTTGTTTAGTTTAGCTTCATGCTGAAAGCTTTCAAGTCATTTTTTAATGAAAGTCCTGGCACAAATCTATAATGATTCTGAGTTACTGACCTTAAGCAATCAATGTTCTTCATGAGGGCAATTTAATGCAGTAGTCATAGTAGTGATATCACTTGGCTCAGGTGTGTTTGCTTGGAATATATAGACTCCATTCTGGATTCAAACGAACTGATTATAATATAGATCTGCTCTATCAGATCATAGTTACTCAGGAATGATGGCAATGTGTGCTTTATACTGTACAAATAGAATTATCGGTTTATCATTCCATCTGTCTCTTTTAAATTTGAAACATTAGAAAGACAAACTCTGTCTCATCTTCTCACCCAATTCTAGTCAACATTTGATTTAGCAGTCTTAGATTTCTTGAGATGAAAAGGTTTCAAAACTTTATTAATTATACAAAATAATTGGTAGTATTTTCTATTTCAATTATGTTAATTTTCCCAAAAACATCTAAAATTCTATCCCTATTACATAACCTTCCCTTTTTCTGCTGATGAGTTATTTTGTCCATACATTTCTACCACCACCCTCTAAAAATGAATCATTGCTTAGTATTTGCCCTGAAGCAATTTGTGCACACCTCATAATACCATATATTTTATTGAATAGATGGTCCCTGGATTTCCTAGTACTCAAATTATGCATATGCATGCATTTTAGGCACTAAAATACTGGTAATTTATGGGTATAATTTTAGTTAGTTAGTTCTTATATATGACAGCTGTGTGTATTTGAGAGTAGGAAACACACTGATAGTTAACTTTATTTACAGTTAATGTATTCCAATCCGTCTAGTAATGGAAGTCAGTAATACCTTGCCTATATGTATGAACAGGAGATGATGATACTAGATTTTATACTTTATTTAATAATAGACTATTTAAGAAAATAATGTCTTATAAAGAGAGAAAAAACACTGTTCTTTAAAAATGTACTTTGTGAGGAAATGGAATGAAGATCTCTTTTGAATAGCTATAAATTTTAAGAGAAAACTTACAGGGTGTAAGAAAATTAATGCTGTTTACTTTAGGGTAGTGTGTGTGTGTGTGTGTGTGTGTGTGTGTCTGTGCCTGACTCCCTGAAAAATTAACCAGGTACATACCCATTATTATGTAGATATTTCATTGGTGAATTTAAAATCCACTTGTTGAAATACAAAGAGACATATTTTTATTTTGTGTTTTACTGCAAACTATCCTGTGGAACTTTAACTTACAAAACTATAATCTAATGTGTGAAACCAGTGTAGTCTAAATTGACAGATAAAATTATATACAGGCTGGAGAATTCAAATTAAATTAAGGTAAATGTAAACTCCTGAATGATGAGGAAAATGCCTTCAATATCTTTGTAGTCTTCTGTTCCTGAAATTATTATTATTATTAATTATTATTATTATTATGTGTTATACATAATAAGCATTAATAAATATTTCAGGAACAGATTTCACTTAGGACAGAATTTTTCTTCATAATAGACCATGAAATAATAAAACTACATGGAAAGTTTAGAACAATTAGCTGAATATGCCATAAAAACAAACTCTATTTGAAGAAGAGGCCTTGAGTATCAATTATACCATTGGTATACATATTTCTTTTTTTTATATAGATATTTTATTTATTTATTCGACAGAGATAGAGACAGCCAGCAAGAGAGGGAACACAAGCAGGGGGAGTGGGAGAGGAAGAAGCAGGCTCATAGCGGAGGAGCCTGATGTGGGGCTCGATCTAATAACGCTGGGATCACACCCTGAGCCGAAGGCAGACGCTCAACCGCTGTGCCACCGAGGCGCCCTGGTATACATATTTCATACAGGAAACAAGATCACAGATCTCTGCTCCAATTCATTATCTCAAAATAGGAAATAAGTCCATATCCTCTTGGCCTGAGAAGCCAGATCCATTATTTACTAGCTATTGTCCCAAATATATATTCTCTACTTCTTTTTGATCTTGGTGAATTATCATATAGCATGAAGACAAGCACTGATTAATTCTTTTAAGAAGAAGACTTTCTCAAAAATCTTCCCAATTCCACCTCTATAAAATTCCTGTTATATAACTGTAAAATGAGCAATGTCCACCTGTGCTATTTTTTAAAGGCATGCAGAATGACAGGGAACGAATTAGATGAAATGCTTCTGAATCATTTAGCTACTTCAGAACTCAGGTCTATGAGTGATAGAAGGCCAATTCCAATTAGTACCTAAAGCAGACTTTTCCTGAATTTTTTCAGCTGACTTACCCATAAAGGAGAGTAGTTAAAGGGAAATAATGGACCAGATTTTCACCATTGAAAGAGAGAAAGAGTGCCTTGTATCTGGGCCAAGCATTTGCTTTGAGACTGTTGGTAACTTGCCACTCCATAAGGTGGGAAAAGTAATCTCTGCCAAGAAATGGTCAAAGCATTATGTTACAAACCTCTCACTGGAAAGAGCTAGAATCAATGAGAGATTGGCCCCAGGGCTAAGGATTACTCTCATCCTTCATATTCATACAACTCAACTATACAGAACCCTTCTTTATTTAGCTCTCTATGACATTAAACATAGATCTTGAAAACTTTAATCTTTAGGCATGATAGGAAGGGGCAGTCAAATAAACATTCAGCCCAACTAAAGTATTTGACAGAGTCAGAGACTTCATAGTCAGCAGGCAAGTTGTTCTGCCAAAAACCAAATGAATCAAAGAACTTGCCAAGGAACCAGCTAGTGGGAAAGGAGTGTGCAGGCAGCCATCACAGAGCCCAAGTCTGCTCCTAGAAAATCTGTTCAAGAGCCTGGCATCTGAGGATTAGCCTGGCAGCTGCCAAGTGTTTGGCCACAGCTGTTAGTTTGGGGGGATAAGCTGAAGTACACAAGAGTGAAAGGGAAAAGTGGTCAAAAACACAGCAACGCCAAATAGATCTGAATGCAAAGTGGTTTGTTTTCTTGCTGTCGTAATATTCAACCACTTTTGAGTGGAGGAGGTTAGGCTTTTCTGAGTTGTTATGATGCACCACTGGACAATGATAAGCAGTGCATATAACTGTAGTGAATTCTGCAATGTTCTTTGAAAATATAATTCTTGATGTTTTGGCAAATCCAAAAATGCATACCAGGCAAAGATAGTTTGAGGACCCTCTTTTCTAGTCTTCCTTCCACAAAGGCACCAGCTGACTTAATGCCAACTTACAGCAATACAGGGACCCCCTCACGTGTGTTGCTTGCATTTTTCCTCCTAGATTAAGCTCCAAAAGATAGACCTTTTCTCTTATATCATCCATTTCCTCAACACTAATCTTTCATAAACTTCACTGTCACACATCTATTTCCTGCTCCAAAACTGTTACAAAAGTAAAATATAATATCATTATTGTTAAGGGGCTTATATTAGCAAAGGCATGTGCTATTTCTAGGTCAGGGTAACACCCTTGAGTTTTGGAGGTAAATACATAAGTATGAAATTATTAAAAGTGGAATAGTCACCTCTCTAATGTCTAAAACAATGAAGACCAAAATCAGGTTCCTTTTGAAAACCCTTAAACAATATGTGAGGTTATGTGTCGCAGCTTTTATCAGATTCTTACTGCCAGACTTTCCTTCATTAGATACCATGTAGTCTGTTAATAATCTGAGTACCTTGGAACTTTAACGCTTGGGATTCTTCTCTTAAAATGTGGTGAAGCTAACTAACTACTTAACTAAAGAGTTCAGGAAAATCTGAGCTAACAATAGGAAGATGGGATCCAAAGGCAGATATTCTATATCAAGGACTGCCCACAGGGACCATTCACAAATAGCATAATCAGAAACCTTCCCATAATGTCTTGGGAAGACAGTTACTCTTCTCATTATAATGTTGTTTGTGAGTATTTGAGCTAATATTTAAGGTCAGTGTTTATTTCTAAAAAAAGTATGTTTGGTCAATGACTCTTAGTGTCCATAATTTTTTAAACTACCCAAAAATCATCCAATTAGATGTTTGCTCTTTTGGCTACTATCAAAGGCAAACCTAATTCTGAAGAATTGAAAATTTAAATGGATGAAGTATTTGGGGAAGTTTAGATTGTCTAGAATGAAGAAGGGGGAACAAGCCCACCGAAAGCTTAAAATAATTGCAGTCTTCATCTCTTCAATTCAAAAAAACGAATAATAAACTCTGTACCCAGAATGCATCAAGCACTAGGAATACCAAAATGGATAAGGAACTTCCCTTCCATGGTATAATAAGTATCATTTTTGTTATAATTCCAGTAACAAGAAGAACACTGCACAGATGAAAAGAAAGAAAAACATTAAAAAGGAATATAATTTTTTCCTTGTAATGAGAACTCAGGATTTTCCCTCAACAACTTTCCTATATACCATACGGCAGTGTTAGCTATAGTAATCACGTTGTACATTACATCCCTAGTACTTAATTTTCTTACAACAGAAGTTTGAACCTTTTGACCAGTTTCCTCCAAATTCCCCTTTTCCCCAATTTCTCCCTCTGGTAACCACAAGCCTGATCTACTTTTCTATGAGTTTGGTCAAATATCTTTGTTGTTTGTTTGTTTGTTTGTTTTTGCTTGTTTTGCTTTTAAGATTTCACATGTAAGTGAAATCATACAGTATTCATCTTTTGCTGTCTGACTTATTCCACTTAGTATAATGCCTTCAATGTCCTTCCTTCCATGTCATTATAAGTGGTAGGATTTACTTGTTTCTTACGGCTGAATATATGCCACAACTTCTTTATCCATTCATCCACTGATGAACAATTAGGTTGTTTCCATGTCTTTGCTATGTAAATAATGCTGCTATAAGCATGGGGGTGTAGATATCTTTTTGAGTTAGTGTTTACATTTCCTTTGAATATAGTCCCAGAAGTAGAATTGCTGGATCATATGGTAGTTCTATTTTTAATATTTTGAGGATCCCCCATACTGTTTTCCATTGGGGCTGCACCAATTTGCAATTGCACCAACATTGTACGAGGGTTTCCTTTTTCCACATCCACACGAGAATTTGTTCTCTTTGTCTTTTTGATGATGGCCATTCTAACAGGTATGAAATGATATCTCATTGTCATTTTGATTTGCATTTCCCCTAATGACTATGATGTGGATCATCTTTTCTGTACCTATTAGTATTTCATGTATCTTCTTTGGAGAAACTTTTATTCCAGTCCTTCGTTCATTTTTTAGTGTGTTTGTTTTGTTTTGGGTTGGCATTTTGTGCTCTTGACTTGTATGAGATCTCTGTATATTTTGAATATTAACCCCTTAACAGATACATCGTTTGCAAATATTTTTTCTCAGGTTGTCTTTTCACTTTGTTGATGGTTTCTGTTGCTGTGCAAACCTGTTTTTGTTTGATATAGTCCCACCTGTTTATTTTGGTTTTCTTGCTTGTGCTTTGGTGTCATATCCAAAATGTCATATCCAAAAATGCATTACCAAGATCCATGTCAGGGAGCTTTATTCCTATTTTATTCTAGGACTTTCATGCTTTCAGGTCTTACACATTGAAGTCTTTAATCTATTTCAAGTTAATTTTTGTGAGTGGCATAAAATATGGGTCCAGTTTTATTCTTTTAGATATAAATATCCAATTATCCTAGCACCATTATGGAAGGGATTATCTTGCCTCCATCCTATGTCACCATCTTGGAGATGTCATTCTTGCAAAGCATTTTTAAGTGTAGTATCCCATTTGATGCTTATAGATATCCAGCAATGTGGATATTATTTCCATTTATTCTGACATCGAATTCTAAAAATCTACTTTATTGATAAACATGCATTATAAATCTTATTCAGCCTTAATACAATAGTAGCATACAAAAAGCGTTTTTATGGTGATAATTTAGATGTCTTGTTCTCAATTTGGTTGTAATTGTGCATCTAAAAGTATTTCTTTTGATGTCGTGTTAATGTTCAGATCTCAATTTATTCAACATTTTAAAGGCAGTAATATTTGTGAAAAAATCTTCTATGATATTCTTTTTTTTCCTCTCTTTGTCTCTTTCTTTGTCTCTCTCTCTTCCTATTCCTCTCACTTTCACTATCACTGTCTTTTCCCCTCTCCCTCACCCTTTCCCTCTTTCTCCCTATCTTATTTTTTTTTTAATCAAGCATTTGACATTTACCTAAGTACTCTGAAATATTCTTCTGTTGGGGGGGGGATTAGAAGTTGTTACAGAACTGGGGCACCTGGGTGGCTCAGTCAATTAAGCATCTGACTCTTGATTTCGGCTCAGATCATGATCTTAGGATCATGAGAGTGAGCTCCAAGTGGGGCTCCCTGCTCAGTGGGGAGTCTTCTTGAATTCTCTCCCTCTTTTTCTGCCCCTCACTTTCCATGGGCACTCTCTCTTTCTCTCTCAAATAAATAAATAAAGCTTTAAAAAAAAAGTTGTTACAGAACTAAAAAATAGTAAAAGTTGGGGTAATACTCCACTTCTGGCATACAAAGGCAGGACTTCAAAGTAGGAAAATGGAATATTATCTTGAGAAAGGAGTGTCAAACCACTCTCTATTTATTCTTTTTGAATTTGTCAAAGTTCAGGCCTAGAGAATCTGGTTCATAGAGTTCCTCCAGAAAAATAACTCATTTGCCTCTAGTATATATCATACTTCTTTATCTGCCTCTACCTTTGAGCAGTAGGTGTTAGGTACTAGAGTATAAAAACAAATGTCCCTCCCCTGAAGCAGTTCAGAGAGTTAGGATATAGCAGGTGGGATGGGGTGTGGTGGTAAGTCCTGTGTTGCTAATGAATCATTTCTGCCTTATGTCAATTCTCAGAGACCAGGGTTCTAAGTTTTGAAAAACTATGAAGCAAACCACATTTCTCTTTTCTCCTCTAAAAATAACTTTTTGTCTCACAAATTAGTTATGCTTTATTAGTATATATACAAATATTTTAAAATACTAAAAATATTTTCCTCTTCACAGATTTTAGGAAAAGACAATTTTTAGGAGTGATCATGAGTGATTTTAGAGTGTAATCACTGAAGGCATTATACCTATGACTTACAGGTGTACTAACCCTCTTTCCACTGCTCTGTCTCCTGCCCACACATTTGCCCTATACAGTACAAGACTGACCTAGAGAATGAGTACATCTTCCTCACCTACTCAGTCTTATAAAGTAGACAGTGGAACCAAATAAAAAGGCTATAAAAGGAAATATACTTTATAAAGAATATAACGTGACAATACTTTTTACCTTTTTAAAATAATTTTTTATCATTCTCTTCCACACAAAAAATAAACTCTTACACTTCTTGGACATGTTCTTCTCTATACCAAAACCCAAACAGATCCCTCTTTGAAGTCCTACAAAGGCTGTTAGGATCTGGGTCACTTAAAATCAGAAGAAGGGAAACAAGGAACCCCTGTTTCCACAGATTTTTACCTTTCTCCTCTGTGGTTGTAACTACTCAAATGGAGGCACCACTATGAGTACTTAATACTATTCCTTTCCCATATCTTTTATTCCCTTCTTAGATTCTCCATTCCTTTCCCAAGTTATTATTTGAGATAGCTTCTTATTTAAGAGTTTTTCTTTAAACAAAGGTCATGTTTATGTCATAGCAGTAGGTTTTTATTTTGATGGATTAAATACACTGTAGGAATTTGAGTTTCTCATATACTTCAATAAAAAGAGATTAGGCTTGTACACATGTATTCCTAGTTCCCTAGCTGCATTTCTCTGTGGAATGCAAGTGTTTGTGTATTCTTGTTATATTTTTAGGCTCATGAGAATTCATGATCTATCCTGAAGATTGGGCTAAAAAGCAAAGATTAACTCAAATGTTTTGGCATAGAATATTTTGAAATGAACATTCCTATAGGATGGAGTAGGAAGATATTGCTAATAAAGATGATCTGTAGGCATTTTTATAAATAAATGAATTCTAAATGTGCTACCTCTCTGCCTTTTCTCACTGTCTCTTTGGGTATTCCTCTCAAGTTCACAGAATCAGAATATCACCAAGATGCTCTAAGCTCTTCAGTGTGATGACTCATTGAATCCTATATTTCTTCAATTTCATTATAAATATTAAAAGTAATTTCCATATCACTCTTATTCTCATTTATTTGATGCAAAACACTCATTTATATCTATGTTATTCACAACTTTTTACCCAGGACCTACATCATGCCCAGCATATAACAGACCATAATGAATCCTTGTTAATGATGATATCATCCTGGGTAGCCTGGGAAGATGATAGAGTAGAAGGATGATAGGCTCATTTCACCCCACAGATACACTTAGATAACACACACATCGGTGTAACTAACCCAGAAAATAAACCAAAGACTGGCAGAGCCTACTCTACCGTTAATCGTAGAGAGGGGACCACATCTAAAAGAATAGGAGGGGCAGAGTTCTGTTTGGGAACCAAACTAACCTTCAAGACTAACCACTTACAGAAGGGACACTATAGACATAATGGAGGGAGAGGAACAGACCTCACACCAAACACCCCAAACACAGGGGACCTATACTACGAAGATGACTTCCCACAACAAAATGGCTTTGAAAACCAGAGGGGCTTAAACCACATGAGCTTTACAATCAGTGGGACTTAACACTGGGAGCTTTAAAAATCAGTGGGCTTGGGGTGCCTGGTTGGCTCAGGTAAGCATCTGATTCTTGATATTGGCTCAGGTCATGATCTCAGGATCAGATCTAGCCCCATGTTGGGCTCTGTGCTGAACGTGGAGCTGCTTAATAATCTCTCTCTTCCTCTCTCTCTGCCCCTCCCCAACCATTTTCACACTCTTCTCTCAAAAACAAACAAACAAACAAACAAACCAGTGGGCTTAGCTCTAGGAGAGCCAGACAGCTATAGAAAACAGTACCTGGGGCGCCTGGGTGGCACAGCGGTTAGGTGTTTGCCTTCGGCTCAGGGTGTGATCCCAGCGTTGTGGGATCGAGCCCCACATCAGGCTCCTCTGCTATGAGCCTGCTTCTTCCTCTCCCACTCCCCCTACTTGTGTTCCCTCTTTTGCTGGCTGTCTCTATCTCTGTCGAATAAATAAATAAAATCTTTAAAAAAAAAAAAAAAGAAAACAGTACCTGCCCTTAAAGAGGTAGCATTAAAAAGAGCCCCTCCAAGAAACAGCATAGAAGCAGCAATTTGAAGAGCACCTGGAGTATACAGGAAGATTTATTTGCTATATTTGCCAATCACAGTGACTGCACTGGAGGAGGAAGGATCTTTAGGAGACTTCTCCAAGGACAAAGAGCTGGTAAGTGTCATTTCTTTCCCCCACTTCCCAACATAGATACTGAGACATCTGTAGAACCAGTGTGAACACTTGCCACCTAACCTGCTAACACTGTGAGCTTCCCATCATGATCTCCTTGGGACTTACTCCACTCAACCGAAAACACTCAGCAGGAGTCCGTCCAAAGTTGCACCTGAGGCCTCTGATTCTGCAAGAAGACAGTGGCCAATACCACTCCAAAGTGACTCTTGCCATGGAGAGAGGGAAAGATAACCACACACAGTGGTCTGGGGGCAGACATCTGATCTGGCTGTTGTCCTCGCTCACCAACAAAAACCTCACAGGGAGCCACACAAGGAAAGAGCACTGTATTTGGAGGTCACTGCAGCTGCAACAGACAGATTGGTGGCAAACAGTCTGATTGCAGAACCTGCCCACCAATGAAAGCCTTTCAGGGGACAATGCAAGAAGAGCACCCTGCAGGTCAATGTGGTGGCAATTTCAGTAAATGAGCTGAGGGAAGTTATCTGGTCTGATCCAACTGTAACCCCATAATAGCACAGAGACCAAACTTTTCCCACAACAGGCAGAGGGCCACTGTCGCTGACTAGACTAAAGGCAAACGGGGTTCGATCACAACAGTAAGACAAATGCAACACACATAGGAGATACCCTGAAGTGTCAGTTTCTGGTGAACAGGAAAAATTGCACTACAGAGCACAATAGGACCTCTTCTTCATAAGGCAATACTTTCAAAATCAGGAGATGTACCTGACTTTCTTAATAAATAGAAACACACAGAAAGATAGACAAAATGAGGGGACAGAGAAATATGTCCAAAATGAAAGTACAGAACAAAATCACAGCAAAAGAACTAAATGAAACAGAGATAAGCAATATGCCTGATAGAGAATTCAAAGTAATGGTCATAAAGATACTTATTGGACTTGAGAAAAGAGTGCAGAATCTCAGTGTACCTTCAACAAAGAGAAAGAAAATATAAAAAAGAATCAGTCAGAAATTAAGAACTCACCAATTGAAATTAAAAATATACTAGATGCTAGAAAAGGCATCTGGGTCACTCGGTTGAGTGGCTGATCTTGATTTCGGCTCAGGTCATGATCTTGGGGTCCTGGAATGGAGCCCCACGTGGGCTCCACGCTCAATGGGGAGACTGCATCAGGATTCTCTCTCTCCCTCTGCCTCTCCCACTACTCAGTCTCTCTCAAATAAATAAATATTTTTTAAAGAAATACACTCAATGGAAAAAAAAAAAACAGCAGACTAGAGGAAATAAAAAATAGGTCAGTAAGCTGGAAGACAGAGAAATGAAAAGCAACCAAGATAAACAACAAAAAGACAAAAGAATAATAAAAATGAAAGAGATTAAGGGAATTCAGTGACATCATCAAGTGTAAAAACATTTGCATTATAGGGATCCCAGAAGAAGAAAAGAGAGAAAAGGAAACAGAACATTTATTTGAAGAAATAATAGCTGAAAACTTCCTGAATCTGGGGAAGGAAACAGAAATCCAGAAGGAGGTACAGAGAGCCCCCCAAAAAATCAAACCAAAGAGGTTCACACCAAGACACATAATAATTAAAATCTCAAAAAAAGCAGTGATAAAAAGAGAATTTTAAAAGCAGCAAGAGAAAAGAAAACAGCTACATACAAGGAAAACCCCATAAAGCTATCAGCTGATTTTTCAGCAGAAACTTTGCAGTCCAGGAGAGAGTGGCATGATAAATTTAGAGTGCTGAAAGAAAGAAAAAAATCCTGCAACCAAGAATACTCTACTCAGCAAGGTTATCATTCAGAATAGAAGGAGAGATAAAAAGTTTCCTAAACAAAGAAAAGTTTAAGAAATACAACACCACTAAACATACAAGAAGGGAATTCTTTGAGTGGAAAGGAAAGACCATAAGCAGGTAAGAAAAGTAGAAAAGAAAAAAAAATCCCAGATACATATAAACATAATAAAAGTAGTAGATTGATCACTTATAAAACCAGTACAGAGGTTAAAGCACAAAAGTAATAAAATCAAGTATATCTATAAAATCAGTCAAGGAATTCACAAACTAGATGGATGTAAAGTATACCATTTACATAAAATGTAGGGGGAAAGGAGTAAAAATTTAGTGCTTTTAGAACGGATTCAAACTTAAGTAACTATCAACTTAATATAACCTGCTATATGCAGAAGATATTATATATAAAACTAATGGTAACCACAAATCGAAAATTGGTAACAGATATGCAAAAAGTAAAGGGAAAGGAACCCAAGCATATCACTAAAGAAAAGCCATCAAACCACAAGAGAAGAGAGCAAGAGAAGAAAAGAACAGAGAACTACAAAAACTATAAAAAACATAAAACAAGTAATAAAATAGCAATAAGTACATACCTATCAATAATTCCTTTGAATGCAAGTAAAATAAACACTCCAATCAAAAGACACAGGGTGAATGAATGGATGAAAAAGCAAGACCCATATACATGCTGCCTACAAGAAATGCATTTCAGACCTAAAGACGGATTTGAAAGGCAGATTGAAAGTAAAAGGATGGAAAAATATTTATAATGCAAATAGAAGTGAAAATAAAGTTGGGATAGTAATACTTATGTTGGACAAAACAGACTTTAAAACAAAGACTGTAACAACATACAAAGAAGGACACTACATGATCATAAACAGAACAATCCAACAAGAAAATATAACAATTATAAATATTTATGCACCAAGGGAACAAAGAAATAAAGCAACTATTCAAATAATAGCAGGGGACTTTAACACCTCACTTAAGTCAATGGATAAATCATCCAGACAGAAAATCAACAAGGAACAGTAGCTTTGAATGACACATTGGACCAGATGGATCTAACAGATATATTCAGAACATTCCATTCAAAAACAGTGGAATACACATTCTTTTCAAGTGTACATGGAATATTTTCTGGAATAGATCACTTGTTAGGCCACAAAACAAGTCTCAACAATTCAAAAAGATTAAAATCCTACAATGCATCTTTTCTGTCCACAAGAGTATGAAACTAGAAATCAATCACAAGAAGAACCTGGAAAGAACACAAACACATTGGGGCGCCTGGGTGGCACAGCGGTTAAGCGTCTGCCTTCGGCTCAGGGCGTGATCCCGGCGTTATGGGATCGAGCCCCACATCAGGCTCCTCCACTATGAGTCTGCTTCTTCCTCTCCCACTCCCCCTGCTTGTGTTCCCTCTCTCGCTGGCTGTCTCTATCCTGTCGAATAAATAAATAAAATCTTAAAAAAAAAAAAAAAAAAAAAAAAGAACACAAACACATGGAGATTAAATAAATGCTACTTAACAATGAATGGGTCAAAAAGAAATCAAAGAGGTAATAAAATTATACACAGAGACAAATGAAAATTAAAACATAATGGTCCAAAATCTTTGGGATGCAGCAAAACCTGTCCTAAGAAAAAAGATTATAGCAATACAGGCCTAAATCAAGAAGCAAGCAAAATCTCAAATAGACAACCTAATTTACATTTAACAGAGTTAGAAAGAGAAGAGCAATCAAAGCCCAATGCCAGTAGAAGGAAGGAAACAATAAAGATTAAAGCAGAAGTAAATGGAAAAGAAACTAAAACAACTGAACAGATCAATGAAACTAGAAATTGGTTTTTTGAAAAATATCAATAAAAATGATAAATGTCTAACAGACTTATCAAAGAAAAGAGATAAAGAGAGAGGACTCAAATAATTAAAATAAAAAATGAAAGATCGAATACAACCAGCACCACAGAAATACAAAGGATTGAAAGAGAGTATTATGAAAATGTTTATGCCAACAAATTGGATAATCTGGAAGATATGGATAAATTCCTAGAAACCTATAATCTACCAAAACTGAAGCAGGAAGGAATAGAAATTTGAAAAAACAAACCAACTAGTAGCAATGAAATTGAACATTAATAAAAAAATAAAATTCCCAACAAACAGAAGTCCAGGACCAGACAGCTTCACAGGTGAACTCTACCAACTGTTTAAAGAGTTTATACCTATTCTTTTCAAATTATTCCCAAAAATAGCAGAGGAAGGAAAGCTTCCAAATTCATTATATGAGGCCAGCATTACTCTGATACGAAAAACAGATAAAGACAGTACAAAAAAAATAAATAAATAATGAAAGAAAGAAAGCAAGAAAAGAAAGAAAGAAAGGCCAATATCTCTAATGAATGTAGATGCAAAAATCCTCAACAAAATATTAGCAATAACACATTAAAAAGTCATTCACCAATATCAAGTGGGATTTAATTCCAGGATGCAAGGGTGATTCAATATTCACAAATCAATCAACATGATACATCACATCAACAAGAGAAAGGATAAAAACCACATGACCATTTCAACAGAGGTAGAAAAAGCATTTGATGAAATACAACATCTATTCATGATAAAAATCCTCAACAAAATAAGTTTGGAGGGAACATATCTCAACATAATGAAGGCCATGTATGAAAAACCTACAGCTAACATCATACCCAATTGTAAAAAACTGAGAGCTTTTCCCCTAGGATCATGAACAAGACAAGGATGTCCACTCTCATCATTTTTACTCAACATAGTACTGGAAGTCCTAGCCAGAGCAATCAGACAAGCAAAATTAATAAAAGGCATCACTGGGTGTTATACGCAAGTAATGAATCATGGAACGTTACATCAAAAACTAGGGATGTACTGTATGGTGATTAACATAATATAATAAAAAATATTATTTAAAAAATTAATAAAAGGCATCAAATTGGTAAGAAAGAAGTAAAACTGTCACTATTTATAGATGAAACAGTACTATATATAGAAAACCCTAAAGACTCCACCAAAAATGCTAGAACTGATAATTAATTCAGTAAAGTCACAGGATACAAAGTCAATATGCACAGATCACTTGCATTTCCGTACACTAATAATGAAGTAGCAGAGAGAAATTAAGAAAAAAATCCCATTTACAATTGCACCAAAAAAGAATAAATTACCTAGGAATAAACTTAACCAAGAAGGTGAAAGACCTGTACTCTCAAAACTATAAAGTGTTGATGAAAGAAATTGAAGATGATATAAACAAATGGAAAGATATTCCATGCCCATGGATTGGGAGAAAAGAATTGTTAAAATGTCCATATGACCCTAAGGGATCTACAATTTTAATGCCATCCCCATCAAAATAGCGACACCATTTTCCACAGAACTGGGACAAATAATCTTAAAATTTGTATAAAACCACACAAGACATCAAATAGCCAAATAAATCTTGGGGGAAAAAAAAGCTGGGGATATCACAATCCCATATTTCAAGATATACTACAAAGCTATAGTAATCAAAACAGTATGGTACTAGACAGAAATAGACCCTTAGATCAATAGAACAGAATAGAAATAAACCCATGCTTTTTTTTTAAATTCTTTACTTAATTTCAATGTAGTTAACATATACTATATTATTAGTTTCAGGGGTAGAATTAAAGACTCATCAGTTATATAATACCCAGTGCTCTATATCAAGTGCCCTCCTTAAGGCCCATCACCCAATCACCCCTTCCCCCACCCAGTTCCCTTCCAGTAACTCTGTTTGTCTCCTGGAGTTTAGCATCTCTTATAGTTTCCCTCCCTCTCTATTTTTATCTTATTTTATTCACCCCCCCTTCCCCTATGTTCATCTGTTTTGTTTCTTAAATTCCACCTATGACTGAGATCATATGGTATTTGTCTTTCTCTGACTGACTTATTTCACTTAGCAAAATATCCTCTAGTTCCATCCAGGTTGTTGAAAATGGCAATATTTCATTCTTTTTGATAGCTGAGTAATATTCCATTGTGTGTGTATGTATGCATGTGTGTATACATATATACACACACATCTTCTTTATCCATTCATCTGTCAATGGATATCTGGGCTCTTTCCATATTTTGGCTATTGTAGACATTGCTCTATAAACATTGGGGTACATGTGCCCCTTCAAATCACTATCTTTGTATCCTTTGGATAAACCCACACTTTTATGGTCAACTAATCTTTGAAAAAAAGAGACAAAATATGCAGTGGGAAAAAGACAGTCTCTTCAACAAATGGTACTGAGAAAACTAGATAACTACATGCAAAAGAATGAAACTGTATCACTTTCTAACACCATACACACAAAAAAAACTCAAAATAGTTTGGAGACCTAAATGTGAGACCTAAACCTATAAAAATCCCAGAAGAAAGTACAGGCAGTAATTTCTCTCACATTGGCCATAGCAACATTTTTCTAGACATGTCTCCATTGGCAAAGGAAACAAAAGCAAAACTAAACTATTGAAACTACACCAAAATAAAAAGCTTTTGCATAGCAAAGGAAACCATTATCAAAACGAAAAACAAACTGTTGAATGGGAGATGGTATTTATAAAGGATATATCTGATAAAGGGTTAATATCTAAATATATAAAGAACTTACAAAATTCAACACCAAAAAAACAAATAATCCGATTTAAAAATTGTCAAAGGACATGAATAGACATTTTACCAAAGAAGGCAGATAGCCAACAGACACATGAAAAGATGTTCAACATCAGTAATCATCAAGGAAATGCAAATCAAAACTACAATGATATATCATCACACACCCATCAGAATGGCTAAAATCAGAAAGACAAGAAATAAGAAATGTTGGTGAGGATGTAAACAAAAAGGAACACTCATGCGCTCTTGGTAGGAATGCAAGCTAGTGCAGCCGCTGTGGAAAGGAGTACTGAGGTTCCTCAAAAAAATAAAAATAGAATTACCATACGATCTAGTAATTCTGCTACTGGGTATTTAACCAAAGATAATGAAAACTCTAATTCAAAAAGATATATGGACCCCTATGTTGATTACAGCATTATTTATAATAGCCAAGATATTGAAGCAACTCAAGCGCCCATTCATAGATGAATGGATAAAGAATATGTGGTATATACGTGGTATATATACGTATATATGTATACACACACACACACACACACACACACACACAGGAATACTACTCAGCCATCAAAAAGAATAATATCTTGTCATTTGCAATAACATAGGTGGATCTACAGAATAAAATGCTAAGTGAAATAAGTCAGAGGAAGACAAATACCATGATTTTATTCATACGTGGAATTTAAAAAACAAACAAAAAATGAACAAGAAAAAGAGAAAATATATGAATTATTAAATGTAAAGAAGAGCATTACCAGAGGTGGGTGGGGAGATGGGTGAAATAGGTGAAGGGGATTAAGAGTACCCTTATCCTGGGGCGCCTGGGTGGCACAGCGGTTGAGCGTCTGCCTTCGGCTCAAGGTGTGATCCCGGCGTTATGGGATCGAGCCCCACATCAGGCTCCTCTGCTATGAGCCTGCTTCTTCCTCTCCCACTCCCCCTGCTTGTGTTCCCTCTCTCGCTGGCTGTCTCTATCCTGTCGAATAAATAAATAAAATCTTTAAAAAAAAAAAAAAAAGAGTACCCTTATCCTGATGAGCACTGAGTAATGTATAGAATTGTTGAATCACTATATTATACACCTGACACTGTATGTTAATTATACTTGAATAAAAAAATATGACAAGATCCTTTTCAAAGTTTGAATCCTCTATTTCTAGAAGCAAACAAAAAAGTCATATAAGTTCCTCTGGGACAAAGATTTTCAGTTGTAAAGAGCAAGGCCACTTATGATGGCTGCTTCTGTGCACATCTCAAGAGATTTTCACACTGTGCTCTTAGGAATACATCTCCTAGAATTGTGCATTGTACCATCCATGGAGCTGTTGTGGCCACTCTGAAATTACTGTACCATAATTTAAAGTCTTTTAAAATACAATCCATGGTACTATTGTTTATCGTAGAAACTATAGGGAATTGTTTTTTTTTTTTTTTTTTTTGTAAATATCCAAAATTATCTTCACAAACCTAAAGAAAAGATAAAATTTATGGCAGAACACAGACAGCAGGAAGAAAAGTAGGCCCTCGCTAAGGTCTGGGATTAAGAACTGTGCGTTCAGAAACTAAGATTACTCTCCCTATTTCTGTAATACTCTGATTTCTCTTCCTTTCCACATATTAGTTTTACTATTAATTCTCTCAGCAGATTGCTTTTTTTTTGGTTCTCTCTAGATCCAGTCCTCTATGCATTCCAATAAAGTGCCAACATTCACTGGGAATTCTTTAATATAATTTCAAATTTCTGAAAGAAGGAATTGAGTTCATCAAGCTTGGATCAGGTGTCTACTTCAAATGTGGCCCAAAAGCAGGATTCAATTAGTCCATGGAATTCTAGCAGCTAAAACAGAAAACTCAGTGAGAAAGATGCATGAGGGTGGAAAGAAAATTCTGGATATTGCCAGGAAACTAGAGATGATAGATAGATGGTTAGATAGAAGTATATCTAGATATATATAAATTTAAACTCATTTTCCCCCAAATATAAACCAACAACTTCTTAGAACATGTGTATCATAAGATTTTTCTAAACACAGTTCAAATATATTTTTACATATTTATCGTATAGCCCTCGTATCAAATATATGATTTAAGTACAATTATCATCCTCATCTTATGGATAATCGAGGTTTAGAATGTTTAATTAATTTTCCTGAAGTCACATAACTAACAAGTAGCTACTTTTCCTGCTACTCTGATTTGCCTTGTCACCAATTTTTCTCAGAGTTTTGTTTTTTTTTTTTTTAATCTCTTGAAACACCTAGTCCAGTGTTTCAGATAAAGCAAGTAAGCAAATAGATTAGGTTAACTGAATTGAATGAAATCATAAAGAAAATGAAAAATGAGGTGATTTCAGTCTTTGTAAAAACAGTATGGTACACGGTTTACAGGGGGGGTATTACAACTGGTTTTATGTTTAGAGTGGCCTTTTGTGAAAATGTTAAAACAGCTATCCTAGAGTTTAGAGGTTATCTTGCTGTACAAATGAGCAACCCTACCAAGTGAGCTGCCCTAGATAGCCATTCATTTTCTTTCCAAAACACTTATAAATAAATAACAACAAAATGATAACAGTCCCATAAAAGAAGACATTTTTGTTTTGCCCTAGCAAGTGTTGTTTGACCACTATTTTTGTATTAGTTTCTTAGGAATAGCTTCATTTCATTGTTGAAAAGGTAATTTGTATTAGTTGATTAATCAAATCACTGAAACTAAGGAATTAAATATTTTGAAAGAATATATTCAAAACTAATGAGATATTTCAAGGCAATATCCAATCACATGATTTAAGGAACAAATTTTCTCTTTGTTTGCTTAAATGCTGGTAGAATTTACTGAGGATTTACTATAATATTTGCTAAGATTAGATGAGCAGGTGTGGCATGTTATATTTCATTAATGTTAGTGACCACCTGCAGCTTTTAACTTGAATGTCATTCAGATATATTTTCCCAACCTCAATTTCATCCAGATTCTCCAGAGACCATCAGAGAAATTTTCTCTCATTAACCAGAAAGGGAGTTATTGAAAACAGTATGTATAGGAGCCAACTAGTAGTGTCATGATGTCCAATTTCTTGACTATATTCAGGGCAGTACAAATCAAATTGGATTCCTAAATGTTTGATCTGATCTACGTGTGAAGACAACAACAGTGGGGGTGATGAAGCAGACTGTGAGTGGTTCATCTGATGGATGGTCTGTTTTCAACTTCTATGATGGCGAGCAAAAGTCAATCTGACCGGCCAAATAAATTTCTTGAGAGCTATTAATCACACAATGTTAGGGCGGGAAGGGACCGGAGGGATCACCTGGTAAATGCCCTCACTTAATAATTTAGTAAACCTAGTCTCAGAGAGATTGAATTTTACTTTGAGTTATTGGAAAAGCCAAGCTAAAATTTCATATCTCCTGCCCCTAAACCACTGTGCTTTCCAGTTGGTAAGTTTTGATTTCAGGAGTTAGTGCATACAAGGATGAGCTGAGGAAGGGATGGAACAGTGGAAAAAAAGAAGAAATTCTATTTTAAGGATGTTGATGTCCTGTGATGTTTTAATGACAGCTTAATTTTTTACTTGGTGTTCTTATCTGTGATAAGTCTACCTAAATATTTACATATAAGAGCCTAAGAAATCATCACAGGAAACTATAAGTTAATTCCATTTTCTCAAGGGACATTTGCAATTCCATTCAATTAATTCCCTCATCCTGTGTTCATACCTTTTGCTGAGGATATGCCTATATTATCTTTTCTGCTTTAATAGAAAACCTTCACTTATTCAGTGATATGCTTGAACTGGCTTATATATGGCAGAGTCAATTGTTAAATTTTCAGGAATTTCATGAGCTAGTTATTAAATCATTATTAAAAATTAAATTATATAAATTTACAATGAAATAAATTATGTTAAAATCATAGAGAATAAATACTCAAAACTCATAATTTCCTGTTTACTATCTTTTACTGGTATCTATTGTTCACTATTTACTATTACCTATTCTACTATTATTTTGAGGTTATGTCAATTGCACCTATATGGTAGAAATACGATACAGTTTGCTACATAAATCCCATCCCAACTTTTTATTCAGTCATGCATGTTTGGTAGCTTAAATCAGCCACAGTGAGAGTATTTATTTATACCATGGAAATCAGCAAACACTACAAAGCAGGGCTTGATATGCTGGTTACATATACCAACACACAACTGTTTGTAATCCACCTACATTGCACCTTGTATCTTGCAGAGTTGAGACCTCAGTCTGCTACCACTTCCAAACAAAAATCTTTTTTTTTTAATTTTATTTATTTATGTGACAGAGAGACAGCCAGCGAGAGAGGGAGCACAGCAGGGGGAGTGGGAGAGGAAGAAGCAGGCTCCCAGCGGAGGAGCCCGATGTGGGACTCAATCCCGGAATGCCAGGATCACGCCCTGAGCCTAAGGCAGATGCCTAAGGACTGTGCTACCCAGGCGCCCCCCAAAACAAAATTCTTAACTTACTTCAATTTTCTAGCTGGCTGGGACATGCTTGTGTATTTATTCATAGGATGTGATCGCTTGATACAGTGGCAAGAGAGATAAAAGTCCCAATCCTAGTCCTGCTAACTTGTGACTTTAGTGAGCAGTCCTGTGTGGAAAGTGTCTTGTCTTCATTTAGGTAAAAGAAACCAACAACAAATAGTGCCCTCATTGGAATTTCCCCTTGCTTTTGTGACCCATGTTGTATGACCTAATAAACTGTGAATCAATGAAAAATAAATAACTAAATAAAAAGACCTTGAGTCTAGCCCAGCTGCCAAGTGGCCTTTTCCCAGCTCCCTTCCCCAGCCCGGCGTGATTGCGCATGTGTTCATGTGGGGCTTCTATTTCAAATTGCAACTGTAAATAAATAAAGGAAGGAAGACCCCCCCCCCAAAAAAATGTTTTTCTTAACCTTCCAGAGTTTAGTTTCCTTATACATAATATAAGGGTATAATAATACTTGTATCATAGTGTTCTTTTAAAGGTTAAATAAGACAAATAACATAAAAAGCTTGAAGCATTGGTTGCATCCGTACACAATTAATAAACACTAGTACATCCTTTTTTATTCCATAGCAACCAGGAAATTTTCTATATATCTTCAAACAATAGAAGCAACAACATAAAATCCATGCTAAACCAGACCCATGTTCGTGAATTTGGATCTGAAGCCAGGCTGGTGTGAGCACAGTAGGATTGAATTTGACCAAAAAATTACCACAGACATCACAGCCAGGTGAGGAGCAATGATCTAAATACTAACACTACAGTGTGGAGCCCTGTGATGAAGTGAATCAGACCCACCAAATCAATAATCCATCATGCACATAGAAACGTAGCTTTCATAACATAGCACCTGGGTAGCATATTCGGGTAAGCACCTGACTCTTGGTTTTGGCTTAGGTGGTGACCTCAGGGTCATGAGATCGAGCCCTGCATTGGGCTCTGAGCTGAGCATGAAGTCTGCTTGAGATTCTCTCAACCTTTCCCTCTGCCCCTCCCACTTGTGCTATCCCTCTCTCTCTCTCTATCTCAAATAAATATATTAAATTTAAAAAATAAAATCATAGCCTTACAGTAGCTCCACCGAAGCGTGAACACATGGCCAGCCTACTTCTCAAACATCATTCCTCCTACAAGTATATTGAAGTGTTTGTCCTGTCAGTTCTCGTGATGTTTTATCCCCACAGAGTCACTCTGTTTACAGAAGTATGCATAATGAAACAACAGATTTATGAAAATGTCATTGACGTTTTTTTCCCCCAAATATGTACCCTGGAGGTATTTGTAATTGCTCTTAAACCAGCCATTATTCTACAACAATACTATATGTGTTACAGAGAAGGAAAGGGGAAAAAAAAGGAAAAAAAAGGCCAGTTGATAAGGATTCAGACGTTGAGTTTTTCTTCAGAAAAAGTGAATTGCCACAGAAACATACTATAGGGAATGTTATATTTGAAAGCATTTCTATACTTCCAGCTGGAGAGGACCTGACTTCTCTAACTGATGTGGTCGTTGGCATTACACTGACAACAAAAACACTATCTACACTCGTGAGTAAACCTAGCTCTAGCAGTGAGACGCAATGTGAGTGCTGTCAGGGCCTTCGAGGAAAACGGGCAGAGGTCCTTTAGAATTCAGCCTGGCCCTGAAAAAGATGAAAAGAGGATTGGGAGGAAGAGTGGAGAAAGGGAGAAGGGGAAGGTGTGGTAGGGAGGAAAGGAGAAGCAAAGGGTTACAAAATGGTTAAAGGAATAGCTTTTGTTACTGATCAAATATATCTTAAATTGCTGCTTATTTTCAAGCCCCCAATCTCTATATAAAAACTAATGATTGAAAGTTTCTCTAAAAATTTTATCCCTTCCCTCTTCTGCTCGAGACGCCTCCAACTCAGAGAAAGTTTTTGTGTTTGAATTTAAGGCTATTGACTTAGAGCTCCCACCTGCCAGAGCATTCCNNACCTAATCTGAATCATCCAAGCAGCCAGGCAGATATGCCCATGTTTGTTCTCCCACTCCATTTCCATTCAGGGCAGGTAGACAATCAATACAGAGTGTTAAATAACAATAGCACGCTGGGATACACTTGTCTCCACAGGCCTGTGTTACCATCTCCTGAACGGCCTCATATGGTGGTGAGGCTTCCACAACGACAAAATCACCACCACTTACTTACAATGCCCACATGGAAAGCCATGGTTAACTGTCACGTGTGGTCCGTTGTTCTGTAGAGACCTGCTAATCCCCCCTCGTAGAACATCAACACCCGATGTGTGGGAATGATGTGATTTTTTATTATTTCTCTTCTTATCAGTAATTCATAAAATGAAAATATACTAAGTCAGTAATTCTTCCAAGTTTATGTAAATATATTTATAAAATAGGTATTCATTCCTTTTCATTAAAACAGAGAATCTTAACTCAAGCTCTAGATAATTTCCTGTTCAGAGACAGACTTAGTATAGTGGTTTTTGAGACATTTGACAGTGTTGTGGCAGAGAGCAGGGCAAATTCTAGTATCTGTTTAAACTGCAGTGTGGGCAATCATCTTTTGATCCTTTGTTTTTATCTAACATCTGAGCTGTTTGAATTGTAGTGTAAACTTGAAATGATAAGACTGTGATAAAACCACTTGAAATACTTTACAGGATGAAACGATCCTATAAACACCTATAAACTCCAAAAGCACTGATTGGATTTTCCTTTGTAAACAAAAACTGGAGTTTGAGTATAGAGAATAAGATAAAGAGCTCCTTTTTGTCAGTATAAAGCTCTCAGGGGATCTCTGTGTGTGCAATATTCTACATACTGTTAAAATTGTGTGTTGGGGGGTACACAGTATACAGGGCATGATTGTANAAAGATAAGATCATGTCAGTTGTGTTCAGTTCTAATCTTTATTCTGTATTTATCAGTTTTAATATATTGGACAAAACAATGATTACCCCTTAGATTCTTCTGTCGGTAAAATGACAATAAATTATATTTCACCATTTTAGTGAACAAAGTTATAGATGCAACACTCACAGAAATTTAAATTACTATCAAATGGAAACTCTCAATATTTATATTGATTGAGATCCTGACCATGTACTTAACTTTGATAAAAGACTCCATGTGAAGCCACAGGGCTTCCCCTTCTGTAGTTCTCCTTCAGTCCCACTGTGTCAGGCTCAAAAGGGAAAGGTCACTCCTTAAAATTCTTATTCTAGTTAAAAATGGTTAAGAACTTCACATGTATCATATTTTTCCATTTAGCTTAGAACTTGATGACTAAAGCAGAAGCTCATGTAGGAGTAATGTTTAACTCTATTCCATTGATCATCTTTTAATGTATTTTTTCCTAAGAAAGTTTACGAAGGAGAGAGAGGAAAAAAATGAAGTTAACATATCAACCTTCTAAACACCTATACTTTTTAAAAGAAATAGGAATCATAACAAGAGGTAAATCCAGTTTTTTTCACTAGTGGGTATGTACAAGATAAGGCTGTTTATCAGAAATCTAGAAACACAGTAAAGGCTTATCCAAACTATCCTTTTATTCTAAATTCCTAGAGTTGCTACATTCTAAAGTTGGTAAATTAAGGCATCTTAAAATGACTTGCAATTATTAAGATTGCTAAAAATGTATTGAGCATTTCAGCTTCTGCAGATGGTGAACTAATATGTTGCAAACTATTATGCTAGTGGATATATCTTTTTCTGAAAGATTTTTTTTATTTTTATTTTTATTTATTTATTTATTTTTAAGATATTATTTATTTATTTGACAGAGATAGAGCCAGCGGGAGAGGGAACACAAGCAGGGGGAGCCAGAGAGGAAGAAGCAGGCTCACAGCGGAGGAGCCTGATGTGGGGCTCAATCCCAGAATGCTGGGATCACGCCCTGAGCCGAAGGCAGATGCTTAACCGCTGTGCCACCCAGGCGCCCCGAAAGATTTTTTTTTTTTTTGGATCAGTTGTAAGTTCACAGCAAAATTGAAAGAAATGTAAGAGATTTCCCATACACCCCTGCCCCCACATATATATATAGTCTCCCCATTATCAACATCTCCCACCAGACCAGTACATTTTTTACTAATGATGAACCGACATTGACACATCATAACCACCCAAGGTCCATAATTTACACTAAGGTTCACTCTTGGTGCTGCTGTACATTCTATAAATTTAGACAATTGTGAAATGACATGGATCCATCATTATAGTGTCATATGGAGTCTATTCCCTGCTCTAAAAATCCTCTGTTTCATCCCTCCTTTGTCCTATTCATCCCACCTTTATCCCTAACTCCTAGCAGCCACTGATTTTTTTACCATCTCCAGTTTTGCCTTTTCCAGAATGTCATATAGTGGGAATCATACAGTATTTAGCCTTTTCAGATTGACTTCTTTCACTTAATAATGTGCATTTAAGACCCCTCCCTACCTCTTCAGGTCTTGATAGCTCATTTTTTTTTTTAGCACTTTAATATTTCTCCATTCTCTGGATGTATCATACTTTATTTATCAATTAATCTCCTGAAGGACACCTGGGTTGCTTCCAAGTGTTAGCAATTATGAACAAAGCTGTTATAAACATCCATGTGTAAGTCCTTATAAGTTGTCAACTCCTTTGAGTAAACACCAAGGAGTATAATTGCTGTATAATATGGTTAGAGTATGTGTAGTCTTATAAGAAATTGCCAAACTATCTTCCAAAGTGGACAGACCATTGTGAATTCCCACCAGCAGTTTATGAGATTTCCTGTTGCTCCACATCTTTGCCAGCATTTGGTATCATCAATGTTCCAAACTTTGGCCAACATTCACATAGGTAATGTACTGGTGTCTCATTGTTGTTTTAATATCCACTTCTCTAATGCCATGTAATGAGAAACATCTTTTCATATGCTTATTTGCCATCTGTACATCATGTTGGTGAGGTATCTATTAAGATCTTTGGCCCATTTTATAATCAGGTTATTTGTGTTCCTATTGTTGAGTTTAGAAGTTCTTTGTATACTTTGGATAGCAGTTCTTCATGGAAGTACGTCTTTTGAAAATATTTCATCCCTGTCTGTGGGATTCTCTTGATACTGTCTTTCACAGAGCAGAAGTTTTCAATTGTAATCAAGTCCAACGAATCAAATATATATTTTGTGGATTCTGCCTTTGGTGTTGTATCTAACAAGTCATCATCATCAAGTTCAAGGTCATCTAGATTTTCTAACATTTTATCTTCTAGGAATATTATGGTTTTGCATTTTACTATTAGGTCGGTAACCTATTTTGAGCTAATTTTTATGAAGGATGTGAAGTCTGCACCTACATTTATTTTTTTGCATATGGATATCCTATTCTGACACTATTTGTGGAAAAGAGTATCTTTTCTCCATTGCATTGACGTTGCAGCTTTGTCAAAGATCACGAGACTATATTTATGGCAGTCTATTTCTGGGCACTCTATTCTATTCCACTGATCTATTTGTTCTTTCACCAATACCACACTGTCCTGTTTACTATTGCTTTATAGAAGTCTTGAAGTCAGGTAGTGTCAGTCCTCCAACTTTATTCTTCTCCTTCAATATAGTTAGTTATTCTCTGTTAAGACAATTAATTGTAAGAAAAATTTTTAAAAACTAAATAAAATAATACAGTTTTTATTTTGCCTTCACTTAGTCCTTCGCTGATGTTTTCCCTTCTTTATGTATAGCCAAGTTGGTGTCCTATTTTATTCCTCATCTCTCTAAAGAACTTCTAACATTTCTTGCAAGTCACAATTATTGGCAACAAATTCCCTCAATTTTTGTTTGCCTGAGAACATATTTCTCCTTCACTTTTGAAAGATAATTTCACAGAATACAGAATTCTAGTTTGGTGAGTTTTTTTCTCAACACCTTAATATTTCACTCTATCTTCTTCTTGTTCATATGGTTTCTTAGAAGTCATATGTAATTCTTATCTTTATATGTAACGTGTTTTTAGTCTCTAGCTTTTTTCAGAATTTTTTCTTAACCTTTGATTTTTTTATAGTTTAAAAATAATATGCCTAGGTTTTGGCATTTATCCTGCTTGATGTTTTCTGAGCTCCCTATACCTGTGGTTTGGTATCAGATATTAATTTGCAAAAATTCTCAGTCATTATTATATCAATGGTTATTCTTTTCCTTTTTCTCTTTCTTCTCTTTCTAGTATTCCCATTATGTATGTTATTCCTTTGTAGTTGTCCTATGGTCCTTGTATACTCTGTTGTGGGTTGTTGTTGTGTGTGTGTGTGTGTGTGTGTGTGTGTGTGTGTCTGTGTCTCTGTGTGTGTGTCTGTGTGTGTGTGTTTCAGTCTTTCTTTGTTTTTCAGTTTTGGAGGTTTCTGTTGATTTATCCTAAAGCTCAAAGAATCATGCCTCAGCTGTGTCCTATTAACCAGTCCATCAAAAGTGTTCTTTATTTCTGTTGGTTTTTGTTTTGTTTTGTTTTGTTTTGTTTTTTTACATTTCCTTTTCCTTAGGATTTCCACCTCTCTACTTAACAACGCCCATCTGTTCTCACATGCTGTCTACTTTAAACTTCTTAGAATATTTATTGTAGTTATTTTAAATACTTAACCTTATCCCTGCTATGTCTGGTTTTGACGCTTTCTCTATCCACTCAAATTGTGGGTTAAGCCGTTTGGTATTCCTTGTAACTTTCTGATAGCCAGGGTTAAAGGAACTTTATAAATAAGTGTTTAGTAATGTGATAAGAAGTGGACTCCAACACTGAGGGGCTCGATCTCAGGACCCAGAGATCGTGACCTGAGCTAAAAGTAGATGCTTAACCGCTGAGCCATGCAAGAACCATAAGGCCTCTCTCTTTTAATGAGCCTTTGCCTCTGGACTCACAAGTACTTCTCAGGATTTTTCCCCCCTCACCTGAGGTGAAACAGATGGTTGGAATAGGGTGTTACTTTGTATTTCTCATCTCTTACTTCCAAGGCTAGAGCTGACTGATATTGGCTATTTCCCTTCCTCCAGGTCAGTTAGGCCCTGATAAACTCATAGCAAGTTAGACTGTAATTAACTAGTTTCCCCTGAGGGTAGACCTTGTTAAAAAAGAACAGAATATCTGGGTATTTCAAACGGTTGCTTTTTCCTTCCCCCTGAAAGAGAACGAAGGATTTTTCTCTGGTATTTACTGTGAGAACCTGCTGTAACTCCTGGAGGTGAAACTCAAAATGTGTGAATGCTTCCCCATGACTGGTTTCTTTTGGAGTTTTTAATTCTCAGACTTTTCTACTCTGAGCCTCTAGTGCTTTGTCAATTACAGAGCTGGTTTTCCTACCCTGACTGTTTCCTATAGCGGTTTCAGCTCATGAGTTTCTGCTCTGGTAAGTTGTAGTTTTCTGTATTTGCCTGTCAGTCTCCCCAATTTCAGGTCCAGGGTTTTGCGCTGTGACCTCACTTTTCTTATGAACCTAAGAATAATTGTTGATTTTTAAATTTGCTTGGCTTTTTACATGTTCTCAGGACAGACAACCCTAATCTCCTTATATGCAGAACCAGAAACCAGAAGTTGCAATATCTATTTTTTTAAATCAATTCAAAGACCTAGAGATCCATGAATGCAACTAAGAGTTAGGGAACAAGAAATCCGAGGGAAGGTAAATGAACAGATTTAAACCCAAGAATTAGAATTATTTTTCTCCCTGAAGCATTTGCCAATTTGCAAAAAGCAGCCTACAAGTTGAGAAGCATAGCAGTTTCCATCAGTCTCAAAGAGCCAAAGACATAAAAATTGGAGTTTAAGTCCCATGATGATAAAGGTCCCATGGTAATTACCTTAGATTTTCAGTTGGTACTCTTGACTAATAATATAATACTAAGGGAAAATAAGAAATAGGCAAAATTAGCCAGAAACCCTGTATCTGATCAATTCATCCTTAGCTTGTACTGAAATTCTTTCCCTAGCCTAAAGTAAATCCTGTTAGAAAGGTAACATCATCAGAACCTCAAATTATCTCAAGAAGTTTTTTTTTTTTTAAGATTTTTATTTATTTTTTTAACAGAGATAGAGACAGCCAGCAAGAGAGGGAACACAAGCAGGGGGAGCCAGAGAGGAAGAAGCAGGCTCATAGCAGAGGAGCCTGATGTGGGGCTCAATCCCATAACGCCGGGATCACGCCCTGAGCTGAAGGCAGACGCTTAACGACTGTGCCACCCAGGCGCCCCTCAAGAAGTTTTTTTTTTTTAATATGCAATTGTTGGCATTCAATCAGAATGAATCAAAATCAACAAAAATCAAAAGAAAGTAAGAGATCAATTAAATTTAGGAGCAATAATCAAATATAAAAGAACTGTACAATATGGAAAAACTCACAATGACAAAATTGGCTCTTTGAAAAATTAACAAAACACTCATAGCAAGGAAGAGGAAAAGGAGGAGAGGTGGAAGGAGGGAAGAAGGAGGAAGTGGAGGAGGAGGAATGAGAGAAGGTAGTGAATGAGAAGAAGACAGAAACGAAGTGGAGGAGGGAGGAAGAAAGACAGAAAGGAAAAAACACTAAAAATTACCAGTAACAGGAATGAAAGGTGATCAGCACTGCCAATGCCACAGATATTAAATATACATTATGTAATTTAAATAACTTTATATCAAAAATTTGAAAATTAGAATAAAAATAGAAAAATTTTGGAAAAATCTCTCATTTTGAATACTGTTACATTTATTAAGTAAATTGAATCCTTGTTTTTCAAAAGAGAGGAAAAAATCTTGCCAGAAATCTTCCAGGTCTGAATGGCTTCTCTGAGAAATACTTGCAATTAGTTAAGAAAGTGGTAATACCAATCATGCACCAATTGTTTCTAGAAAAAATATTAACACTTTCCAATTATTTTTGTAAGATCAGAATGAGATTTACAATAAAATTCTTAAAAAATGCCATCTAAAAGAATAACTTTAAATACTAGAAATAAAGGCAAAAAAAATACATGCAAGACTTTTAAATACTGAGACTAAATATACATGTGTTGTGGGGTAAAACTGAATATTGGAAATAAGTTGTCTTTCCCACATTATCTGTAATTCAATTTAACCACAATAAAAAGCCAAACAAGGTTTTGTAATTGGCAAAATTTTCTAAAATTTATATTAAAATTCCAAAAGGCCAAGAATTATCAAGAGAATCTTGAAGAAAACAAAGTCAAAGGTCTTTTACTATCAGAAATTATGCTTTATTACAATATTCTAATATGTAAAACAGTGTGGTTTTTGAAACAAAGGAAATCAAATAAATTAATGGGTCAGAATAAAGTATCTAGAACATGTGTATGAGCACTTGATTTATGATGAAGGATGCATGACAGAGCCATGCGAAAAGGATGTTCTTTGATCCAACAATGGCGCTGGGTAAATGGGATAGCCATATATGAAACATAATATGTCAGCCCCTTACCACACCATATACAAATGTCAATGCCAACTTGGTTAACTCCATTGTATATTCAAAACTGAAACTGTAGGTAACGTAGAAAGATACCTTCTTTTTCTTAATAGTGTAAGCAAATATTACCTAAATAGAACAGGAAATATATAAAGTATGAAGAAAATATTGATACATGAAACTACAATGTGTTGAAATACAATGTATTTAATGTGTAGAATAAAATTACAAGCCACAAACCAGAAGATATTTGGACTACATATATCTGACGAAAGGATTTTATTCAAAATAAATAAAGATCTCTGAGAGAGCACAGAAAATAGGAACAGGCACAAAGAGGGAATGAAAAGGTTAAAAAAAAACTTAAAGAAAAAAAGTGCTCAGGTCTCAGGGAAATGAAAATTAGAACATCAATATGATACAATCACAAAACCACCAGAACAGGTAAATGTAAAATAAAATGTAATTCCAAGTATTGTACCATTTACGTTTCTACCACAAATGTATTCCGGTTTCAGTTTTTCCACATTCTTATCAACGTTTTTAAATTTTAGCTGTTCATATGAGTGGGTAATGAAAACATTGTGGTTTAATTTGTATCTCCTTGATGACAAATAAATTGAACACTTTTCATGTGAAATAATCACCTATTTTTCCAGATATACTTGTTTATACTATATTGTGCAAATAATACACAAGGACCTTTCTACCAGTGAGAACAAATCACTATAATGAAAAATAGCAAGGAAAAAAATCCAGTATTTGTTTTCCTTTTACCTCATGTATACACAAAAGT
This sequence comes from Ursus maritimus, assembly GCF_017311325.1. Classification (NCBI taxonomy): domain Eukaryota; kingdom Metazoa; phylum Chordata; class Mammalia; order Carnivora; family Ursidae; genus Ursus; species Ursus maritimus. The sequence continues at coordinate 9,278,909 of NW_024426996.1, read as the reverse complement.
AAATATATGGTGAATTAATCATTTTATGTGCAGGAAAATAAAATGATGAGAAATTAAGAATTATAATTCTGTTTTAATTTAAGTAATGGATTAAGTGTCCATCAAGAGATAAGCAGATAAAGACAAGGTGATACACACACACACACACACACACACGCACACGCACACGCACACACACAGACAGGACTATTACTCAGCCATAAAAAGAAAAAAAGGATGAGATCTTGCCATTTGTGACAACATGGATGGACCTAGAGGGTATTATGCTAAGTGAAGTAAGTCAGACAGAAAATGACAAATACCACATGATTTCACCTCTACATAGAATCTGAAATACAAAACAAATGAATAAACAAACAAAAAGCAGAATCAGACCTATAAATAGAGATAACAAACTGATGGTTGCCAGAGGGCAGGGAGTAGAGGGATGTCAAGATAGGTGAAAGGTAGTTAGAGATTCAGGCTTCCAGTTATAGAATAAGTCATGGGGATAAATGGTACAGTACAGGGAATATGGTCAGTGCTATTGTAACAGAGTTGTATGGTGACAGATGGTACCCACACTTGCAGTAAACATAGCATTACGTGTGGAGTTGTTGAAACCCTATGTTGTATACCAAACTAATGTAGCATTATGCCACAACTATATTCTAAAATAAAATAAAAATAAATAAAAATTTAAAAAAAGACAGTCTTTTTGTGATGGAGTTGGACAACTAAAATGTTATAACTTCCCTTTCTTTTTATTATTTCTTTTAACATTTTATATATTTATTTGTCAGAGAGAGAGAAGCAAGCTCCCCCCTGAGCAAGGAGTCTGATGCGGGACTCAATCCCAGGACCCCGGGATCATGACCTGAGATGAAGGCAGACCTTTAACCAACTGAGCCACCCAGGCATCCCCCCTTTCTTTTTATTCCTAAAATTTATTTAAGTTTTATTTAAAATTTAAAGTTTATTGTTTTGTAAACTGCATGTCAACTTTATTTTTGAGAGCCTAAACTTAGTTCTTTTTTTTTGTTTTTAATGTTATGTTAGTCACCATACAGTAAGTCATTAGTTTTTGGTGTAGTGTTCCATGATTCATTGTTTGTGTATAACACCCAGTACTCATTGCAACACATCCCCTCCTAAATACCCATCACTGGGCTACCCCATCTCTCAATCCCCTCCCCTCTGAAACCCTCGGAAGAGACTGTCTTTTTTCCATTGGATATTTTCTCCTGATTTGTCGAAGATTAGTAGACCATAGAGTTGAGGGTCCCTTTCTGGAGACTCTATTCTGTTCCATTGATCTATGTGTCTGTTTTTTGTGCCAAAACCATGCTGTCTTGGTGATCACAGCTTTGTAATATAGCATGAAATCAGGCAACATGATGCCCCCAGCTTTGTTTTTCTTTTTCAACATTTCCTTGGTGATTCAGAGTCTTTTCTGGTTCTATACAAATTTTAGGATTGTTTGCTCAGTTCTTTGAAAAGTGCCAGTGGTATTTTAATGGCATTGAAAGTACAGATTGCTCTGGGCAGCATAGATATTTTAACAATGTTTATTCTTCCAGTCCATGAGCATGGAATGTTTTTCCATCTTTTTGTGTCCTCCTCAATTTCTTTCATAACTGTTCTGTAGTTTCGAGAGTACAGATTATTCACCTCTTTGAGTAGGCTTATTCCTAGATATCTTATAGTTTTGGTGCTATTGTAAATGGAATCAATTCCCTAATTTCTCTTTCTACAGTTAAATTGTTAGTGTATAGAAAAGCAACTGATTTCTGTGCATTGATTTTGTATCCTGCCATATTACTGAATTCCTGTATGAGTTCTAGTAATTTGGAGGTGGAGTCTTTTGGATTTTCCACATAGAGTATCATGTCATCTGCAAAGAAAGAGAGTTTAACTTTTTCTTTGCCAATTTGAATATCTTTTATTTCTTTTTGTTGTCTGATTGCTGATGCTAGGATTTCTAGTACTATGTTGAACAATAGTGGAGAGAGTGGGCATCCCTGTCGTGTTCCTGATCTTAAGGGAAAAGCTCTCAGCTTTTCCCAGTTGAGAATGGTATTTGCTGTGGGCTTTTCATAGATGGTTTTTATGAAATTGAGGAATATTCCCTCTATCCTTGCACTCTGAAGAGTTTTAATCAGGAAAGAATGCTATATTTTGTCAAATGCTTTTTCTGCATCAGCTGAAAGGATTATATGGTTCTTGTCTTTTTCCTTTATTAATGTGTTCTATCACATTGATTGATTTGCAAATGTTGAACCACCTTTGCATCTCAGAAATAAATCCTGCCTGGTTGTGATGGATAATACTTTCAATGTACTGTTGGATCCTATTGGCTAAGATATTGTTGAGTATCTTGGCATCCATGTTCATCAGGGATATTGGTCTGTAATTCTACTTTTTGATGGAAGGTCTTTGCCTGGTTTTGGGGTCAAGGTAATGCTGGCCTCATAGAATGAGTTGGAAGTTTTCTTCTGTTTCTGTGTTTTGAAACAGCTTCAGAAGAATAGGTATTAGTTCTTCTTTGAATGTTTGGTAGAATTCCCCTGGGAATCCATCTGGCCCTGGACTCTTGTTTTTTGGGAGGTTTTGATTACTGCTTCAATTTTGTTACTGGTTATTGGACTATTCAGATTGTCAATTTCTTCTTGTTTCAGTCGTGGTAGTTTATAAGTTTCCGGGAAGGCATCTATTTCTTCCATGTTGCTTAATTTATTGGCATATAGTTGCTGATAATAATTTCTAATAATTGTTTCTATTTCCTTTGTGTTAGTCGTGATCTCTCCCTTTCATTCATAATTTTATTAATTTGAGTCCTTTCTCTTTTCTTTTGGATAAGTCTGACCAGAGGTTTATCGATCTTATTGATTCTTTCAAGGAACCAGATTCTAGTTTTGTTGATCTGTTTTGTTTTTCTGATTTCTGTTTCACTGATCTCTGCTCTAATCTTTATTATTTCTCTTCTCCTTCTTGGTTTAGGTTTTATTTGCTGTTCTTTCTCTAGTCCCTTTAGGTGTAAGGTTAGGTTGCATTTGGGACTTTTCTACTTTTTTGAGTGAGGCTTGGATGAATAGTTATTTCTCCCTTAGAACTGCCTTTGCAGTATCCCATAGGTTTTGAACCAATGTGTTTTTGTTCTCATTGGTTTCCACGAATTGTTTAAGTTCTTCTTTAATTTCCTGGTTGACCCAAACATTCTTTAGCAGGATGGTCTCTAACTTCAAAGTGTTTGAATTCTTTCTAACTTTTTTCTTATGATTGAGTTCCAGTTTCAAAGCATTGTGGTCTGAAAATATGCAGGGAATAATCTCAATCTTTTGGTATCGGTTGAGACCTGATTTGTGACCCAGTATGTGGTCTATTCTAGAGAAAGTTCCATGTGAATTCGAGAAGAATAAGTATTCTGTTGTTTTAGGGTAGAATGTTCTGTATATATCTATGAAGTCCATGTGGTCCAATGTGTCATTCAAAACTTAGTTCTTTATAGCTTTATGAGAAGTCTATGCGATACCACGGCATATTAACTATTAAATCACCCAGTAGTCTTAATAAACCCACTACTGATCTCTTCTTACTAGCTCACTCAGAAAATATTATTTACACTATTTGAAAGCTGCTAATTTACACATGTAGAGGAGAAAAAATATAAGACTCAGTAGAAAATAAAACAGAACAAATATGTCATCTGCAGTCTATAACTTAAATAAACAACCTAAAATAATGCAAACAACATCCCCCAAAGACAAAATATTTTGTTCCTTTTTTTATTATTGTTATTTATGAATGATTTTAGTACATGTGTCTACCTGGAAATATCTTTTAATGCCAAATATTATGTTAATATAATAGAATACAATAGAAATAGGACATCATTTTGGGGTTTCAATGAGTTTTGTAGAGTCTACCTTCAATTTTCATTAATAAACTTTAGAAAATATGTGTGTAAATATAGCAGTTGGGTAACTAAACAACAAACCTCCCTATAATCTCATTTACTGTTAATATATTCCCTGGAATAAAATGAGTGTTTTTATTTTAACTAATCAAGTCATAACTTTGACCCAGACACTATCTCAAATAACAGATTGTGTGTATGTACATGTACAACATGTATATACTTGTTCATTCATCTACTCATCAAATATGTATTTAACAACAGCTGTAATAAATGCTGAGAACTATACATACAAATGTTCATGGACCCTATGGGTTAGGTAATCATATAATCCAAAATGAATACGGTGAATTGGATTCTCTGACCATACCAACATACTCAGCATTTACACTTAATAGGTTGATTTGTATACTTTTGACCTCTTTTATTTCTGAACTAAATCTAAGAGCTATCTTGATTTTTGTTACAATATCCAGTTCAAGACCAGTGAAGAGCATGGCAATCTACTCTTTACATATAACTATAGAGAAGACACACAAAAAATTTGATTCAATTTCTTAAATTTCGGGTTATTTTCTCACCACCTGCCTTATAGCCTGCAGGATTAAGTCTCAACTGTTAGCTTCTTAAAGGAAAAGCCTGTTTTCATGTGCTTTAAATTCTACTGATTCATCAAAATGCAAGTAAATTGAGATGTTTACTAAATGTATTGTTGAAACAGCTAAAAAAAAAATGATTTCTAAGTTCCTCTCTAACTGAAATTTTGACACAGAAAATTTTAACCAGAAATATTCCTACCTACTCATAGTAATAAATACAAATATAAAACATTTGCTATTTGTTTGACTTTTATTCCTTCATAAAAAGTAAAGGGAAGAATTTCTTTGAAGTATAACAATTTCACTTCATATACATCGTTTTTTTTTTCATTACTTGACTCACCCATTTCTCATCCAATAAGTATGATTCTGCTAAAATTCTGATGGAAGTTTGGATTACTAAAATATTGAAGATTCAACTCTCTTTTTTGAGGATTGTATTTCAGGGTATTTTTTTTTTATTGAATTATGCATATGACTCAATTCTCCTTTTCCTAATTTATATGTCAAAAATTAAAAAGAATTAACCAGCAGGGTGCCTGGCTGGTTCAGGCAAGAGTATGTGACTCTTGATCTTGGAGCCATGAGTTTGATTCCCATGTTAGGTGTAGAGATTACTTTAAAATGAAGAAAAGGAAAGAAGGGAAAGGAAGGGGAGGGAAGGGAAGAGAAGGGACAAAAGTAAAGAAAAGAATTAATCAGCAAGACAGCTAAGACAAATTTCCTCCAGCAAATGAGAAGTAAATATAAATTTGTGGTTTTCTTGTGATGTTATAAATATCATTTTATATAATAATCACAGAAAATGGTTAATTCGCTGAACTTGAGACTTGGAAATAGTCTCAGGTTTCACCTAATTCAATATCACTCAAAATGTGGTCCACAGAACATCTCTTTCAGTGTCACCCAGGTGTTTGTTAAAAATGAAGATTCCCAGGCCTCAGGCCTGATAAATTAGAATCCCATAAAATGTATTAGCAGCAAAGCTAGGAATAAAATGTACGTGTCCTAGCTTCTGGTACTATGTTTTATCCTTTCATTCTTTCATTCCAAATAAAGTATCCATATTTTATGGTGCAAATTTTTTTAAACATGTCAATTTCGTTGTTGTTTATTAATACAAAGTCACTGTAAAGTGCAGATAGAATCAAAGTATTTCCAAATCTACATTGAAATTTTTCATTCTCTTGAATTTGACATAATTCCTTCATGCAGCATGATTTGAGTCCAAGGGTATTTGAATTACCCAAATTTGGGCCTTCTACGGTTTCTCTGCAATTTAACTTGATGAAATATTTTTAAATGTCAAATTTCTTGTGATTTCTTACTAATCTTCCCCTTTCCAGTTCATATGCAGGTCAAAATGAAAGCATTTAGTTAAAAAATGAAACAAGACAAATCAGAGAGGGAGAAAAACCATAAGAGACTGTAATCTTAGGAAACAAACTGAGGGTTGCTGGAGGGGAGGAGCATGGGGGTATAGGGTAGCTAGGTGATAGACATTGGAGAAGGTATGTGTTGTGGTGAGTGCTGAGGTGTTGTGTAAGACTGATAAATCACAGACCTGTACCCCTGAAACAAATAATACATTATATTTTAATTAAAGAAATTTAAAAAAATAATATAAAAAAGAAAGCATTTAGTTATTTGTATTATAGTACATTTAAGATATCAAAATTTTCTAATGAAATATTTCAGTATCATTGGGATAAAATTTGGTGTCCAAACACAAAGCAACAAAGTATCTAGAAGAAAATATATTTCTGACAAACAAGACCTCAATTAACATCAGTGTTAATGATTTTATTTTAAAAATATGGATGATGGTCATTGGCAGTCTAATTAAAGGTCAGATGAGGTCTTTAAGGAGCAAAAATCAAGTGTTTGAAAGATAAAGACTTCGCAGAGAATCACTGAGAACTCTGCCCTTAACAACTAAATTAATCAAAAATCCAAATACTACCCACTAATCTTTGTAATGATATATAAAAAAATTAGAAAAAAATGAAATAAATGCATATTTAAATGATTAATACAGCACACATGTTTTTTTTCCTTACTTGGAAATTTATTTAATGAACAACTAAAATAATGCTTCCTGCTCTGATTAGGTACTCTTCTTAATATATTAAATTATTCTGCTTCCCAACATTTGTTCATGTTCTTTTCTATGTGTTTTATCTTGACGTACAAATGTCCAGAAGAAATTTAGTCCTGAACTCCTACATATCTTTTTGAATTATACCCTCAGTGAATATTCAAAATTCTTTGATAAATACTTGTGTCCTAAGAGGATGGAGAATATGGATGGTAAACTAGATGTATTGTGAATACTTCAGGGTTAAAACTGTACGGAATATTACACAGACATAAAAAAGGATGAGACTGTGCCATTTGAGATAACATGGATGGACCTAGAGGGTATCATGCTAAGTGAAATAAGTCATACTGAGAAAGACAAATACCATATGATTCCACTCATAAATGGAATCTAAAAAAATGAATAAAAAACAAAAAGCAAAATCAGAACTATAAATACAAAGAACAAACTGATGGTTGCCAGAGGGGCAGGGGGGGGTTCAGCAAAATGGGTGAAGGAAAATAGCAAATACAGGCTTCTAGTCATGGGAATAAAAAGCAGAGCATAAGGAACATAGTCAACAATACTGTAATAGTGATATAATGGGACAGAGGGTGGCTATACTTATGGTAAACATAGCATAATGTATAAATTGTCAAATCACTAAGTTGTACACATGAAACTAGTGTAGCATGTGTCAACTATGATCAAAGTTTTTAAAATAAATAAAAAATAATAAAAACAAAGTCAAAGAAGTAAACAAAACAAAATGTATGGTAAACTCATAATGAACATTATTCAGGAGGACTGCACCATAAAATTAATACAAAAAATAAAGTAGCTCAATATGTATTTATTGAGCAGCTGCCAATATCTACAATAAGTCCTGCAATATAGAAAATGTTTAATAAATGTTTCATTAACTGATTTAAACAAAGAACTTCACATGACACCTTAATGCAAGGTACTATGGGAATACTTAAACCCAATAACATTCCAAAAAATATAATTTTAGACATAATACTGTAAATGAGTAAGGAAACTGAAGTTAAAGTAGCCAAAGATCCCTAGAGCTAAACAAGGACTCAAACTCAAGTCTATAGACTTCAAAGACCATGCAGGATCCACTATTCTGCACTTCCTCTTCTTTAAGGGCAGGATAAGGCATGAGGTACTTTAAAAGAAAATATTTAGAACTCCATCACATAAAAGTTCAAGCCCTAAATATCAAGAAAAAGAGCACCCAGAATAACTAGGTGTTTCTGAAATCACCATTCCAAATATTGTAAAACCATGAACATTACACAAGGGTTAATTTCAGTATGCCCATATATCTAGCGTTGCCTTCCCTCTAACTGACTCTTTAACTTAGCTTCACTATTGACTCATAAAAGTAGATTTTGAAGCTAGCTAATATCCAAAACTTAGAACCATTGGACTTCCAATGTTGACCCTGATATATATTTTTTAATATATCTTTTTGGCTGGTTTTGAAACCTAACTTCAACAGCTCTTCAGGCCCCTGCTAGATACCACACTGTTTTCTGTTCTAGATTCCTCATTATCATTTCTTGATCAGCCCTATTGTCTAAGCTCAGACTCTCCCCTTGTCTTGGGTGGGTCTTTCATACCCCAATTCTCTACAACCTAACTCCAGCCAAATTTTGTCTTTTAACCACTCTGTATCTGTTCTTTACCCTCCTTAAAAGAGAAGGCTAATACTGACAATAGGTCATCAATCTATAGCTGTAGGTACATATAGCTGATGTACTAATGTGGTACTTAGCTACATAAGTAATTTTGCAAACACATTTCTGGTTTTCACATATTTGCTCAAGGACTATCAGCATTTAAAATTAAATAAAAAATTAAATTTTTATTAAGTACTTTCTGCATTCAAGAGAGTATAGGGGATAGACAATGTATATGACATGGTCCAACTGAGATTCCATTTCAATATACACGGGAATATACAATATATATACAGCTGATCCTTGAATAACATTGGGATTAGAGATTGCACATAACTTTGGAATTCCTAACAACTTAACTACTAACAGTCTACTGTTAACCTGATGCCTCACCAATAACATAAAAAGTTGATTAACACATATTTTGTATGTTCTATATATTATTTTAAATTGCTTACTGTATTTCTCCCATAAAGTAACATACAGAAAAGAAAATCTTATTAAGAAAATCATAAGGAAGAGAAAATACATTTACAGTACTGAACTATTTGAAAAAACATATAAGTGAACCCACATACTTCAAACTCATGCTGTTCAAGGGTCAACTGTATGTACAAAATGTGAGCATAATCTCATTGAAAATTATACAATGTGTCAGAAAGAGGGGATGTTCATGCTGAACACCTGGGAATTCAACCCGAGATCTACGAAAAGAATAGCTGCAGTACTACAATTAGAAAAGCAACCACTCTCTGCAAGGTAAGAGTTGCGGAGAAGTGACTCAAACTGAGGGGATATATCAGAAAATAAACCACAGGGGGAGGGAGACTCCATAAGCTGGCTACCAGAAAGTAATATAGCAGTGGAGTACAAGATCAGAACTTCTAGAAGTCTGCTCCTGTGAGGGACCTCCTTGCCTGAGAGGTGCTCAGGTGGCAAAGCAGGGCAGAGTCTAGGTGAACAGTGTGGTCTCAGAATCCCCAAGGTCATAGAAAGAATGGGGATGCCTGAGTGGGGCAGAGTTCCCAAGCACTGGAGTGGGGAAGCAGGCTACAATTAGAGAGCCCGGAGTGGTCTCTCAGCTAGGTGTTGCCATAAACCACAAACCTCAGCATGGTCTGGCCACCACTCTCCAAGCAGGGGCCGGGCAAGCAACAACCACTGGGAGACCTTGCTCCTTCCCCCAGAAGGAGGAGTGCAGGTGCAGAAAGAACAGGCAACTACTCCCTGAGCAGGGGCCCAGTGTGCCCCAGGCTGCAGTGACACCCCCCCCCCTCCTTCCCCTGGGAGGACTGGCACAGGTGTGCACCACAGGAGTCTTCAGAGTTTGGTGCACACAAAGGTGCAGGACTGCTTTTCCCTGAGCGTGCCCTGAAGAAGGGGAGCCACCATCGTTGGGCTCCAGGACTGGAGATCAGGGCGCCACCATTTTTACTTTTTTTTTTTTTTTTTTCATCCTCTAAAGCAGCCCAAAAAGCCTTCAGGGAACAAAAGCCACATAGAGCAATACAAAGCAGCTTACACTGAGTCTGGTACCCTGGCAAGGGCTGGTGCAGCTCTGCCCAGGCAAAGACAGCTGAGAATCAGTGCAACAGACCCCTCCCCCAGAAGAGTGGCAGGAGCATCAGTTGAATACCAAGTTCATGGATCACGCAGACCTGAAAAACTCCTGCGCTAGGGGAAAATAGTATATAGAAATCGAGTTTTTTTCTCGAGTCTTTAGTTTTTCAGTTTAAAATTTTCTTTTCCTTTTTTCTTTTTTTTTCCTTTTCAACTAGTTTCTTATTTCACTAACCCTTTGTCTTTAAGTCCTTTTTTAATTATCATTTTTACAATGACATTTTAGAGATATAGACTTCATTTCTGGCTTCCTTTCACTGTGCTCAATTTTATTTTCGTGTATATATATATATGTTTTTCTTTCTTTACAATTTTGGGATTTAGTGTCTTCTAACAGAGCAAAATACACACAGGACCAAGTGGATCACTCTGTTTTATTCATCCGTGAGATTATATTCTCTCCTTTTTCCCATTTATTTATTTATTTATTTATTTTCTGTTTTGGTATCTGACTTCATCAGATTTGTCTAGTGTGTATTTTGCTGGGGTCATGGTTGATATTTTTTATTTTGTTCTCTCATTCATGCTCCACATCAGTTGGCATCAAGGAAATAAAGGATATAAAATTAAATCCACAGTGAGATACCACTTCATACCAGTCAGAATGGTTAAAATGAACAAGACAGGAAACAACAAATGTTGGAGAGAATGTGGAGAAAGGGGAACCCTTTTACACTGTTGGTGGGAATGCAAGCTGGTACAGCCACTCTGGAAAAAGTTATGGAGGTTCCTCAAGAAGTTAAAAATAGAGCTACCCTACGACCCAGCAATTGCACCACTAGGTGTTTACCCCAAAGATACAAATGTAGTGATCCAAAGGGGTACCTGCACCCAAATGTTTATATCAGCAATGTCCAAAATAACCAAACTATAGAAAGACCCAGATGTCCAACAACAGATAAATGAATAAAGAAGATATGGCTCCTATATACAATGGAACATTACTCAGCCATTAGAAAGGATGAATACTTACCACTTACATCAACGTGGATGGAACTGGAGGGTATTATGCTGAGTGAAATAAGTCAATCAGAGAAGGACAATTATCATATGGTTTTACTCTTACATGGACTACAAGAAACAGTACAGAGGGTCATAGGGGAAGGGAGGGAAAACAATGGGAAATCATCAGAGAGGGAGAAAAACCATGAGAGACTCCTAACTATAGAAAACGAACTGAGGGTTGCTAGAGGGGAGGTGGGTGCGGGGAATGAGGTAATTAGTTATGGGCATTAAGGAGGGCATGTGATGTGATGAGCAGTGCATGTTATATGCAACTGAGGAATTACTGAACTCTACATCCGAAAATAATGATGTACTCTATGTTGGCCAATTGAATTTAAATTAAAAATATTATATAATGTGTCAAAATTGAAGAAAAAATGAGGTTTTGTGGCAAATTTTAGAATCATCTCCCCAAATTATATTTCCTTTTATCTATATTTACTTCTTTCACTTTTCTTACATATTTTTTAACCTTTCTTTCCATATGGTATTAGATTGGAAGCATTTTGTGTAAGAGAAGTTATTAGTCTTACTCAATATTATATTTCTAGTACCTAATAAATGGTAGGGGCTCAATTTATTTATTGAATGAGTGGCTGAATTGCAGGTGTATATATGATGTCACAACTTACTAATGACATTTCTAGAATAAGAATAGTTATTAGTAAATTATAGTGGAATCATGGCTGTCAAGCCAGTTACTAAATTCCAACACACTTGATCAATAAAAATGCTAATCAAACTCCTCCAATGCATATATATTACCATTCATTAGATCATCTCAAACTCTCGTCATTGTCAGACAAATAATAACCTTCATGCAATATTTCCTACAAGTGGGTCATAATTAAAGACACACTCTATCATTCAGTCACTGAAATTCATTGTGCTGAATCAGTGCCACAATGATGTCCTAATTAATAAAGAGGGATATTATAGAAAGAAAAATCAAGTAGATATACTATATAAATATTTTATAAACTTTAAACTGTTGATGTAATCAACACAAAGATAGCGTTTATAAGAATTTCTGTCATTTGTTTTTAGGGATTTTGGTACATTTTCACTGAGAAAGAGAATTTTGTCACTATTACAAAGCTGTGCATTTGAAAATAGCCCATTTTTCTTAGCTCATGAAATGTTAGCCTATCAACTGCAAATTATAAATTATTCCATTGCCAATGACAATATATTAGTTTCTCCAAAATCATAGTCATAGCATTTTAATTTTTATATAAAGTATTGGACACCAGAAAATATATTATCATTCTTCTTTACATTCACATCTTCTATGAAGTTTGAGTCATGTAGTAGAAACTAATTAGAGTGGAAATACGATGTGCTTTTTGTAAGACAGTGATTGAGGTCCACCAACACAGATTACTTAAGAGTACTGGATTATTGAACTTGAAAAATTGAAATAAATATTCAAAGATAAAGACAGTTCTTGAAAACAAAGTTTGTATGCTCAATAGGTATTTTTCATATTTTTTTCATAACTGATACTTGGTAACAGGCTATATTCATTTAATTTTAGTTAACAAACTATCCCTACCTAAATAATAATAATACAACGGATATATATCCTGAAGTTAATTAACATGTCAATGCTATGGAGTTTATGCAAGCTACTATAAAATCATATAAAATATGAACTAAAAAGTCCATTATGGCATGATCTTTTGTTATTGTTTTGTTTATTTTCCTTTGGAAATATTAGCATATTTGTTTTTAAAACTTCCCCTTCCTCATTATGACTTTTGCGTATTTTAGGTACGTGTACAGAAACGCACATTATTTCTTATATTTTAATTATGTCAGAGCTTTAGGGTGTGGTGAGTGTGTGTGTGTGTGTGTGTAGAGAAAGATACACCCATTTTCCTAGTGTTTTCATATAATGTAACACTATGGGAAATACTATGTGTCTTTCTACTTTTAACAATTATGACTATTCTGAGTAGACTTGAAATTCTTCATTTATTTGCCTATATAATAAATCTTATGAAGATGTTGCTATGGAACACAGTTCAAGTTCAATTTGAGCTTCTATGATGGAAGAAGATATAAAACAAAATATTACACAATTTTTTTTCATTACAATTGTGTTTAGTGCCATAAATGAAAATTGTACATTGTACAAGAGAATAGAAACTGGCTTAGAGTAGGGGCCAGAGTTGAGTCCTGGAGAATTTACAGGAGGAAGACTGACTGACGAAAACAGGATAAAAGCTTTCCAGGCAGAAGGACCATGAGATATGTCACTGTGGAACATGAGTTGACAAAATGCTTGGTTTGCAAAAGGAACTAAATTAAGCACAGGTTGTTTATAATTGACTGGAAGAGAAATTCAAAACAAGACTTTAGATGTAGATAGTGAAACCCATTTTTCCATCCTAATAATCTTTATAAAAGATCTTGTACAATATTTAAAAAGCATGGGAAACCACTAAGTATTGTAAGCAAAGGAGTGAAGCCTCAACTTTGCAGTGCCTAATCCAACACTAACCTGCCAAGGCTGCACGTGGCTGCTGTTTCCCTTCTGCTTTCAAACTTTACAGATACTTCTCCTGTATCTAATAATCTAGAATTACACAGGGAACAGAATTCTTGGAAACATAGTTCCATTTTACCTAGGTTAACACAGTACAAAGCCCCCACATTATTCATGTATTAAATGTGTGGATATTTTTGGTTCTCATACTGACAATCTTCTGAGTTAAAGAAATAATGCACTGATTTTAATCTTAAGAACTATGTAGTATAAAAGATATTAGAATAGGCTGAACAGAAATATGGAGACTATAATTTACTATGTTTTCTTAATCACTTTAGGAAAATATTCTGGCATGGACAGAATAACTTCATTATTATAATTGGTAGTATCAGCAAGAATAAAATCTGCATGACTCATCAATTACTACTGCATTGAATGTGAACCAAGATTTTTTAAATTATACAATATAATGCTTTTTTATATTTCTGCTTAATATTATTTTCAATAAATAAAAAATAATAAGTCATTCACAACTATACAGCATTTCAAAGTTTATTTCTTATGTTTCATGTGTTAGATTAACATGTTTTAGATCTCCATATTTTAGATTAAAAAATTAAGCTCTGAACTGTTAGGCACTTGGTCAAGACCAACTACTTGATATATGGCTATAGTGAAACTTATATCCAGGTTTATATTTTGACTAACTACAATGCTCTTTTAACTATAACACACACGTGTGTCTTTAAACATGTATTTATCTGCCTTGTGATTCAAGGTTATAAATTAAGTCTATACATTTATACTTTCCTTCCAACAACACTATGAAGATGATAGTGAGATGATATTAGAAGTATAAACCCATAACAATGAAAGATCACCGAAAGATGAAGAATTTTGAGTATTTTCTGGAAAGGGCATATGAATGGAGTTGCAATGACTAAGAAGCAAAGTGAAGGTTTTGTAAATTAGAATGAGTACAGGGAGGTTATAACAAATGTGAGATCCATTCTCTTAATAAAAATTCTGGAAAGATTCTAAGACAGGCTGGGATGCAAACATAAGATGTAGGACTACAATTGGGGGATTAATTGGAACAGTATTCAAGAGTCTCTTGCCTACAGACCCTATACCTAGATACATAACCAGTACTCATTTCAGCAGTGAAAGGGAACAGCTAGTGTCTAAGCATTAATCTCAGACAAATGCAAAAACATAGTTATTTTCAAAATAAATTTCATTTTTTAGGAAGGAGAAACAAGGAGTCCGTGTGGTTGTGTTTCAAAGGAAAGCTTTCTTAACTGTCTTCTTAGGGAAATGCCTGCATAATAGTATGTTAACTATTCACTTGCCCCAATCCAATCTTTGCAGGTAAATAAGCCTTCCTATGTACACTAAGTGCATTATAATGCTTCTCACTAATTCATTTTAAATAGGAATAGAAACCATGAATCAACACATATCTGATGGAGACTGCAGGGGAAAAAATGATAAAGGTAAACAAATAGAAAAAAGCTAAAGGAAACAAAACCTTAGGGACATATGAGAGTTTAAATATCTTAAAATTTCACTCTGCGCAAGGGATCAAGAAGAGAGCATATCTATAAAACAAGAACAGGCTCATATGAAAAAAAAAGAAATAACTATAAAGATGTTCTTTAGAAATTGATATAATATTTTAAAGAAATATACATGCAAAATAATGCTCTGATCAAAAACTGTACAGCTCAATGATTTTAACAAAGTGAATACATCCTGTAATGATACAAACATCAAGAGATAGAATATTATCAGCACCACAGAAGCTCCTGTCATCCTCCCTTCCAGTATCTCTCTCTTCCCAGCAAATATTACTATGCTAATTAGTTCTGCCTAGGATTTTTTTTTTTTATTTTACATGTATTTATATAGTATAAACTCTTGTGATTGGCTTCTTTTGCTCAATCCTTTTTGTGATTATTTCATATTATATTGCTCAATTATCATTTTGTTCACTTTCATTGCTGAATGGTAATCCCTTGTATGAGTATACCACAATTTATTAATTCTACTCCTTTGGCCTGTTCTCAGTTTGGGGCCATTATACAGTGCTGCTATGGTCATCATTAAGCTTGTCTTTGTACATGAACACACATTTCTGTTGCAGTTACACTTGGGAGATTTGCTGCTTCAAAGCATGTACAAATGTTCAACTTAAGAGATACTGCAAGGTTGCCTCCCAAAATGATTCTAATAACTTTACAATCTCACCAACAGTTTGCTCCATCAACAGTTTGCACCACAAAAAAACTTGGTGTCAGTTTTTTCTTTTCTAATTTTTGCAATGCTAATAGGTATATGGTAGTATTAAACTGGGACCTTAATTTATATCTCCTTAATGACTAATGAATTTAGCATTAGTAAATATGTTTATTGGTCATTTTGATGGCCACTTATAAAGTATCCAGTCAAGCTGTCTGTTATTTTTCTTTGGAACTTTATCTTTTTCTCTAAATATACAGGATATGAGTTCTTCCTCAGAAAATAAGATGGCAAATATCTTCTCCCAATGCGTGGCTTGAATTTTCACTCTTTCCATGATGTTTTTGGAAGAACAAAAATTCTTGATGTTTGATGTTGATCAATGTACCAATTTTTTCCTGTTTGTATTTTTTTGTTCTTTATTTTTCTAAAGATTTTATTTATTTATTTGAGAGAGATGGAGAGAGAGAGAGAGAGAGCGAACATGAGTGGGGGAGGGGCAGAGGGAGAAGCAGACTCCCTGCTGAGCAGGGAGCCATATATGGGGTTGGATCCCAGGACCCCAGGATCATGACCTGAGCCCAAGGCAAACACTTAACCAAATGAGCCATCCAGGTGCTCCTCTTTTGAGTGTTCTTAAAAAATCTTTACATATCCTAATGTTATTAAGATATTCTTCATTGTTTTCTTGTAGAAACATTACAATTTTATTTATCACATTTTAATCTGCAATACAGTATCAAGTAGGATCAAGGTTTTTTTCACATGAATATTCAATATTTTCAGCAATAGTTATTGGTAAATAGAAACATATCCTTTTTCCATCACACTCCAATACTACCTTGTCATAAATCCATGACCATGTATGTGTGGGTTTCTTTGTGGACCCTCAGTCCTGATCTATTGGTCTACTCTTGTATTGGTATCACACTATACTCATTACTGTAGCTTATCGCTAGGTATTAATATCTGATACTATCAATACAGCAAGTTTGTTCCTCAAAATTAACTTGGCTATTCTGATCTTACACTTTTATTTTATTTTTTTAAGATTTTATTTATTTGAGAGAGAGAGCACAAACAGAGAGGAGGGGCAGAGAGAGAGGGACAAACAGACTCCCCACTAAACAGAGAGTCCAATACGGGGCTTTGATCCCAGGACCCAAAGATCAGGACCTGAGCTGAAGCAGATACTTAGCTGACTGAACCAGCCAGGCGCCCCCTGATCTCACATTTTTATTTATTTATTTATTTATTTATTTATTTATTTATTTTTGAAATTTATTTATTTTTGAAATTTATTTATTATTTTGAAATTTAATGTTTTTGAAAAAAACATTAAAATGTTTTTTTATTATGTGATGTTAGTCACCATACAGTACATCCCTGGTTTCTGATGTAAAGTTCGATGATTCATTAGTTGCGTATAACACCCAGTGCACCATGCAATACGTTCCCTCCTTACTACCCATCACCAGTCTATCCCATTCCCCCACCCCCCTCCCCTCTGAAGCCCTCAGTTTGTTTCTCAGAGTCCATAGTCTCTCATGCTTCACATTTTTTTTTAAAGATTTTTTATTTATTTATGTGACAGAGAGACAGCCAGCGAGAGAGGGAACACAAGCAGGGGGAGTGGGAGAGGAAAAAGCAAGCTCCTAGCCCAGGAGCCCGATGTGGGACTTGATCCCAGAACGCTGGGATCACGCCCTGAGCCGAAGGCAGACGCTTAACGACTGCGCTATCCAGGCGCCCCATCATGCTTCACATTTTTAAAACAAAATTTCCAGAATAGTTTTTTGGGGTTTTTATTTATTCAGTAGGAAGTTTGGAAGACAAAAGCAAGGAAATATGCTAGAATATAGAATTTAAAAATGAAGACCCAAAAAAAAAGTGAGAAGAAAAAGAGATATAGGATACCAAATTAGGTGGTATAAATTCCCCAAAATAGAATTTCTTTGAGAAATAATAGAGAGAAAGACAGAGACAGAGACAGACTTGCCAATCACAGACAAATTTTAAGGAGGTCCTAAGGAGCCCCACCTACACCTCAAAACCCACTCCCACCTTTAATGCTGTCAATAAATACCGACAGAACCATCATGGAATTGGTGTTCTAAACACCTGAGATTGCAAACCTTTTTAAAAATATGAGTGATAACTCATTCTCCTATAGATTAAGGCAGAAGGTTTATAACAAAAAGGTATTTCATTTGGAATTATGATACATTTTTATTTAAAAACAAGCATTTCTGCACTTTATAAAGTCAGGGTTTTCAAGTTTTACAATATTTTAACAACTGAATTTCACTTCATTTAAAAACTGTAGTTCTGTATTGTATTAAACATTCCCTTAAAATAAATGCATAAAATGAAGAAACAAGTTGCTAAATTATACATTCAAAATATCCAGGAAAAAATTAAACTCGATAGGTAGACATTTTGTTCAAATTCAAGTTATGCTGTTTTATGCAATTAAAACTAGATGAGCTTAACTGTAGTAAGCAAATATTATCTTTTTAAAATCTTTATTTTTTATGGTTTCTGTCTTTCTATCTCTCCCTTCATAGTAAATCTCATATAGCATGGACAACATTTTGTTAAAATCTGTTTGAAGTTCAAACTAATTTCCACATATTGTGTTAAAGTATTAATGAATCTGTGAAAACTTCCAAGGTTCATTTGCAGTGTTCTCAGTTGATGCCATGAGGCTTCACTTTTGAATTATGCCCTTATCAAGGAGTCCGGACTATTTGATTTGAGATGTGATTATAGCATAGTTTTTCAATTAATGTGTACTGGTTTCATGGCATAACTCTGGCCAATGTTAGCACTTCAACCTCATTAAGATGTAATGTTATATAAGTAACTATTGTTAGCCCTAATATTAATTCTCTGTCCTCAAGTAATTGAACCTAATAGCAGCGGCACAGAAAGAATTACTGATTTAATTTAGGTCATTTCTCAGTGAACATTTTAAGCTAAGTATAATGTAAACTACCAGAAATTGACCTAGGACAAGTACAAATAATATTATATTAAAATAAGAATTTATTCATCTAGAAAACATTGATATTATAGTTCAAATTATGGAGATCATTCTAAATGTGCATGTTCACAATTACTAACACTAAACTCTATATTCAGATTGCTTTAGGTACGCAATCTTTACAATAGATGCTTGTAATTTATCTTGTTTGCTCTAACAAATAATGTAATAATTGCAGATTACAGAGATAGTATGGAAAAGAAAGGGAAGGAAGGAAAGAAAGTGAATGAAGAAAGGAAGGAAAATGAAGGAAGAAGAGAGACAGGGTTATTCTAACAGGCTTAATCCAGATTCTAAGAGATTTTTATGTTTTGGATAAATGTAATTGCATGATACAATTGACATTGGATTAGGAGAGCAGGCAGTTTGGGAAAGTACACATAAAAAGAGAAAGCTAATATTAATTGAGAATTTATTATATGTTAATCATTATGCCATATATATATATATATATATATATAACCTATCTCATTTAATAGTCACAAAAATTCTAGAAGATATGTATTATTATTTCTATCTTATAGTAAGAAAGATTGAAACTCAAAAAATTAAATAACTTGCCCAAAGTCACACACAGTAAATGGTTCATAGCATGTATATGTTGGCAAAAAGCCAGGCTTCAACATTTTTACTTTTTTTTTTTTTTTTTTTGAGAACTATAAAGCCATGTTTCTCTAAGACTATGGCTTCCCAGGTTCCATTCATCAGTTCCATGGGCTTTAAATAGAGCTGACTCCCACCTCTCTCAGTTTTGGGGGGTAAGTTGGGTATGTCCAATCAGAGCATTTCATTTTTTTTCTTACAAATTTTTACTTAAATCCTAGTTAGTTAACATATACTGTAATATTGGCATCAGGAGTGGAATTTAGTGATTCATTACTTATGTATAATACCCAGTGCTCATCATAACAAGTGCTCTCCTCAATACCCATCACACATTTAGCCCATCTGCTACCCATCTTCCTCCATCAGCCATCAGTTTGCTCTCTAACATTAAGAGTCTCTTATGGGTTGCTTCACTGTCTCTTTTTTTTTCTCCTTCCCCTATGGTCATCTGTTTTGTTTCCTAAATTTCACATATGAGTGAATTCATATGGTATTTGCCTTTCTCTGACTGACTTAGTTCACTTACCATAACACACTTAAGTTCCAGCCATGTTGTTACAAATGGCAAGATTTCATTCTTTTTGATGGCTGACTAATATTGAATTGTATGTATATACAACACTTCTTCTTTATCCATTCATTGGTCCATGGACACTGGGCTCTTTCCATAGTTTGGCTGTTGTTGATAATGTTGCTATAAACATTGAGGTACACGTACTGCTTCAAATCTGTATTTTCGTATCCTTTATGCTAATACCTAGCAGTGAAATTGCTGGATCGTAGGATGGTTCTACTTTTAACTTTTTGAGGAACCTAATTACTGTTTTCCAGAGTGGCTGCACCAGTTTGCATTCCCACCAACAGTGTAAGAGGGTTCCCCTTTCTCTGCACCCTTGCCAATATCTGCTGTTTCCTGAGTGAATTTTAACCATTCTGACAGGTGTGTGGTGGTATCTCATCATGGTTTTGATTTGCATATCCCTGATGCTGAGTCATGTTGAGCATCTTTTCATGTACCCGTTAGCCAACTGGATGTCTTCTTTGGAAATGTCTATTCGTGACTTCTGCCCATTTCTTAACTGGATTATTTGTTTTCTGGGTGTTGAGTTTGATAAGTTCTTTATAGATCTTGGATACTAACCCTTTATCAGATATGTCATTTGCAAACATCTTCTCCCATTCCCAAGTCTGCCTTTTAGTTTTGTTGACTGTTTCCTTTGTTGTGCAGAAGCTTTATTTCTTGATGAGGTCCCAATAGTTCATTTGTGCTTTTGTTTCCCTTGCCTCCAGAGACATGTCCAGTAAGAAGTTGCTATGGCCAAGATCAAAGTGGTTTCCGCCTGTGTTCTTGTCCAGGATTTTGATGGTTTCTTGTCTCACATTTAGGTCTTTCATCCATTTTGAATTTACTTTTGTGTATGGTGTAAATAAGTGGTCCAGTTTCAATCTTCTTCATGTTGCTCTCTAGGTTTTCCAGCACCTTTTGTCGACGAGACTGTCTTTTTTTCCTTTGGGTATTCTTTCCTGCTTAGTCCAAGATTAGTTGACTGTATGGTGGTGGGTCCACTTCTGGGTTTTCTATTCTGTTCCATTGATTTATGTGTCTGTTTTTGTGCCAGTACTATACTGTCTTGATGATTAAAGCTTTGTAATATAGCTTGAAGTCTGGAATCATGATGACTCCAGCTTTGCTTTTCTTTATCAAGATTGCTTTGGCTATTTGGGGTTTTTTGTAGTTCCATACAAATTTTAGAATTGTTTGTTTTAGCTCTGTGAAAAATGTTGGTGGTATTTTGATAGGGATTGGATTAAATGTGTAGATTGCTTTGAGAAGTATAGACATTTTAACAATGTTCTTCCAATCCATGAGCATGGAATGTTTCCCCAATTCTTTGCATCCTTTTCAATATCTTTCATAGGTGTTCTATAGTTTTCAGAGTACAGATCTTTTACCTCTTAGGTTAGGTTTATTCCTAAGTATCTTATTGTTTTGGGCACAATTGTAAATGAGATCAATTCCTTGATCTCTTTTTCTGCTGCTTCATTATTCATGTATAGAAATGCAAGAGATTTCTGTACATTGATTTTGTATCTTGTAACTTTGCTGAATTCATGTATTAGTTCTAGCAATCTATTGGTGGAGATTTTTGGGTTTTCTATGTGGAGTATCTTATCATCTACAAATAGTGAAAAGAAGTTTGACTTCTTCCTTGCCTATTTGAATGCCCTTTATTTTCTTTTTGTTGTTTGATTGTTGAGGCTAAGACTTCCAGTACTATGTTAAATAGTAATGGTGAAAGTGTATATCCCTGTCTTGCTCCTGACCATAGAGGAAAAGCTCTTGGTTCTTCCCCATTGAGGATGATATTAACTATGGGTCTTCATATATGACTCTTATGGTATTGAAGTATGTTCCATCTACACCTACTTTGTTGAGGGTTTTTATCAAGAGCGGATGCTGTAGGGGCACCTGGGTGGCTCAGTCAGTTAAATGTCCAGCTCTTGGTTTTGGCTCAGGTCATGGTCTCAGAGTCTTGATATTGAACCCTGCATCAGGCTCCGCACTCAGCATGGAGTCTGCCTGAGATTCTCTCCCCTCTCTCCCCTCTCTCTCTCCCCTCCCATATCCTCCTCCCCCTACTCACTCTATCTCTCATAAATCAATCAATCAATCAATCTTAAAAAAAAAAAAAAAGAGGGCACCTGGGTGGTTCAGTCAGTTGAGTATCTGCCTTCAGCTCAGGTTGTGATCCCATGATCCTGGGATTGACCCCTGCATTGGGGTCCCTGCTCAGTGAGGCATCTGCTTCACTCTCTCCCTCTGCCCTTCCCTCCCATTCATGTGGCCTCTCTTATTCTCACTGTAGCTCTCACTCTCTCAAATGAATAAATAAAATAAAGAAAAAGAATGGATTCTGTATTTTGTCAAATTCTTTTTCTGTATCTATTGACAGGATCATATGGTTCTTATCCTTTCTTTTATTAATGTGGTATATTATGTTGATGATTTGCAAATATTGAACAACCCCTGCAGCTCCAGAATAAATCCCATTTGACCATGGAGAATAATTCTTGTAATGCTGCTGGATTTGATTTGTTTGTACCTTGTTGAGAATTTTTGCATCCATGATCATCAGGGATGTTGCCCTGTAATTCTCCTTTTTAGTGGGGGTGGGGGGGTGGTGAGTCTTTGATTTTGAATCAAGTTATGTATTGTATGGATGGAGGTTTCTGTGATTTGTCCTGCGTGGCCAACCACTCTGACCTGCATGTATGCAGGCAGGCTAAAGAATGTTGTTTGTGAGACTTTTGCTGCATAAGTGACCTTGGGAGCCTAATTAGTTGACACTAGCTGGCCTCCAGGAGAGAATTGGGCCTTCTGGTCTGGACACCAAGAGCAATAAATTTTGCCTTATATCTCCTCTGGCTCCAGGCTGGGCTGGCCCCCCAGAATGGAATCTGGGCACACCTAGCCCAGGCCCCTTGAATATGTAAAGACATAATAACATAGGAATGCAGCTTGCTCCAAACTGCATGGAGGCAAACAAATATTTACTTTCAGACCTTGTAGTTTGCCCTATAAATACAGCCCTTATGGAGATGGTCAGTTGGAAGTCTCACGTGAGGGGAGGATGCTTTCCCAGGCCTCTCAAACAAGACCTTAGCCTGGATGTCTCCACAAGGCTTCCCCAGCTAATGAGGTGGGATGTTGTAAGTACCCAATTTAATGTAACTCTTTCTTATTCTCCTTTACTGCTTTCTATTGTCCTCATCTATGCACAGATTTCCCTCTTCTTCTTTCTGTTTCTATTAGATTTTTATAATATCAATAAAATGTTTTTTCCCCTTCAAAATTGAGAGTATAGCTGCCATGAATCTTTTCTTCAGAACAAGGTAATGCTAGCCTCATAGAATGAGTTGGGAAATTTTCTTTCCATTTCTATTTTTTGGAGTAGTTTGAGAAGAATAGGTACTAACTCTTCCTTATATGTCTAGTACAATTCTACTGGAAGCCGTCTGGGCCTGGGCTTTCGTTTGTTGGAAGATTTTTATTACTGATTCAATTTCTTTGCTAGTTATGGGTCTTCCAGATTGCCGAGTTGATTGGCATATAATTTTTCATAATATTCTCTCATAATTGTTTGTATCCCAAAGGTTTTGGACTGTCATGTTTCCATTCTCATTTGCTTCCATGTATTTTTTTTTTTTATTTCTTCTTTAATTTCCTGGTTAACCCATTCATTCTTTAATAGGGTGTTCTGTAATCTCCATGTATTTGTCGTCTTTCCAAATTTTTTCTTGTGCTTGACTTCAAGTTTCATAGTGTTGTTGTCTGAAAAGATGCATGGTATGATCTCAATCATTTTGTACTTGTTGGGGGGGGGGTACTTATGACCCAGTATGTGATCTAATCTGGAAAATGTTTCATGTGCACTTGAAAGGAATGTGTATTCTATTGCTTTAGGATGAAATGTTCTGAATATATCTGTTAAGTTGATCTGGTCCAGTGTGTCATTCAAAGCCATTGTTTTCCTGTTGATTTTCTGCTTAGATGATCTGTCCATTGCTGTAAGTAGAATGTTAAAGTCCTCTACTATTATTTTATTATTTTCAATCAGTTTCTTTATGTTTGTTATTAATTGATTTACATATTTGGGTGCTCCAAAGTTGGGGGCATAAATATTTATAATTGTTAGATCTTCTTGATGGATAGACCCCTTAATTACATAATCCCCTTCTTCATCTCTTGTTACTGTGTTTGGTCTAAAGTCTAGTTTGTCTGATATAAGTGTTGGTACTACAGCTTTCTTTTGGCATCCAATAGCATGACAGATTGTTCTCCATCCCCTCACTTTCAATTTACAGGTGTTTTTAGATCTAAAATGAGTCTCTGTAGGCAGCAAAAAGATGGGTCTTGTTTTGTTTTTTTTTTTAATCCATTCTAACACCCTATGTCTTTTGATTGGAGCATTGATTGGAGCATTAGTCCATTTACATTCACAGTGGTTATTGATAGGTATGAATTTAGTGCTATTGTGTTACCTGTAAAGTTGGTGTTTCTGGTGATATTCTCTGTTCCTTTCTAATTTTTGTTGTTTTTGTTTTTGTTTTGTTCTGTTTTTCCCCCACCCAAAGTGTCCCCTTTCATACTTCTTTCAGGACTGGTTTAGTGTTCACAGACTCCTTGTTTTTGTTTGTCTAGGAAACTCTGTATCTCTCCATCTATTCTAAATGATAGGCTTTCTGGATAAAGTATTCTTGGTTGCATATTTTTCCCATTCAGCACATGGAATATATCATGCCACTCTCTTTAAGTTTCCTAGACAAACAAAATCTGAAGGAGTTTGTGACCACTAAAAGAATTAGTCTAACTTTTATTTGATCTACCAAGAAAAAAAAATATGTTCTTAGTCCTAGTGAACACAAAAATTAATCCAGGAGATATTAGTTATTGCCTAATGAAAATAAAGCCAGAGAAATTGAACCAATGATGAAAAGTAAGTTACCACGGGTTGGGGGGGACAAATTTAAATATAGCATTTGAACTCTTAGATTGAGCTGTAGCTAAAGTTTGACCACTAATAAATGACTCTTCCATTTTTATTTTTTACATTCTTGTTTGAATCTATTTCAGTTGGATTTTATGTAAATGACAACCCAAAGAGTTCTCATTATTTGAGAGACAAAGTTAGGATTCAAACCAATTCTCTGTACTATCTCCCTGTACACTTACTACAATTGTTCATGATAAGCAGCTTCCATAATATTAAATAAATCTAATTATTGTAAATTGAATTAAAAGCAGGTAAACATTTCCAGTAAAAATGTTAAATTGTTTTCATTCAGTAAATATCACAGACAAAGCTCAGGGATTCTGTTTCATAATAAATGCAAATCATGGTTCATGTTTTGTTTTGTTTTTGTTTTTATAGAGAGAGAGCGCATGTGTGCACACACAAGCAGAGGGAGGAGCAAAGGGAGAGGGAGAGAGAGAGAGAAACTCAAGCAGACACCCAGCTGAGTACAGAGCCTGACACAGGCTCATTCTCATTACCATGAGATCTTTATCTGAGCCAAAATCAAGAGTCAGATGCTCAACCAACTTAGCTAACCAGGTGCCCCTCATGGGTCATGTTTTATGCCACTTAAAAGGACATAAAATTCAAAAGGAATAAATTAATAATATGAATAGATCTAAGATAATATGAAATATATGATATGCTAAATATTAACCTTAGTTGCTAAGGGAAAAATTAAAAACAAATATAATAATCAGGATTTTGATAATTGTTTTGTTCTTTGTTTTTTTTAACCACCTGAAAATATCTGTTGGAATTAAGTGAAGTGACCTTGGCTTATTGCAGTTATTACTGACTATGAGTAAAAGTTAATGAGACTAAATATTATGTTAAATGTACAGTATTGCATTTTAGTCAATGAGAATGCATTTATTAAATACTCATTCTCTCATTGTTACATGTATGGCTTAAAATACTGGCTTTAAAATGTATAAATCTGGCTGAACAGACAAAATAAATTTGCATGATTTAGCAGAAAACACTTCAGGGTAATCCTTAATAGTCATATATGTGGATTTAATCTACGCATTAAAAATCCTGCACAACCATATTAGACAGCTTATTAACATATCCATATACAATTGTTAGATTTCATAATAATCTACTAAAGCCTAAAATATTTTGGAGTGTCCTGCTTCCCTTCATATGAGGCTCCATCCAGATTTCAAAAAAAAAAAATTAGTACATACTTACCAGCATCAACTCTTAAAAGGGGTCTAGACCATCTTGCCAGATGAACAGAAATTACAGCCCAGGGATAGAGCAAACAACAGATCATCAAAACAAAAAGTGATGTAACCAGGCTTTTTCTGTCCCAAGCATGGTAAAATCAAAAGTAAATGAGCAAAGAGGAATCACTGAGGTATAGACCATAGATGTTTGGAGTAAGGAATGTGTTGTGTCTGAAATATTCAGAACTCAGTGTTGACAGATGAAGAAAGAGAAGTAATCCAAATCAAGTCACTGATGTGTTAGGTGCCAGTGTCCTGGGAAACTTGGGAGACCTAGGGAGTGATACCAAAGGGGAGAGATCACCTCTTGACAAAGACATATAGGGGTGCCACTGCCCAATTACAACTAAAGCATCGTGGACTTCAGCTTTCCTATAGAAGAAACTAAAATTTTAGAGTCTTCTTTACTTTCATGGATAGGTGTTACAAGGTCTCTAGTCCTTCTGAAATTATATGCCAAAAATTGTGTGTGTGTGTGTGTGTGTGTGTGTGTGTGTGTGTGTATTTTCCTGGGACAAAATCAGTAGGTATTGCTTAAACAATTCTTTAAAGGATTCATGATGACCAACAAATTTAATGACCATTACATCAAAGCCTAGTTCCAAACTTAAACTGGTAATGAAGGGAGAGCTACTGATTCCCCAAACAGCTAACATTTGCATAGTTCCAGAGAAAGAATGGAATAGACTTTATACCTATGGTTGTTTACTGAGATATTACTAACATATGCCTTAGCAAGAACGCCAAACAAAACAAAACAGAAATATTTTAATAGATGGCAAAAATTTAAGATATTACATGAGATATTATACACAGAAGATGAATACTTCTCTTTTTTAAAAATATTACATGTTTACCTGTGTTACCCATGGTGTTGAGGGTACAGACACCCTCCTTTCTCAAATTGCCAAAGCCTTGGCTATGGGTAGTTCCATAAAACCAATACCAGAATCTTACCTCTGCCAAGTCCTCAATCAAGTGCCTTGTTCTCAGGCCATCCTGGGGCCCATTACTAAAGGTTGCCAATCGTACATCCTTCATCTTAATACGGGAGTGGGAAAATGTTCTCATTTTCATTCCTGGGTCTTCACCATTTAATCCATCATCTTTTACTACAGCTTCAATAATAAGCAAAATACTTTCTACCTCTGTCCCAACTTCTTTATTCCCAGAGGGAAACCTGTTTCTTGTACCTCCATTATGCTGCTATTGAAATTGATTCAAATCTTATTCCTGGAGAAATCTGGCATTATTTACTGTTCCTATTTGGCATCATTGACTCGTCTAATTTCCCAATTCATTTAATTAAAGACAGTATCAGCATACTGAAACCCTAGCAATGAGAAGTTGCCCACTGGGAAAGAATAGTGAGTACTTAACATATATTTTGGAAGGAAAAGAAGGAGGAGAAAACAAAGAAATATTTATGAAAACTAAATAACATTACAGGAGACTCAAAATAAAATATTTTCATAGTATTCTATTATGATAATCCTTTCATCTGTGTTATTCTTCACTTGTGAAGAATTCTTCATCTGTGATAAAAGGAGGAGGAGAAAGAGGAAGAAGAATAGAAGAAGAATAAAATTATAATAGAATATCATGAAAGTGTTTCAGTCACTTGTATATACTTCATTTAGTTTTCACAAATATTAACCTATTTGTTTATTCAACAAATCTATATTGAGTGCTTACTATGTGTCAAACATTGTTCTGTGCATGAGAAATAAAAGAGCAGATTTAGACAAAGCTCTAGCCCTCATCCTGCTTAGATTCCAGGAAACACAGAGAAAATAGACATGTAAAATATTTCCAATGCAGTTTCTGGTAATAAACTGGAAAAGGACCTTTAAAATGAAAAGATGTAGAAGGAGGTGCTATTTTTTTTCAAGTTTCTATTTAAATTCCAGTTAGTGGGGCGCCTGGGTGGCACAGTCGTTAAACGTCTGCCTTCGGCTCAGGGCGTGATACCAGTGTTCTGGGATCGAGCCCCACATCAGGCTCCTCTGCTAAGAGCCTGCTTCTTCCTCTCCCACTCCCCCTGCTTGTGTTCCCTCTCTCGCTGGCTGTCTCTCTCTGTCAAATAAATAAATAAAATCTTTAAAAAAAAAAAAAATAAATAAATAAATAAATAAATAAATTCCAGTTAGTTAACATACAGTGTACTATAAGTTTCAGGTATAAAATATAGTGATTCAACACTGTCATACAATACCCAGTACTCATCACAACAAGTGCACTCCTTAATCCCCATCCCCTGTTTAACCCACCCCCCACCTCTCCTCTAGTAACTCTCAGTTTGTTGTCTATAGTTAAGAGTCTATTTTCTAGTTTCCCTCTCTCTCTTTTATCCCCCTATGTTCATCAGTTTTGTTTCTTAAATTCCACATACTAGTGAGTTCATATGGTATTTGTCTTTCTCTGACTGACTCATTTTTGCCTCTTTAGCTCCATCCACATCATTGCAAATGGCAAGATTTTGTTCCTTTTTGTGGCTGAGTAATATTCCATTGTGTATATATACCACTTCTTCTTTATCCATTCATCAGTTGATGGACATTTGGGCTCTTTTCCTATCTTGACTATTGTAGATAATGCTGTTATAAAATGGGGTGCATGTATCCCTTCGAATTAGTATTTTTGTATTCTTTGGGTAAATACCTGGTAGTGCAATTGCTGGATCATAGGGTAGTTTTATTTTTAACTTTTTGGTGAACCTTCACACTGTTTTCCAGAGCAGCTGCACTAGTTTGCATTCAGGAGGGGGTATTTTTAATGGAATGGTCAAGGAATACCTCATTGACATGGATATGTTTGAGCCAAAACCTGAAAGAAGTGTATCAGTGAGTCTTGTGAGGGTATGGAAATAAAGAATTTCAACTAATAAGGAAGGTTAAAATCAAGTCCCTGAGACAGGGACGATCTCTGCCTATGCAGGGATCAACTACCATTCTAGTAGTTATTCATATTTGTCACCAAGAATGAAAGTGAGACTCAGAAATTTTATGATCTTGCTCAAGACCCACACTTTGTTGACAAGACACCTAGATCCAAAGCCAAGATTGGTGATTGGTCACTCACAACTCACAAATATGTTACTACTCAGCCATAATCAGCCTTAAATGCTGTACGAATCAGAGATGCTAACGAAGATGTATCCTTCTAATAAAAAGGCTGCCTGTTGAGAATTTGTGAAGGTATAAATGGATAAATATAGATTAAGGATACACTCTCTCTCCACTATCTCCTAAAGACAAAGAAGTTAATTTCATTCATCTTTGTATCCTCAGCCATTAGTATAATGCCTAGTGCAAAGTAATTTAATATAAATCATGATTACATTCAATTCTGAGATTTGGAACTTGGGGCCCTGCGTTTGACTATATCATTTAATAACTATAGACCTTTGACAAACCACATAATTACTTTAAGCCTTGTTTCCTTCCTTTTTATAGAAGGGAGTATAAACCCTTATACTGGTGGTATATGAATTAAATGACAAGTGAAATGACATGTGAAAAGTCTTCATTAACTATATTAAGGATTTTATATAACTCTAACTGTATATATATATATAACTGTGTCTATAACTATGTATGGCTTATATATATATTTATATATACACAAACTATTTTCACAGATGGCAATACCTAAGAACATAGAGCACACCGCACCACATGTGATCAATGCTAAAGTGTAGTCTCAGGACCTGAGCAAAGTGAATGTATGCCCTCAATACCCAAGATTTTAAAACACTTGAGGGTAAATTCAGGCTATGCCTTTGAGAATATTAAGAAATTATCCTATCAAATGTATAACATCAGGCTAAAGAGTAACAGAGAAGAAAATAAAAAACAAAAGGATCAGAAGATTGGTAATGCTGAAACAAGCAGTGAATGTAAGATCTAAGGCCAGAGAGATCCATAACAATTATCTTAATAATGGGTCATTTCAATAGACCACCTGTTGCATGTTTGAGTTATTCTGTTTTGAAACACCAAACTGTGCTTGGGAACTTAAAGAATGTGGTATAAACCTTTGTCTCTGTTTATACCCTTCAAAGCTGCTAAAAGGGACAAGCTCTTGCATGTTGTCACCACAAAAAATAAATAATTATGTGACATAACAGAGGGGTTAACTAACTCTACAGTGGTAAACATACTGCAATATCTAAATGTATTAAATCACATGTGCACCTTAAATTTGCACAAAGTTATATGTCATTTATAACTCAATAAAAAAGAAATGATAAAAGAAAATACTTGCAGTGTCATTTAACCAAGGAACCTGATGAATTTGAACATATTATCGTAGAAGTCCAATAGTACACTATGAAACCAATTCCACAGATGACAGTATTATTACTTGGGTGGAGTAGCCTGGGATTATACCCCATTTGCAAGCTAACAAGTTAGCCTGCAACAGTTTTATGGCTACTGGCAAGACACAAGATTCCTGAGTCAGAGAAAAAACGACTTTACTCATGTGATAGCAGGCATTTTGAACTTCATGTTTGTTTTGGTTCTGCTTGTTCCCAGCCCTGTTGATATAACATGGAACAGCCCAGGTGGATGCAGTAAGTTTATGCCACAGCTGAGAAACCCTGAGCCTAGAAAGCTCCAATCTTTTAAAGGGGCCAACTGGAATACCTGCCCAAACTTCATCCCAGAGGGAGATATTATCCTTTTTATCCCACACAAAAAACAAATCTACCTTTGCCCCCAGGAGATACCATCTCTATCTTTCAAGTCAGTTTGCTCTACAAATACCCTTAAAAAGACAGTCAGGAACAAAAGCTAAAGTGCTTCCAAGAGGTAAGTGAAGCAAAATTTATGCAAGCACGTCAAGGATTTTGAAGAGTAGGCCTAATTAATGATCCAGAATGAGTAAAGTTTTTAAGTTGAGAGTTGGCATATAAAGGGGAAGAATATTTTATTTTAGACTTATGCTAATAGGAAGATCAGTTAGAAAATATAAAATGTGAAATGATGTGGGTCTGTTCCTAAATGATGTCAGTGGGAATTAAAGTTCATTAGAAAATTCAATGGAAATTGTGCAGTACTACATAGGACATATGACTTATTGTGGGGAATAAGAGAAAAGGAATATTTTTAAATGATATCATCCTTACCAATAAAATTTAATATATGAAAAATGGGCATCTTAAAAAGAATGATATTTTAAAAGTATTAGGACAATTAGTTAACTATTTGAAAACAACTGCATTCTATATCACTCCCCAAAATAAGTTGTAGCTAATTGAAAAAAAATTATTGAAAATTTAATAAAAAACAAATACATAAAATAGATGTCTTAGAAGCAAATATCTGAATACATACATTTTTCCATAATAACAAAAAACCCCCACAAATATTTATGTCATTGCAGAGAAAATCTTCCTAAAAACATAAACAAATGCAGAATTCATAAAGGCAAGACCTGGTAACACTTTACCGTTTATTTATAATCCTGCCACTTTGAGGGCATTTTTGCATTCTACCCTATTTGATACATATTTTCTTTTCTTTTCTTTTTTTTTAAAGATTTTATTTATTTACTTGAGAGAGAGAGAGACAGACAGCGAGAGAGGGAACACAAGCAGGGGGAGTGAAAGAGGAAGAAGCAAGCTCCTAACAGAGGATCCTGATGTGGGGCTCGATCCCAGGACTCCAGGATCACGCCCTGAGCCGAAGGCAGACGCTTAACGACTGCGCCACCCAGGCACCCCTGATACATATTTTCAACCCCACAAGACATTAGTTGTGTTTTAGACAGTCACAAATAATTTTTACTTACTTATTTATTTACCTTTTCCATGGATTTTCTTCCTTTCCTGAATTTTCTTACTTCTGCGTACCTCTTAGATTTTGGTATGAAACAGACAAACTCATATTTTAGTAGTTGACTTAAAACTGTTTTATTAGACTTAAGTTTCTGTGTATCCGCCTGATTCTGACCTGGCTCAGCTGACAACCAGGTTTTCTTATGCTTCTGTGGTCAGTTAGCAGGTCAACTGATTGCAGAGTGATCTAGAATGGCCTGTTTCACATCCGGAAGTTGTTAGGCTCATTAGTCTAGGATACGTCTCAGTTGGAAAGACCCAGCTGAGACTTTTTTCCATACAGTATTCCATCTTCCACTAGGCAGGCCCACTATCTTTCACATGCTGCTTTCAGAGTCCAAAGATGGCAAGGGAGCAATTCATAGCCTTTTTCAAGTCTCTGTGTCTGTCACTTTCCACTAACCAAAAGCATTGCTCCTGTATATTAATTTGCTAGGGCAGCTATAATCACGTACCACAGACTGGATGCTTTAAACAATGGAAGTTTATTCTCTCACAGTTCTGGAGGCTAGAAGCCCCAGATCAAGGTGATGGCTCCTTCTGAGGGCTGTGAGGGAAGGTCATGTTCCAGGGCTATCTCTTTGCCTAGTAAATATCTTCTCTGTGTGTCTCTTCACATTATCTTCCCTCTACCCATATCTCTGTGTCCAAATTTCCCTTTTATTCAAGGATGTATTAGATTAGGGAACACACTAATAACCTCACTTTAGCTTGACTACCTATAAAAAGATTGGCTCCAAATGAGGTCACATTCTGAGGTACTGGTGGCTAGGACTTTAATATATAAATTTGGAAGGGTACATAATTCAGTTCATAACAACCTGGCAAATAGATTCAATTTGGGGTAAAATTGACCCAAATCTTGAGGGGAGGACCTGCAGTAACGAAGTGCAAGGAGGTGAAAGGAGGAAGAGTACACATTTTGGCCACTTTCATGTATCTACAACAATTCAAAATCATCTTATTTTTTCCCGAAAAATTGTTTTAGTATTTCTTTTAGTAAGAGACTATTACTACAAATTCTCTTTTTTTCTTTTTTGTTTGTTTTCTGAAAATGTCTTTATTTCACTTTATCTTTGAAGTACATTTTCAGTGAGCATATAAGTCTATTTTGCCAGTTCTTTTCTTTTAGCGCTTTAAGATGTCATTGTGCTGTCTGGCTTCCATGGTTTCAGAGGAAAAGTTGACTTTTAATTTTATTATTGTTCCTTGAAGTTAATGTGTCTTTTATCTATGGATGATTTTATAATTCATGCTTTGGCTTTGGTTTTTGATATATTTACTTCTGGAAAATGCATAGACAATGGAAGATCACTACAATTTAGTTCTAGCTAGGTATTTTGTTTTGTGGAAACTGACATATTTTGGGATTTCTCTTATTGTTAGGACAATACCAAAGAAAGAATCTCAACTGAAAGTTTGGGTTGCTTACCAGGTCCCCTACACTTGGTTAGTCCTGAGATCTCAACTTTTGTCTCTCCAGCCAAATTAATCTTTTACATTCTTTGCGTAACTTTTTATCCTTTAATTAACTGTACTCTGTTTAGATTCCCAATAACTTGCCCTGGGCATATGCAGTTAGAAATCAGCAAATGCCTCAAAGGGAAATTGCAGGAAAAATATCAGACTAACTTTTCAATACTTTTTTTTACCCAACATTTTGACTTTTTATATCATGGTTGCTTTGGCAGGCTTGAGCTTTAATTTTTATCTACATAGCCCTCAGAGACTGCCAAGGCTCTAGGATGCAGCTTTGGCATTTATGTCCACTATTGAGAATAAGCAAAAGCTCCAAGAGGAAATGTAGATCTCATCTCAATATGTTTCCTTCTCTACAGAAATTGTGCCTATCAAGATCTGGCTGTCTTGATTACTCTCTGATGTCTGCAAACAACTTTAAGCTTTTTTACATCTAAATTTACAGTTGCTGTCATTAAGACAGTTTGTCCAATACACTCTATTTGTCATAGTCAGAAGCAGAAGTTTCCATAATAAAATTTTAAAACCAACCGACATTTGGGCATGCATGTGTATACACACACATCCGCACACAAACACACCCCGCATGACTTAGGTATGGGCCATATGACATCAAGAATAGACTTCTAGGCAAATTAGCTCAAGTTTAGAAGGATACATGGGAATTTTATGGAACCTAATTGCTAAATGTACAATGTAGAACTGAGAATGTCATATCAAGTCATCCATTTCTGAGTTTGAATAGTCAATTTTTAAAGGGTTGGGGGTTTTTTGCTGCTTCTGTGAATTTGCCTCATCCTCCCATTTTTTAATGCAAGGAATTTAATCTCTAATTACTTATTAATTTATTTGGCCAAATGCTGGAGCAAATCCTAAGTTCGTTGACTTTATAACTTAAAGGCCTATCTCCAACAGGATGACTTGAGTGTTGCACCTATTTTTTAAAAGAGATCATTCTCAGTGTTTCCAAATATTGGGGGAAAAAAGCATGCTCATTCACCTGATTTCATCAGAACCCATATATTCTTGTTTTTGTGGATGAATTAACTATATACTTGGCCAATGACCAGTCCCTTCATCTCTCTCACTTATTTGAGGACAATACTTCTTTGTCTTCTACATCATCCATTTTCCCTCTCCATTGGATCATACTTACTGGGATATAAACTCTGATATATTTCCTCCCATCTCAAAGGATAAATTATGTGCAAACACATGGGAAAAAAACTTAAAACACCTCTTTATAAAAAATATTTTTCTTTAGATACTGCCTCCCCTTATCAAAAGCTCTTTACAGCAATACTTCTTGAAAGCATTCCCTATACATGTGTTTTCTCATTTTCTCTAGAATCCACCTCACTTAGGATTTGGCATCTCTGATCCACTGAAACTGCTCTTGTAGGGGTCACCAGTGATGACCTCCAATGACTAATAAATGTAGGGGTCATTGAATTTGCCCTATCAGCAGTATTTGATCATTTCTCTTTGGAACTCTTTTTCACTTGCTTCCAGGATCTTTCATTCACTGGCTTCACTCCTCCCATCACTCTGGCCTTACTTTCTTACTCTTTTTGCCTGCTCTTCCTCAGCTCTCCATCCTAGAAATAACGGGGTGGACCAGAGTTCAATAACTGGGATACTTTACCTTTTCTATTCCTAATCTCTCCATTAGTGATCACCCAGAGTTACAGCTTCTAATCTATATTCTGAAGACTTCCAGTTTACACCTCTCCATTAATTACCAGACATATATCTAATTGCCAACTCACATTTCTACTTAAATGTCTAATAAACATCTCAAATGTAACATGTCCAAAAGTCTGCTTTTTACTTCTCCCTCCAAAACCCCAATGTGATGGTATTTGAAGAGGAGCCTTTGTGAGATCATTAGGTTTAGATGACATCATGAGAATAAGGCCCCCATGATAGGATTAGTGCCCTATAAGAAGAGGAAGAGCTCACTCTCTCTATGTGCATGCATTAAATGCAGTAAAGGAAGACCATGTAACACAGAGGAAGGTAGCCATCTGTAAGCCCATAAGAGGGCTTTCATCAGAACCTGACCGTGCTGACACTCTGATCTCAGACTTCCAGTCTCCAGAATTATGAGAAAATGTCAGCTGTTTAAGACACCCAGACTATGATACCTTGTCCTGGAGGCAGAAAGTCTGAGATCAGGACGTCAACATGGTCAAGTTCTGGTGAGGCCCTCTTCCTGGCTTGTGGACAGACAGCTGTCTCCTCATTATGCACTTACATAGCCTTTGCCCAGTGTGTAAAAACAGAGAAAGAGATAACTCTCTCTTCCTCTTCTTATCAGGCCACCAATCTAATCCGATGATGACCCCATCCTAATGATTTCATTTAAGCTTAATTATTTCCAAAGAGCCTTTTCTCCAAATACAGCCACATTGAGAACTGGAGCTTTGAATTTGGGGGGAGTACACAATTAGTCTATAGCAATCATATAATGTAGGTATATATAAATCTTATTTATCTGTTATTTCCTTCCCCTTCCTAGAATGTAAGCTCCTGGATGCCCTAGATGTGTGTCTGTTTCATTAAGTGCTATATTCCTATTGCAAAAAGAATCTGGGACAAAATGAGAGTTCAAATATATATATGCAACTGTAAACTGATACCAAATCCCCAGAAGACAGTTTGGCAATATACATCCAAAGCACAAAATGACCATATTCTCTTTTTGGTAATTTTGATGTTAAGAAGTAATACTAATGAAATAAACACTAATTATATCTAGCATTGTTTATGAGAACCAAGATTGAAAACAACCTAATAGCCACATCTAGCGGACTAACTCAATTAATTATGACAATATATGGTAGAATACTATGTATCAATTTAAAAGATCATGCCTAAGAATGGTGTCATAGAAAAAAATGTTTGTAACATACTTTTGGGTAAAAAATTCTTAAAAGCAAAAAATAACTCCTTATTCATATGTATATAAAATAGATGCAGAAATACTCCAATCCGTAGAGTGGCTTCTCAAGTTTGCTATTATTAGCAAAATTTATTTTGAGGTAAGGGCTTCTTTATATTCTCCAAAATTTTCACAAAAAAATATATTGATATGTTGGTATAATCATAAACTGCATTAAATAATTTAATATGAGGATCAATATATAAATTATGAGAAGGAAATAGAAATTATCATTAAACTTAATTTTGGGAAGCACACCTACACTAAATTTGAAAGGCAAGAGATTTGGGGCGTAAAATTTTAAAAAGTACCTTTATGAATAAGAAAACTCTAAGAACATTGTTATAGAAAACACACCTTGGATTCAAATATGCTCTTATGCTTTCTGAGTTTATTTAAAACCGTGAATGCTCTTGAGTTAAGAGAAGATTCCAAAGTACTGCTGCATACAAAAATTATTACACAAATTACAGATAAGAACGAAAAAGCAAGTGAAGAAAGATTATACTTTGGGGATGACTAAAGTTTAGACAAATATTTAAAGGTACAGATGTTATAGTGCGGGCATTTAGACAGAAACAGACTGCCAACATTTTAGGTCATCCTGACACAAACTTTTCCTAGAATCAGTTTATACAGATATTTCACTCTACTCCTTATCTATGCGTGATCTGAATATCAAATCAGCTGAAAAATTCCATGACAAAATAAAAGGAGACCTGAGTAAATGAAACGGATGTCATGTCCTTGGAGGAAAAGACTCAATACTATAAAGATGCCATTCTTTCCCATTTAATACATAAGTTCAATGAAAATCCATCCAAAATCTCTTTTTGATTTGTTTGCTTTTTTGTGTTTGTGTTTGTCTTATAACTTGACATATTGATTCTAAATTTCATCTCTAAGATTAAATGTGTGAAGTAGCCAAGAAAATAATGAGAAAAAAAGAATAATAATGTAGAGAGACTCGCATCATAAATCTTTAGTAATGGAACGTGTGGTAGTGATGGAGGAATAGGCAAATAGATCAATGCAAAGCAGAGAGAATATGTGTATATGAGAATTTACTATGTAATAAAGGTGACATTTCAAATCAATACAGAAAGGTTTGATTATTCATGAAATGGCTACCTGTTTGGAAACCAAGTATGTTTCCTATGTTATTTTACATACAAAAATAAATTTCAGTGAGATTATATATGGAAATAAATGATAAAGTACTAAAGATATAGTAGATATGTTTCTAATTTTGAAATAAAGCATATTTAAAAGTTTCATAAAGTACAAATAAAACTAAGTATATAAATAAGATGGGTAATATTTTAAAATATTTATGTTATATGAAACTCCAT
This sequence comes from Ursus maritimus, assembly GCF_017311325.1. Classification (NCBI taxonomy): domain Eukaryota; kingdom Metazoa; phylum Chordata; class Mammalia; order Carnivora; family Ursidae; genus Ursus; species Ursus maritimus. Next base: position 9,241,204 of record NW_024426996.1, on the reverse strand, counting down.
AAACAAACTAAACAGACTAAGAAATTTATCTGAACTATTTTAAGGCAACTTATAGATGTTAATTAGTACAGCAGTACTAATTTCAATTGCACAGTAGTTTTGGAGAGCAACTTACTGGAACGTATAAAGAAATTTGAAACTTGTGACAGCCTTTATAATGAACACTGTGCTGTGGTATATCCCTCAGGAAAAGGAGTGCTGCCAGGAGACAACCCTCTTTGTACAAACTGTGTTGAAGAAAACTTCCTGCCTAGTCTCGTTCTCTTCCTTTGGGCATTTGCATCTGTAACTAGTTAATTCTCTGATATAAAGGCCTGGGCCCTAACCCTAATTCAGGACAACTCTGAAGGGCCATCTCAACTTCAGAGTTTGATATTAACTCGCCTGAGATGAAGTTAAGAATGTGTCACAAACTAGCTTCTCCCCTTTACTTTATACCCCTCCCATCACTGCCCCAACAAGGGAATTTCCTGGATACCAGTCAATCTCAAAGTCAACTTTCTAGAGAAACTGATCTGCAACACACTATGATTCATTAATTACAAATAGAAAATTATAATCCAGCTACAGAAAAATATATGCAGGTTCACGGAAAGATTGCTTAGAAAAAGAAAAAACACTTAAATATTCAGAGGTTATAGATATATACAGTTGACCCTTGAACAACACAGGTTTGAACCATAAAGGTCCACTTATATAAAAAGTTTTTTTTTAAAATAAATACAGTTCAGTACAGTAATTGTATTTTCTCTTTCTTATGATTTCCTTAATAACACTTTCTTTTCTCTAACTTGCTTTATTGTAAGAAAACAGTATGCAATGCATATAACACACAAAATCTGTGTTAATTAACTGTTTACATTATCAGTAAGGCTTCCAATCAACAGTAGGCAATTAGTAGTTAAGGGTTTGTGGAATTAAAAGTTATACACGATTTTTGATTGAGTGTGGGATCAGTACCTCCAACCCCCTTGTTGTTCAAGGGTCAACTGTGCAAATGTATGCATGTGCCATTATACCAGTATCTATTATACAGCAAATAAAATTTACTTGCAAAAATTTGTGATAACACAGGAAATTTTCCTGTTGCAATGTTAATTGAAAAAAAGTAAATAATAAAATCATTTATGTAGGGTGTTTCCTATTATGTAAACACAGGCATGAGAACAAAAAATAAATACATGATGATATTTTTCTTTCTATAAGTTTTCCATATTTTCAGAAATCTTATCTAATAATCGGTAGAATACTTTTAGTGTTCTATAAATTTTTAAGTGGTAACCAAGAAAGATCATTGTAATTTCCTTCAATTAAAAAAAAAGAATTTAAAGCTAAGTAGTAATCTGAACTCATTAAAACAAAATCATGTGACAGTTGACATAACTAGTATCAGCAGCAAAGTTAGGAATAAAACTTCAGTTCTTGACTTCAAATCCAATATTCTTTTACTTCAGCAAGCCTTGATGTTCAATGTGTATGGTAGTCATGATACATTCTTAAGAAGTTATAAGATACTCTGAAAACTATAAAACCCTTATGACAGAAATTGAGGGACACACAAAGAAATGGAAAAGTATCTCATGCTCATGGATTGGAAGAACAAACATTGTTAAAATGTCTATACTTCCCAAAGAAATCTACATACTCAATGCAATCCCTATCAAAGTAACACTAGCATTTTTCACAGAACAAGAACAAACAATCCTAAAATTTTATGGAACCAGAAAAGACCTCAAATAGCCAAAGCAATCCCAAAAAGGAAAAGAAAAGCTGGAGACATCACGATTCCAGACTTCAAACTATATTACAAAGTTGTAATCATCAAGACAGTATGGTACTGGTACAAAAACAGACACCTAGATCAATGGAAGAGAATAAAGAACTCAATAATGGATCCTCAACTATATGTTCAACTAATCTTCAACAAAGCAGAAAAGAATATCCAAAAGAAAAAAGACAGTCTCTCCAACAAATGGTGCTGGGAAAATTGGATGGCAACATACAGAAGATTGAAACTGGACCACTTCTTTCTAAATTCAAAATGGATGAAAGACCTAAATGTGACACAAGAAGCCATCAAAATTCTGGATGAGAACACAAGCAGCAACCTGTTTGATCTCAACCATAGCAACTTCTTACTAGACACATCTCAGGAGGCAAGGGAAACAAAAGCACAAATGAACTATTGGGACTTCATCAAGATAAAAAGCTTCTGCACAGCAAAGGAAACAATAAAATTGAAAGGCAACCTACAGAATGGGAGAAGATATTTACAAATGACGTGTCAGAAAAAGAGCTAATATCCAAAATCTATAAAAACTTATCAAACTCAACACCTAAAAAATAAAAAGTCCAATTAAGAAATGGGCAGAAGACATGAACAGACATTTCTCCAAAGAAGACATACAAATGGTTAATAGACACGTGAAAAAATGCTCTACATCACTCATCATCAGGGAGATACAAATCAAAACCACAATGAGATACACCTCATACCAGTCGGAATAGTTAAAATGAACAACTCAAGAAACAACAGATATAGACAAGGATGGGGAGGAAGGAGAACCCTCTTATGCTGTTGATGGGAATACAAGCTGCTGAGTATGGAGGTTCCTCAAAAAGTTAAAGATAGAACTACCCTATGAGCCAGCAATTGCATTACTAGGTATTTATCCAAAGGATACAAAAATAGTGATTCGAAGGGACACATGCACCCCAATGTTTAGAGCAGAACTATCTACAATAGCCAAAAAATGGAAAGAGCCCAAATGTCCATCAACTGATGAATGGATAAAGAACAGGTGGTATATATTATAATGGAGTATTACTTGGCCATCAAGAAGAATGAAATTTTGCCATTTGTAGCAATGTGGATAGAACTAGAGTGTATTATGCTAAGTGAAATAAGTCAGGCAGAGAAAGACAAATACCGTATGATTTCACTTGTATGTAGAATTTAAGAAACAAAACAAATGAACATAGTAGGGAAAAAGAGAGGAAAACCAAGAAACAGACTGTTAACTATAGACAAGAAACTGATAGTAACCAGAGGGGAGGTGGTCTGGGGAATGAGTTAAATCAGTGATAGAGATTAAGGAGGGCACTTATTGTGATGAGCACCAGGTATTTGTGTTGAATCACTATATTGCACATCTGAAACTAATATAATACTGTATGTTAACTAACTAGAATTTAAATTAAAACTTTGAAAAAAAATAAGTTATATATGCAGATAAACTTGAAATAGTATAGTCAACATAGACATGGTGTGAGTTACATGAGGTATGCTATTAAGATTCAAAATTTAACAGAAATATTACAGAGAGCTAAAGATATATCTTAGATGTATGGTTATTTAACTGCAGAACATTATGGTCTTATCATGTTTAATCCACAATGCCTTGTGCAGAACAGCATACAGCAGATTCTGAAAGATTCTCATTTGAAAGTAAATTCTAGCACTGAGAAATTAGTATTTAAAATTTTTATTTTGAAATGATTTTAGACTTACAGTGTTGCAAAAATTCTAAGATTTCCCATATTCCTTTGTCCCAAGTCACCCTAAATTAACAGGTTACATAACCATAATAAAGTTATCAACAGTAGGAAATTAACATTGCAGCAATACTATTAACTAAACTATAGACTTTATTCAGATTTCCACTAGTTTTTCACTGACATCATTTTCTCTGTTCACAAATCCAACCTAGGATCCTATGCTGCATTATGTTGTTTTGTCCTTTCACCCTCCTCTAATATGTGACTGTTCTAAGTCTTTCCTTGTTTTTTATGACCTTGGCACTTTTAAAGGGGTTTGGTAGGGTATTTTATAGAATGTTCTCCAATTTGGGTTTTTCTGATGTTTTGTTGAGGTTGTGGATTTGGAGAAAGAACACATCAGTGAGGTACCCACATGCCTTCATGCATATCAGATATGCATGCCGATAATATGTCTTATTACTTGGTGAAAGTGGTATCTGCCAAATGTCTCCCTGGTAAAGTTACAGTTTTATCCTTTTTAAATAATATTTATTTGGGGAAATATTTTGAGACTATACACATATCCCATTTCTCCTTAACCATATCCTGTTTCTCCTTATTTTTCACATTATCGCTGTTTCATGTCTATAGTGATTATCACTATAATAATATATTTTTAAGGATTTTATTTATTTATTTGAGAGAGAGAGACAGAGATAGCAAGAAAGAGCACGAGCAGGGAGGAGAGGGAGAAGCAGGCTTCCTGCTGAGCAGGGAGACCAATGCAGGACTCTATTCCGGGACTCCAGGATCATGACCTGAACCAAAGGCAGACACTTAACTGACCCAGCCACCCAGGTGCCCTATCGCTATCATATTCTAATGATGTTTTTCTCCTTCCCTTGTTCCTTCTATATTCAGTAATTGGAAATCTTCTATAAGGAAGAGTTGTCCCTTCACCATCAAATCATTTGTTTTCGTCTTTTGTTTAGATGTATAAATATTTATTTTATTCTTTGTGTTACAATTGAACATCAGCATTTATATTTTTTGCTGGTCAAATTGTTCCAGCTTTAGACACTGGGAATCTTTCAGATTGGCTCCTGTGTCTTTTCAACAGATCCCGTTCTTTTTTTCACTGAAACTTCCTTACTTTTGAGGACTACAAAATATTCCAGAAATTGCATATTTTCCTTGTGCCATCGCTAAAATCCACCACTTTTCTAAGCAGTCCTGGTTCCTTTTATTGGAGAATGTTATTTAGAAATCAACTACCGGCACTATGTTCGTTGATTGGACTGTAATGTCACTGTGTGTAAGCTCGCTCAGTAAACAGACCTGGGAAATACATGTATGCATACTAACCCCTGTATACCCACATGTCCATTTTGTGTGTGTGTGTATATAAATAATTTTTTTAAATTTCTTTTTTCCATACTGATACCTCTGATCCACTTCAGGACCACAGGTTTTTGGCTTTGTTTTGTTTTGTTTTTTCTATTCCCTCTGCTTATTTATGACTTCTATCTCTAGCAGTGTTCCTTATCCATAATATATTTGTTTACTCATTCAATTCAAGTATAGATATAAAGTAGTTTCAAAATTTCTAACCCATGCCCTTGTGAGAAGTAGCTTTATGAATTAGAGTAGGGTTTGTATACAGGTATTTTTGTTTCTAGCTTAGAACATCCAATCAAAACGATGAGGGAACAGAAAGCAAGGTGAAGACAAAGGATAAGCTGACACCCTGCAACCTCCTCCCCTCCCCCACTCCTGAGTGGGACACGTGTGACATTCTTCCAGGAATCTGCCAACTATCTTAATGTTAATGCCTTGCTAGAGGGAAAAACAACCTTAACCTGACAGTGGTAAGGCCCCTGGTATCCTGTAGGTCCTCTTAAGCAGATGAAAGTTCTTTTGAAACCCCCCTTTCCCTTACCTCCCACAACCCCATAGTATATAATCAGCCACCCCTCACTACCCTGGGGCAGCAGCTGTTTCTACCCACAGGTCCTGAGCCCCTGCTTTAATAAACCACTATTTTGCACAAAAGACGTCTAAAGAATTCTTTCTTGGTCATAGGCTCCAGATTCCACCCCACTGAACCTCACGTATATTCCAAAACCACATCAAAAACACTATTTTCGGTCGCGTGGGTGGCTCAGTTGGTTAAGCATCTGCCTTCCGCTTGGGTCATGATCCCAGGGTCCTGGGATCAAGTCCCGCATAGGGCTCCCTGCTCAGTGGGGAGCCTGCTTCTCCTGCTCTCTGCCTGCTGCTCCCCCTGCTGTGCTGTCTCACTTTCTCTCTGTCAAATAAATAAACAAAATTAAAAAAAAAAAAAAAAACTAGTTTCTAAAGTCACTTAGGCCAGATCCTTTCTTTCCCATCCCCATAATTTGCTATGTTCTTTATTTGAAATAAAGTTAGATTTATTTGTCACAGTCTACATTCTTTCCTTCATTTCCTCTATATTTTGTTAACTTTTTAATTTACATATAGTAAAGTTCACTCGTTTTTTTGTACAGTTCTAGGGTTTGACAAGCTTATAGAGTTCTGCATTAACCCCAATACAAAACAGTTCCATCACCCCAAAAATTACCCTGTGCTCTTTCTACCCCAAATTCTGGAAATCAATAATACATCCCTTTAATTTAGCCTTTTCTAGAGTGTCATACAAATGAAATCATCATAAAATACCAAGCCTTGAAATCTTACTTCTTTCATTTATCAAAATGCATTTAAGATTCATTTACGTTGTATAAAACAACAGTTCATTCTTTTTTGTTGCGAAATAGCATTCCACTGTATGTACTATTTGTCCTTTAACCTGTTTAAACACATCAGGGTTTTTTCCAGTTATTTTTTTCCAGTTTTTAGTGATTATCCATAAAGCTGCTGCAAATATTTGTGTACAATTTTTTTTTAGATCTTATTTATTTATTTAACAGAGAGAGACAGCCAGCAAGAGAGGGAACACAAGCAGGGGGAGTGGGAGAGGAAGAAGCAGGCTCATAGCAGAGGAGCCTGATGTGGGGCTCGATCCCATAACGCTGGGACCACGCCCTGAGCCGAAGGCAGGCACTTAATGACTGCGCCACCCAGGTGCCCCTTTGTGTACAATTTTTTGTATGGAGATAATTTTGAATTCACCCGCACAAACAATAGAGAGTAATATTGCTGGACTTATGGTAAGAAATAGCCACACTATTTTCTCGAAGTGGCTATACATGTCCACCATCAATGTATGAAAGTTCCAGTTGTTCTACGTATCAAGTGTCTTTCATAGCGCAAATGTTTTTAATCTGAATATAATCCAATTTATCATCTTTTTCTGTTACGAATTTTACTTTAGCTATTATATCGAAAAGCTATTTGCCAAACCCAGAGTCACACAGATATTCATTTGAAGTTAATATTTTGGAAAGTATAAAGCATGATTAAAGGATGCTGTTTGTTTAATATGGATGTCCAATTGTGTCATCACCATGTGTTGAAAAGATTATCCTCGCTCAGACCAGAAATCTTGTATCTTCTGCCAACATTCATGAACTTTGACAGGCTAACCTACTAGCCTACAAGCAGGGTAGAAACTCAGACTCTTCATCATTTTGACCCCAAAGAGTTTTTATGTCTTGTAATGGTAATGCCTTTCCTTCTGCTTGGCCTTCAGTGGATAGGACTGAGTTAGTCTAATTAGGAATTGAATGGGTTTTAAATTTGTTGTTGCTATAGTTAGTTTCAGTATACCACAGGCTTCAAATTCCTTTAGGGATTATTTTGTTTAGTGTAATTGATTTGGTAGATTTTTCCCCTAATATCTGTTCCACTCTGACCTTTAGGCCTTCTCTTTGTGCTATACACCTCAAAGGTGGTCTGTCTCCTGCAAGTAACTCTTCAGTGATTCGATGCTTGTTAACCCGGTAGTGGACGTGGGAACAGTCTATATTGTTTTGATTAAATTTAAAAATTAAGAAGGCACTGTATTTCTGAGTCTCCAGGTTACTATTTCCTCAACGTCCCTGCCCCTCCCAGTGCAGTTTTGAGCCCAGCACTAAATTTCCACGTTAGAAGGTTGATTGCCTGTTCCCTTCCCTCAGCTGCTATGCATTTTCACCAGTCTAGGGGTGACAACTTGTCCTTACCCAACAGATGAAAGTTCCTTTTCCTTGGGAAATAAGGGAGAAGAGTCTCAGAGTTCCTTCCTACTCCTACATTGGTTTCTGTTCTTGTCTGTGTTCTCTGCTTCTGTTCTCTTTTCCCATATTGCTAGTTCTCTAGTCTCGCCTCGTCTTTTTTGACTATTAGGTGGAATTTGTGCATACCTGGCATACCTGGCATCCAGAAATTTGCCAAGAATCCCGCCTTTTTTTTTCCCCCCATGGCAGAGACGTTTATTGACAAGAGGGGCACTGGGCTGGGCTTCCAGCATCTTCTGGCCAGAACAAGCGAGAGAGCCCAAGGAGGGGCGCCCAGCAGGGAGGGTGGCACGCCAGCCTCGCTGTGCTGAGGCCCAGGAACCACTGGCTGGGGCCGGCCTCACGCGCTGGGAGCAGACTGCAGCACCAGTGGTTTGTTCTTGTCTCATACCTGCAAGTGACTGCCTCTTCTTAGATTTTGTGCCCTGCAACTTCCACACTCTGACAGGTTCAAAAAAAGTTGAGAATTTCCTGTTCATTTGCCTTTTTTGTTGTTGTAGAGCTTGAGAATGATTATCTTCCTAGCTCTCTGTATCTCTGAGCAGAAACTCAGTTCCCCTTTAAAATTCAGTTTCAAAAAGCAACTATCTAGAAATTTATAACCCTTTTTATTTTGAGGGACTCCCAATAATAATTTGGAATTAAAAGTTATAATAATTTTCCTTAGTAATTCAATGATTAACTGGAGCTCTGTGGATTCACTGAAACACATAAAGACATGAGCCCTAAATACTACGTGGAACATTAAAGCCTTGAGCAACTTACTGATTTTTTTTCTGTGTCTCTGTGACTGAATCTGTAAAGCAATAATAAAAAATTTTCCATCTAGCTCCAGCAATATGGTAAGGATTTAAGAACTAAAAGTGTTTTGGTATCTTCAAAAGGTAATAAAAAAAGTTCATATGCAAAATAATTGTTTTTCTTTCTGATTACTAACTGAATTGTCCTGGCAGTTCGATCTAGTACAAATAATGTCATGACTATCTAAACTAGAGCCACAAAATTGAGGATAGACAAAAAAGTCTATCTAACAAACTACATTAAATAACAGCATTTTAAAAGATAAATCACTAAAATTATTTCTGACCCTTCAAGTACATTTACATTTGAAAAGTAAGATAGTGATTCAAAAATTATGAGGGAGGGTTCTGAATATGGAATAAAAATTGTAAATAAAATTAAACAGCACAAATGTTTGGGGCAATACCTAGCCATTCAAATTCTCTATGCACAATGTCCATGAGAAGCCACCAAAATTTCCTTTACTTTAACACCTTGCATACTAACTTGACAGACCCCATTCCATCCCCATCGGGGCAGAAATCACATCTTCATGACAGTGATAAGATGAAGTAGGACATTCAAAGTTATAAAGAAGCTGACTAAACAACAAATTAGAAAATTGTTTGGCAGCAAAGGATAAGAGGGCTTAAGGAGTCATTAGAAGAGAGACTTGAGGATAAGTAGGAGGATAATGATAATTACAATTTAATCCTGGATAATAATGCAAAGGTTAGAAGTCGTATACAGTAACTTGCAGTATATTATTTTAATGTTTCATTACTGTGATGGAGAGGATCTGACATACAGATTGATTTGATGCAGGTCACCCCATCAGCTCTTCTAAGTGGATAAATCTCTCATTGGGCAGTTATGGTTGTAGATTGTCTGACTCTGAACTATTATATCGAGAAAAACGGTCCTGTACCAGATGTGTTTCATTCTGCTTACTACTGTGACCTAGAAATACTTTGATCTTACCAAACTTTAACTTTGATGATGAAAACTTATATGAAACAAGGAACCGTTTTATAGAATAAATTCCAAAGCTCTAGATACTCAAATCTGTAACATAGATTTAATAAAAAAGTGTTATTTTTATAAGAAACATGAAAACTGATTTGTTCCCTACCATTGAAGTAATGGAATATGTTATGAATTCAGACTAATGACCTTAAATTGTTTCGTGACCTAAAAGAATCTCTTTCTAAAAAGATACATTTAGTATAACAAATATTTTTTATCACTATTTTTTACCTGTAAAATAAACTCTCAATCCTGATATTCAGGATGTGTGAAGAATCTGGGTCCAGTGTTTTTCCCAGGTTCAATTTCACCAGATTTTCTTAAGTAAAAGTCTACTGCAGAAAATCTAAGTACTAACTATTTAGAATTCTACCTGGCTTTCCTTTTTATATTATACTTTCCTTTTATAAAATAATATATGAATAAATTAATAATCAAGAGCAATAATATGCTTAAAATGAAATACAACAGTCCCTGCCTTATTTCCCAACCTTTCAAACTGACTACCACCTACACTCTTCTGATGTTTACCAGCATATTTTTTACTACTCCGTTTTGATTTCTGATCTTAAATAGCATCCAATGAATTTGTGTTTTGATGGTTGAGAATTTAATTCCTTTCTATCTCTACTTCATCCTTCTCCTATTCCTTACCTTCCCCATAGAGTTAAATCAGATTTTTTGGTTAAACTATTGGTTAATGTGTAAGTGTAAGGAATTGCTTACTTCTATGCCAAATACAGCAAAATTATTACCTTTGCTTTTCTAACTTTTGCACGTTCAAACTACCAATCTAAATTGAATCACTTGTCTTCGTTTTTTTATTTTGCCTTTGCTCTTCTTGCTGAAATCCTTTCCCACTTTAATTGAATGTTATCAGTGAAAAAGCCAGCTCAGAATAATTTCTCCTCTCTCTGAAGGCTACAAAGCATAACCTATTCTTTCACTACGTCCCTCATTTGGTGCTTTAAAAACGTATTATTCATCATTATTTCTTGAATGTTTATTTTTATTAGACAAATTCAAAGCAAGTTTCATGCATTTGCTGTGACAATTTCTCTAGTCCTTTGTATAGCTTATTAATTTACTAATTTAAAGTTTTACCTTTGAGTGTATCTGGTTTCTCATGATCAGCACCTCTAATGTTACAAGAAGTACCTCCGGATGCTTTTAAGATTTTTACAATATAAGAAATCATTAACAAAAGATCATAATAACCTACAAAAAGCTACAAATATATATAAATCATTCAAGATATTGTTAAACAATATAAACACAGGTCATTGAAAAAGGAACAAACATTTAGATATGTTGAAGAAAGTAAACTAGTGTTTGAACGTTTAATAAAGAACATATGTAATTTAATTCAAGTTGTTTTAGTTTGAGCTGCTATAACAAAATATCACAGATTGGGTGTTAAACAACAGAAATTTATTTCTCACGGTTACCTCCCAAAGGTCCCACCTGCTAATGCCATCACACTGGGGTAAGGTTTCAACATTCCAATCTGGGGAATACAACTATTCACTTCATAACACAAGTATTTCCATTGAGAGTTGTTAGTAGAGAACTGAAATGGTGACATCCCTTAAATCACACCCCGGGGACTGCTATGACAACCGGGGCTCCCCGGAGCTGGACCAGAGACCGGATCCCCCAGTTCTCCTACTCTGCCAGCCTCTGGAGTGAGCGGTACCGCACGCCTGCCCAGGTGCCACCACAGGACGCACGCAAGGCTGCCACCACGGCCCACGGGCTTCTTTCTTTAATTTTTTTTTAACCTTATATTTTGCCCTATTTTGTTCACGTCCCTATCCCTCACTTCCTCACCCCCATTTCTAGTTTTTTCTTCACCCTCTGCCAAACTCACCACAGCTGTCCCAACGGCCCTGACTCCAGGATCCCGCTCCGTCCTCACCGTTGTGCCCAGACCAGGATGTGAGGGACTCTCTCCACCGCTTGCCACAGTACCTTGCCTTGGAGCTGTTGGAGAGATTCCGGTTAACACAAGCCCCGGTGAGGGGCGAAGCATGGAGCTGGGGGGGACCTGCCTGAATTTCTGGCCGGGTTGCCAGCAGGCTGCCTACCTGTGCGCTGCCGTCCCCGCGGAGGCTGCCTTCTCCAGAGACAGGGCGCCCAGCGAACGGTGCCGTGGCGCCGCCTTAGAGGCTCTCTTGTTAAGCTCAGTGACCTGGCGCAGGGGAGTCCAGTCCCCTTTCCCCCACGAGGCAGAAAAGCAACAATGTCCAGGAACAAGTGAGAGTCTTTGAAAGCTGTGCGACTGGGTAGGGTTGGGGGTTGGGACTCAAACCAGCGAACCGGATACCAGAGGGCATCGCCTCTGAGCCCTGCCTTCCCCCATCCCCCAAGCTGCTTTCCAGGCCCTGTGGACGAAGCAGGAGAAACTACTGGGCATTTCATCCTGTGGAAGAGAGGTGCTGGCCACATCTGAGTTACGCTTGCTGCCCTGTTCCTTCCCCTATCATCTCCTTCTTCCCTAACTCTCCCCAATATCTGGGAGTCTTTAGAAATCAGTTTTGTGGTTTTGATCTCCCCACCTCACCTTCTGTATTAGGTAGTTCACAGAAAGACATCCTAAGGTGAGGTGAGGTTTGGTTTGGGCAGATGTAGGGTCCTTTTGGGGGGAAGGGATGTGTATGTCACTCATCAGAAGATTCTCCCTCCTCTCCACTGTCTTCTCTTCATTGCTCATACTTGTAGGATACAAGCAATAAAGACACTTCTTTCAGACCAAGAAAAAATTTTAATTATTTTCCCCCTTTGTGGCTTTCATTTTTGCTTGTTTAATACCCTTTCTTCTGCCCCCCCCCCAAAAAAATGTGTACTTTAATTCCTGAATACTGGCTTTACCTGTCCATTGTGTTTTCATTTAAATAAGAACACATTAAGTTTGCAGAAGACCAAAATTATTTTTTTTAAAGATTTTATTTATTTATTTGACAGAGACAAAGACAGGCAGTGAGAGAGGGAACACAAGCAGGGGGAGTGGGAGAGGAAGAAGCAGGCTCATAGCAGAGGAGCCTGATGTGGGGCTCGATCCCATCATGCCAGGATCACCCTGAGCCGAAGGCAGACGCTTAACCGCTGTGCCACCCAGGCGCCCCCAAAATTATTTTTTAATGAAGAGATGTAAACTAATAAAGATTCCCTCTTTTTTATACTAGACATATAGACAATATGAAAAGTGCAATCATTGCATTTCAGTTCAATAGTGGCTTCTGTTCATATATTACCACGTTTTAATTAGAAGATAAATTTTGTTCAATGTTATGAAGTCTATTTTAATCATACTATAGAGTTGGTTTGATCCTGAGGTATGTATTCTAAATTCAAAATCTATTGGATGTGAAATAATTCTGATTTTATGTATTCTATGTATATCTAATTTACATTTTTTCATAGTAAAAAGATGTAAGTGAAGGTAAAAATATTAAAGCAATTTATGTATATGTTGATTTGGCCCAAATATATATATATACACGTTAAATACATAGAACTCTTACAATGCACCAGACGCTATCCCATTCAATCCTCTCAACAAGCCTTTAGTATGGCTGTATCATTTAACATTCAAACCAGAACACTTCTGAGGTGAAAAGGGACACCGTTAATAATTTCGGATAATAGGAAAAACGAGAATGAAGAGTCACCCTACTTATAGACTGTAAGTTTTCCTGACTAACTCATCCCAGGTTGACTCCTCTCAGCAATTATTATCCCATTTACAAATGAGGAAATCAAAGTTCAGAGACACAAAGGAACTTACCTAAATCATACATTTATTAAGCACTTTAGTTGGAATTCAAACTCAGGGCATGTTATGAAGGAAACTGCTATCACAAGTAATGAAAATATGCCTGTTTCAGAGCAGAAATTATAGCATATTATCAATGGTTAAATGTACATGTTAATGTTTAATTTTGAAAGATAAATATCTAGAAAGATACCTAAACAAACTGCTAACAACATTTATTTAAGGACAATGAGTAGTTGGAAATGGAGAGCCTTTCACTTATATGTATATATTTTTGTATGAAAAGTGACCACACAACCCATCCCCTCTATTGTTTCCCCAAGCAGCCAATGAGCATGCATTATTTTACTTAAAGAAAACATGTCATCAGTGTTCAAATTTTAACTTTTTTTAATGAGACAGACAAAAGTTAACTTGCCTAAAAGTATTACAGATATAAAAATAAATTTGAACACATAAATGACATCCTGCCTTGAAAGTTTTAAAAAGGATTACAGTGATTTCGGGTTTATCATAACTTGAGCCTCTATTTTCAATTTTAAATAAAAAGCTTTGAAAGGTTTTAATTGTATAATTAAATTATTAAAAGTATATTCATATATTGGGGAGAATAAAAAATAGGTTGTATTAAATACTTTAAAATTCAATTAATTAAATAATAGACTTTGCTTTTCAAATCTAATTGAGATTTTATCCTTTTTTTTCTAGCTTTAGCAAGGTTTTGCTTTAGATAAATGAAATGATTAGTTTAATAAATTATTAAGCTTATATGTTTGTATAGAAACAAGGGAAGGCTCACAATGATAAGATGATCCATATTACTGTAAGGCTGAAGTAAATTAAAGCCCTTTTTAAGTTAAGTTTGGTTTTTGTGAATTCCATACCTCAGAGACTCATCTAAATTATGACAAATTCCTTGTTGAAAGTATAAGTTTAAAATATTAGAGAAGATTATGGGCGTCAAGAAAATCTATACAAAATTTTGTATCTCAAGTGTTGTTCTTTCCATGAAATATAAATCCAAGATAACCAAATCAATTATATAATTGTAGCTTATTTTTCTATGCAGGGATAAAAAAGAAACAATCCTGAAAGGAGAATCATTGGTAACTCAATTAGAGTTACAGCTAATTGTGGGCATTCTCTGTGTAGAAATAAGATCCATTAAGCTTTTCCTACCACCTAGGAGCTATGTAGCAAGTACTTTGGTAACTGGAAGCTATCAAGTTGGAATCGAGAAATTGATAGAAATTGTGTATGTGTTTGCTCTCGAGACGTATGGGTTAGGATGTGAGAATTGGTTTTTGAAGATCTCGAACCTCAAACTGAGCATTCTACTCCATTCAAGATTGATGGAACCAGAGAAATTAGTCTCCTCTTAGAGGGATTAATCAAATTTTACAACTGAATTATATCAAGAAAACTGTAATTTTAAAGGACTAATTAAAGAAGATATATTTTTCTTAATAAATGAAAAGGCATAAACATGTCCAAGGTGAGCAAATAATCAATTCTAATCCTGTTGTAATTTATTTAATATATCTTATTTTAGTCTTTTAAAAATAAAACTTTGGGTGCACCTGGGTGGCTCAGTCAGTTAAGCGATGGACTCTTGATTTTGGCTCAGGTCATGATCTCAAGGTTTTGAGGTTGAGCCTGGAGGCCGGCTCTGCACTCAGCATGGAGTCTGCTTAAGAATCTCTCCATCTGGACATGATACTCTATATGGAAAACCCAGAAGAGTCCATGCCCAAACTATTAGAAGTTATAGAGCAATTCAGTAATGTGGCGGGATACAAAATCAATGCTCAGAAATCAGTTGCATTTCTATACATGAATGAGACTGAAGAAAGAGAAATTAGGGAATCCATCCCATTTACAATAGCACCAAAAACCATACATTACCTTGGAATTAACTTAACCAGAGACGTAAAGAATCTATATTCTAGAAACTATAAATCACTCTTGAAAGACATTGAGGAAGACACAAAAAGATGGAAAAATATTCCATGCTCATGGATCGGTAGAATTAACATAGTTAAAATGTCCATGCTACCCAGGGCAATCTACACTTTCAATGCTATCCCGATCAAAATACCGAGGACATTTTTCAAAGAACTGGAACAAATAGTCCTTAAATGTGTATGGAACCAGAAAAGGCCCCGAATCACCAAGGAACTGTTGAAAAGGAAAAACAAAGCTGGAGGCATCACAATGCCAGATTTCGAGCTGTACTACAAAGCTGTGATCACAAAGACAGCATGGTACTGGTACAAAAACAGACACATAGACCAATGGAACAGAGTAGAGAACCCAGAAATGGACCCTCGGCTCTTTGGGCAACTAATCTTTGATAAAGCAGGAAAAGATATCCGGTGGAAAAAAGACAGTCTCTTCAATAAATGGTGCTGGGAAAATTGGACAGCTACATGCAAAAGAATGAAACTTGACCACTCTCTCACACCATGCACAAAGATAAACTCCAAATAGATGAAAGACCTCGATGGGAGACAGGAATCCATCAATCCTAGAGGAGAACATAGGCAGCAACCTCGACGACATCGGCCGAAGCAACCTTTTTCATGACACATCTCCAAAGGCAAGAGAAACAAAAGATAAAATGAACTTGTGGGACTTCATCAAGATAAAAAGCTTCTGCACAGCCAAGGAAACAGTCAAAAAAACTAAAAGGCAGCCCACGGAATGGGAGAATATGTTTGCAAATGATACTACAGATAAAAGACTGGTATCCAAGATCTACAAAGAACTTCTCAAACTCAATACGTGAGAAACAAATAAACAAATCATAAAATGGGCAAAAGATATGAACAGACACTTTTTCAATGATGGCATACAAATGGCTAACAGACACATGAAAAAATGTTCAAAATCATTAGCCATCAGGGAAATTCAAATCAAAACCACACTAAGATACCACCTTAGGCCAGTTAGAATGGCAAAAATTAACAAGGCAAGAAACAACAATTGCTGGAGAGGATGTGGAGAAAGGGGATCCCTCCTACATTGTTGGTGGGAATGCAAGTTGGTACAGCCACTCTGGAAAACAGTGTGGAGGTCTGTTAAAAAGTTAAAAATTGAGCTACCCTATGATCCAGCCATTGCACTACTGGGTGTTTACCCCAAAGATACAGACGTAGTGAAGAGAAGGGCCATATGCACCCCAATGTTCATAGCAACATTTTCCACAATAGCTACATTGTGGAAGGAACTGACATGCCCTTCAACAGATGACTGGATTAAGAAGTTGTGGTCCATATATACAATGGAATATTACTCAGCTATCAGAAAGAACGATTTCTCAACATTTGCTGCAACATGGACGGCACTGGAGGAGATAATGCTAAGTGAAATAAGTCAAGCAGAGAAAGACAATTATCATATGATTTCTCTCATCTAGGGAACATAAGAACTAGGAAGATCGGTAGAGGAAGAAAGGGATAAAGAAAGGGGGGGTATGGGGGCACCTGGGTAGCGCAGTCCTTAAGGGTCTGCCTTCAGCTCAGGGCGTGATCCCGGCGTTCCGGGATCGAGTCCCACATCGGGCTCCTCCGCTGGGAGCCTGCTTCTTCCTCTCCCACTCCCCTGCTGTGTTCCCCTCTCTCGCTGGCTGTCTCTCTGTCACATAAATAAATAAAATCTTTAAAAAAAAAAAAAAAGAAAGGGGGGTAATCAGAAGGGGGAATGAAGCATGAGAGACTATGGACTCTGAGAAACAAACTGAGGGCTTCAGAGGGGAGGCGGGTGGGGGAATGGGATAGGCTGGTGATGGGTAGTAAGGAGGGCACATATTGCATGGTGCACTGGGTGTTATACGCAACTAATGAATCATCAAACTTTACATCAGAAGCCAGGGACATACTGTATGGTGACTAACATAATATAATAATAAAAACATTAAAATTTAAAAAAAAAAAGAATCTCTCCATCTGCCCCGCCCCCCACTTGCTCTCTCTGGCTCTCAAATAAATAAAAAATAAAACTTTGTAGTATTTGGAGGTAAATTGCATTCAATTTTGATGGGTGCATTAGGCAGTTTATTTAGGGTCTCTGGATTTCTCTTCTAACATCTCTCCACCCCACAAACTACATACAGGTTAAGAGGAAGAAGACAAAGATTAAAATTGGAAAGAGAAGGAAGAAGAGAAGGAGGAAAAGGAGGAGAGAGAAAGGAAAAGGGAAGGGCAAGGGCTGTGGAAAAGGAAGAGAAGATAATAATGATATGAACTCTAATCACTATAGCACTTCATTTGTAAAGCTTTCTTGCTCTTCTTAATAGAAACTGTTTACAATGTGGTCCAGGGTAGTACCAAAAGAAGTGAACTAGAAGATTCCGAAACCTCTTTTCAAGTCTCATTTCAGGTAATGGTAAATATTTTAATCTTGAAAAAAATCACTTAATAATTCTAGGTTTCAATATATGATAAATATAAGTATACATATATATACAACACATATTTCTTATACAAAAATATATATATTAAATATGTATTGAAGAAAGAACATTTTAGAAAGAACAGTCAAAAATATCTGCCATATCTGCAGATATTTAAAGAATCATTTACTCACAATTTCTTGAAAGAAAAAAAAAGCTTTGCTTTAACCAAAGAAGATACAATTTTTTAAAAGATTGTATTTATTTATTTGAGAGAGAGAGAGAGAATGCACAAGTGGGGAGGAGGGGCCGAGGGAGAGGGAAAAGCAGACTTCCTGCTGAGGGGGGAGCCCAACACAGGGCTCAATCCCAGGACCCTGAGATTATGACCTGAGCCAAAGGCAGACCCTTAACCAACTCATCCACCCAGGTGCCCCAAGGAAAGGTACAATTTAATTAGTAGGCTTTGTATTGTCATGATTAACACGTACTAGTTGTTGTAGATTCTAGTTGCTATGGTTAGGATCCTAGTTCTAGAACTTACAAGCTTTGGGCCCTTGGGCAAGTTACCTTAAGATTTATGAACTTCAATTGTATCCATCTGTAAAACCCTTAAAGGGTTTTTGTGAGCATGAAAGTTCTAAAGCATGTAAATAACATATATATAAATAAATGGAGATAAATGATGCAATTAACAATCTGTACTAGTATTTATTATAAAATACATGAACAGAATAGTCTAAAGGAATGAATACATGCTGATAGGTTTTACTGATGATAAAAAGGTCTGAATTACAATTATAATTACCCCTTGAACAACACAGGGATTGGGGCACTGATCCCCTTGTGCACTCGAAAGCCACCTATAACTTTCAACACCCCCAAAACTTAACAACTAAGTAGCCTACTGTTGACTGGAAGTCCTACCGATAGCATAAATAGTCAACTAACACATATTCTGTATGTTATAAGGGGACCCCCACAGTACAGACCATTCATAGGTCAACTGTACTTTGAAAACTAATAGATACCTGGGACCCAAGGTGGCTCAGTTGGTTAACCGGTTGCCTTTGGCTCAGGTAACGACCCTGGGATTGAGCCCCAACTCAAGCATCTTGGAGCATTGAGAGGCGCTCCCTGCTCAGCAGGGAGTCTGCTGCTTCCTCTCCCTCTGCCCCTCCCTCTGTTCATACTCTGTCATCACTGCTTTGGAAAAATCATAGCAAATATAATAAAAAGAAATTATTTTGTAATTATTTGCCCTCGACTTTCTACTTTAAGCTTTAAAGTATGCTCTTTGAATCAGATGACTGTCCCTTGCCCCTTCACTATATAATCTACCACTCAGCACGATGTCAACTATATTTTGAAGTTTAATCATTACTATGAATGATGGTGCTGATGAAAGAATGACTAAAACACAATGCTCAAGTGGTAAGATGAGACAGAAAGAAAAATAGAAGGAACTTTGGTAAGAATGAAAAGAGAAAAGGAAGAGGGCTGTTTCGTGTGTGATTTACTGCACCTGATTATGTGGAAGTTGATAGTTGCTTTACTATCTGGCATTTAATCTTTTTTAAGAGCACGTACCCTGCCTTCGAAATGGCTGAACTGTTACTGAGGAAGCAGTGGGGAGGATGCTGGTGTCAGAGGACTCACTTTCCTTCATTCTGTAGCTGCAGTATTATCATCTGTGCTTCTAGAAATGAGAGCAAGGAAGAGAGAAGGGAAGATATATGACTCCTTGGTGTATCCCTGCTGTGGCTAGATGATTGTACACTTCAGGAAAAAAAGGAATGAATAATCTGATTTCAAAAAATCCCTCATCCAAACTTGATCCTAAGCTAAATATTCTCTAAAATGACAGTTTTAGGTTAACTTCCGTTTCTTTTGATTGTGCTACCGTCTGTTCCAGTTTCTAGTAGAAACTTTAAAGGTCATACTCCAAAAAAAAAATCACATTATTGTGATATTCTCAGTCAAAATTAAAGAGAAAATTGCAAATAGTCTCACAAGAACCCCGTAAAGAGGAAGGTTTTTCACTTCTTTTAAGCACAACATGTTTGGGAAAGCTTCAAAAGTTTTAAAATGAAAATTAATTTTAAAAATCACTTAAAATTCTTACCTGTGTCTCAAATTATCTGAGGAGTCTTCTACCTCTACCCAAAGTCCTATAATGGTTAGCAAATCAAAGCTAGAATACAATTTAAGATAGTTTAGAAAAAAGATATCTCATTTAACTGGAACAACAACAACAACAAAACAAAACAATGAAACTAAAGATGTTTTCATGTTTTGTCCATTTACTGGGGGCTGTTATCTTTACATGATGTGGTAGCACATTGAGATGGTGATTAGGAGAGCAGGTTAAGAAATGATGCCAGTAAAGTCATAACAAATTCTCCAGTTGTCATTCTTTTGCTGCCAATAATTGCATGATTTTTTAAAAAATAAGTCTATTTAGGCTTCACTATGGACTCTGAGAAACAAACTGAGGACTTCAGAGGGGAGGGGGAGGGGGGAATGGGATGGACTGGTGATGGGTAGTAAGGAGGGCATGTGTTGCATGGTACACTGGGTGTTATACGCAACTAATGAAGCATCGAGTTTTACATTGGAAACCAGGGATGTACTGTATGGTGACTAACATAATATAATAAAAAACATTAAAAAATAAAGTGAAATAAAAAAAAATAAGCCTATTTAATGATCTGAGCTTAGGGACTGCAATCACCTACTTAAAGTAAAATGTATTTTATTCAAATAACTAGGAAGCACTGTGATTAAATTATACCTAACTCTGGCTTTCATAAGGTCATCAACCTTATCTTGTTCAATTTGACTTAAACTTTATATATATGCTAATACTTTTACACATATATGGAATTATATGCAGTTGTATTCTCTCCTAGGCCTATCAGACTGTCTCATATTAAAATGGAAAACAAGTTGTTTATATCTACCAGCCCCATTCCTCGCTGATTCATCCTTATTTTTCCTTTATTTTTAGCTAGCGTAGACTACTAAGATATTCCTGTAAGCATCAACTAACTTCCTTCTATAGCTAGCTTCCACATCCTGCTTAGACCCTTACACCTGTGCTAAGACCAGATGATCTTTTAAGGTCTCTCTGCTCTGTTTGTGACCACTCTGTGAAGACACAGCATTATCTATCCGCCCCTCTTACCTGACAGGGGCTGTCAGTCAATTGCTTGCAGCATGACTAGTGTCTGCTGACTTTCTGTTGCTGATTTGATGGGATTTAGGTGATAGCCCAAATGAAACGACTCCCCATGCCTCTATGACTTGTTACCACACTTCTTGATCAATCTTTTCCTCTAACTCGTATTTTTAGCAGTAGTTAGGCTCTTGAAAGACAATAAATGAACTCTGTATAGTCTCTCAAACATTTATTCAAAAATATTCATTGTATGTGATGTGACAAGCACTGGGTGTTATATGCAACTGGTGAATTATTGAACTCTACATCTGAAGCTAATGATGTGCTATATGTTGGCTAATTGAATTTAAATTTTAAAAAATTCATTGAGAACCTGGTATTATTTTTTCAGTAGAAGGGAAAGGAAACAACTCAAAACTCCACAGTAATAATGCTTCTGAATGTAACTTAACTGGCCCAAGGTTTTTACCTTTGATATCCTCTCGAAGGTATAGAAGGAGAAAAAAAAAAAAATTCAGGTTCATTGAAAAGATGCACACACGCACGCACACACACACGCACACAATCCAGAAAAACTATATAAAGTGGAAGTAAAAATGCAAATAGAGAGGGTGAACATAAAACATTAAGAGGAAACACAAAATGCAATAGAAGAATTATAATCCCCATGGGCCAAAATTTAGACTCTATCATTCAGTTTCCTCACCAAAAGAAGTTTATTTTACTTTGCATAACTCTTGTCATTCCTGAAAATAAAGATTATTTGAAGGCTTCTGGTTCATAATACAAGCACTTTTTAAAATAAATATTCAGGTCCTCTGTTGAGCTGTGAGGTGCCACCTCCATGGTTGGTACAACTTTGGTTCTATTTCAGGTAGTCTTAGAAGGACCACAGCTGCCTCTCTCCGCACTATAAGCCCTGCTTCTGCAATCGTTTTGTACTACAGAGCCCTTGAGGAGAGGTTGCAGTGTCCATTCAAACTCTAACCCCTAATGGAGCAGTCGTCCCTGCAGCCCTCTGTGAGTGATAGCTCTTCTCCTCCCTGCAATAAGCCTCCAGAGGAGCTCACCAGTCAACTCTCTGTTATCCTCCACTACCTCTGAACTCATAGGCACGTGAGACATCCTGTATACCTGTATCATCTATTTGCCAAGGGCAGGCTGTGGAGAACTAGAGATCTACTCCCTAATGGTGCCATCCAATCTTTTCTACTCTAGTGGACCAAGGGAGGAGATTCTTCTGCCTTTTTCTTTTCTTTTCAAGCCATCCACTGCTCCTGGTGTTACTGTCTTTTGGGGTTTGGAACTCAAAAGAAGTCCCTCTCAGTGTAATATCCTTCTATCATGACTTGACTCCTCTTTCCAGTGTCTGAAAGGCTTTCCTTCCCCTTGTGATAATAACTCTTCCCATCTTCTATACTTCTCTTTTTCTAATGGCATTTGCCCTTCCAATATCTAATTCAAAAATGCAAAAAAGGGCTAAATGAAATGGACACAGACTAACAAGAAATAAAAACTTGTGCATGAGAAGCAAAGGTTTAGTAGTAAGGGATCAAATATATTACCTCATTTTTATATGGAAGACAACTCTTATGTTTTTTCCTAAAGGAAATAGAAAAGTACAAAGACCACAATGGCAAGACCTTCCTCTCAAGCCCAGATAATCTTTTTATAGGGAAGCTTTACATCCCTGTCTGATAGAAACCTTCCCTACGTCATGTATTTTTCTTTTCTCAGAATTATTTACCCCTAAATGCTATTGTTACCCTACATGATAACAGCTGAAAGGCTGCTTGGAAACAAAGCATATTACAATAAGTGGAGGAGGGGGTGATTGAAGTGGGATAGAAAAAAGTATTCTTAGTCTCATGACGTAACAGAGACATATGAACTCTACTGAAGAGTAGGGGGAAAAAATATCGATTACGGACAAATGTTTGGAGAAGTAGAGACGTAGATGAAGTATTACAGAGGTTTTGATAAAGAATTTAGACCCTTAGAACAGAAGCAATGACAAGACAAAGCCAAGATTAAGTAAACTTTCCTAAATTGAAAACAACTCAAGTCTACATCTAGGAAGGAAGTACAATAATATATAAAACATTAATAAAAAGAGAAATACATCTTGAGAATGGTGTTGAATGAAATGAAGTTTTAATAAGCAAACTAGCAGAAAAATGACAGGTTGCCTACCCAAAGACAAAGCTCAAAATAAGCTATTTTTTCTGCAATACAACATGCTATCACTATTAATAAAAATAACTAACTTGGACTGACATTCTTACATGCACCAAATGCTGAAGTGAGAACCTATGTGGAGGATATCACATGATCTTAATTAGAACCCTATGTAGTATTTACTATTTTAACCAGATTTCACACAGGAGGATAAAAAGGCTCAGGAGACTCCATGCTTTGCCCTTGATCTCACAGCCTGTATAAGGCAGAGCTAGGATTGAAGCCCAGATCAGGGTCATTTATTAAATGAAAATTACTACATATATTAAAAAATGGATTAAACAAATAGACACTAAGCCTTGTATGCCAGAAAGAATACATTACATTTTCCAGTATAATGTTGAAGAAAATTGAAATCTATATGTAAGCCACAGAAAATATGTCACCAAATCATATAGGGCAAAAATGTTTACAAATTTGGGTTTTTTCCCTGCAATGCTAAAGACACAATATAAAAAATAGTAATAAAAACTTATTACCACCCTTTGGGAAAATGTTCTTCAAAAATTCACTTAAATTGTGTCAGGTGTTCCAATCAATATTGCCATGAGCTGGAGATGGAGTATGAATTTTTTTTTCATGAGGCTTCTCAGTCCTCAAAAGCAAATATGTTTTTGGAGAGCTTGAAGCAACAGGCCGCCATATAGATTGAGTCCTGTATGGATTTCTCTTATACCTAAGCTGAGGCCCTTGCTATATTTTCTTCCCCCAAATTTCAAAAACTTCTTGCCAGGTTATCTCCTCATTCCCACAATGCCCTTCTTATGGAAAAATAGATAGTCAGCTAAGCTATTTGGGCACTCTGGTAAATTTCCTAGATCTGCTTCCCAGGAATGATTCTCACACATTTAACAGTGCCACTCTGTTTTTGTGAGCCTTCTGCACCCATCCCCAAACCTTAGGGCAACCTTATTTCCAATCTTTGAAAAAACAGGAAAGTTTTGTTAGTTCAGTAGTGGTTCCTGGAGGAAGAGGGAGAGGAAGAAAAAAGGAAGTGATGCTACTCCTATGTATAATTGCTAGTATTTTGTTTTTCCAAAGTCACTAAGAAATGAATATATGTACTATAATTTATATTTATCATAAACATCTTTTTATTAAAGTACAGAAGCTATAACGCCAAAAATAGATTAAATATATTTAGCCTTAGAAAAAAGCTTAATCTCTTTTTCCCATCTTGCTAAAAACTATTGAAATCTTTGTTAAAAACCAGTGTTCTTGGATCAGAATTTGGAAGATACTAATTTCTTTTATGGGTTTAGTGAGAAAAGAGCTATAAATTCAAAACTGAGATGCACTGCAAAATTCATGGGTGAGATTAGAAACTCTCACTGTATGTAGATGGAAATTACAAAATAACAACACAGGAGAGATATATGGAAAAAATTCTCTAGTAACTGGTCCTAATTATATTTAGATATAGCTATTACTGATAGTTAAACACCTCACATGATGTAATAGAAAGTGGCCACCCTAAGTTGTGTTCCATTTAAAATAAGATACAATATTAGGCATTTAAACTTCATGAAGCTGGAGGGCGCCTGGGTGGTTCAGTCGGTTAAATGTCTGCCTTCCGCTCAGGTCATGATCTCAGGGTCCTAGGATGGAGCCCCATGTCGAGCTCTACACTCAGCGGGGAATCTGCTTCTCCCTCTCCTTCTACTCCTCTCCCTGCTCACTCTCTCTCTCTCTCAAATAAATAAAATCTCTTAAAAAATTTTTTTTAAAATAAGCTTCATGAAGCTGGTATTACAAACAGAGGGGTGTTGAGCTACATAGGTTGTGAACCAGAAAGATTATAGAAGAAGAACAAAGGTGCTGCTAGTCCAGCATTCTCCTAATCAGCCTCAGTTGTGTCTTACGTGGACACATGGTGCAGCAGAAAGGATTTCCCATTACCACTTAAAGATGAATAAAAATATTCAAATCTTTTGCTCTAATTCTAAACAAATTGATTCCCTTTTGAAGATACATTTAAAAAAACAGAAAGTATTATGTATATAAATTAAGTATAATATATTTTATGTATTATGTATAATAAGTGTTGTCCTGAATTAAGATTACCAAATTGTCCTGAAGAATTTGGTTGTCCTCGTTCACTCACTCGGATAATCCCTGAGCAAACCGATAAAATAAAATTTCCGAATACGCAAGACCAGGATCTGAGTCAATCCTCCAGATACAGATAACTTGGGAGTCCAAATGAAAACATTTTAACACACTAAATCACATTCTATTTCAAGAGTGTTTTTACCCAATTTTGCGAAAGATACCACCTTATTACTTCATGTCATAAATCATGTTATCCCACTTACAGAATGAGTCCAAACCTCTTGCTCTTAGTCTTAAAATAGGTATAACAGAGTGAAAATATTAAAATTGCTTTCAATCATTCATTTTCCTAAAATTTATATGATATTTTAACACTATAACTTTAATATCATAAAACTATTCTATCCAGGATATAGGAATTAATACATATGTATATGTAAACAAATTAGTTTTCCTATTAGACTCACAGACAGGTAATGATATAAATGCTTTTTGCTGTTTATCATGAACGAATTCAAATGCAAAATATAAAAGCCTTTTTTTGTCTGTGTGTCAAATAATAGGCAACCCCACTGAAGTATCAACTAGAATATGATTCTAAGTACCAATTGACAGTTAGCTTATGATATTTACTACCATCACTGTTAAATCATTCTGGAACATAAAAGTTAATTGCATTTAAGAAAAACTAGTAAAATTACATAAATGTAGAAATTGTACAAATCTCAATGAAGTGTTATTAACCACTCTTATTTCAATAAAAATAAGGAAAGATTAAGGCTTCCAGGCTTTTTAAGAAGTGACATCTTATGAAGAAAATCTGCTATATGAGTATTTTTTTTCAAAATTCTAATTCTTAAGTCTCCAAAGTGGTATAATTTTCCATAATCACTTTATTTTTAAGTAGACCTTTGTGTAGACAATGCTGACATAAAAACTCAAACAGCTTTCTTTGAAATTGGAATTTCATTCATATGCAATCCTCAATTTTTGTATAAATGAGAACTGGTTTTTCCATAAAATTCATAAAATTTTAACTGAAGTTACACCTTTATTTGATTGGCACTAGATATGTTGACAAAGCTGAGCCAACATTTTTCCAATTGGGAAATGGAAAAGGTTAAATTTTTAGATAATCAGAAAAGCAGATTAGACCTTTCTCTAGACAATTTAGTCAATAGCCACAATTTATGATGCAAACCTAAGTGTCTTTAGTTTTGCCTTGTTAATTCCACATTTACAGAATACACTTTGATGACTTCCTCCCACGAGACTATTTAAGGACATGGAACATCAAACAAAGGAGTTTGTGTCCTTATCCCCAAATCGATTAAAATCCAAAACTTGATTAAATGAGAACATGATCTATTTTTTGGGCTTTAAAAATCCTTAACTGAATTCCAATCCTCATTCCACCTCATTCTCATCACAGCCCAGGAAGCCCAATGTGCTTTATTTAGTTTAGCAACTAAGAAAAGTCACAGCTCTTGCCGTGATGTTCAGAAATTATTCTGCATGAAAATACAGAAAAAACAGAAATATGGTACGTTTTACAAATTATGTGGTATAGTTTTATATTTTTTTCTAATCAGATATCTTCCCTGACACCATATTGAACTTCAAATGACTGATCATTGAAACTAATCATTAACTTACATGATCTAATTCTTAAGAAAGTTATAAAATTTATAATGTGTAATGAATAACATATAAAAAAGAGAGAAAGTATCTCAATGATGACTCTGATTTTGAATCCCATTGCCTTCTTGTTTTTGTATAAGATCATTTCTTACATATAATTTTTTTAAAAATCTACGTATAATATGTATATATATTTAAAAGATATGTATCTGAATTACAATTTAATTTTTCCTGTTTTTCAAACAGAGGACTTATTTTTTAACAATGTATCATGTTTCTGGTGGTAATCCCTAGCTCCCTTTTCCTTAAAATTGTCCTCAGAGATCTCATTTTCCTTTCTAGTTTTACCTCATTGGTTTTATACCCTGCCCCCTTCTTATTTTTTATTTTTAAATTTTTTTAAAGATTTTATTTTTAAGTAATCCCTACACCCAACGTGAGGCTCAAACTCACAATCCCAGGATCAAGAATCGCATGCTCTATTGACTGAACCAGCCAGATGCCCCTACCCTGCCCCCTTTTTAAATTATAATAAGCCATCATTAAAATTATGAGTTCATCATTGTAAAAATGAAAAAGCTTTACCATAATTGAGTTGTGCCATGGTAAAAAATATATTTAATAGTCTTACTATACCACAATTATAGAGAGTTTTTAAATTATCTTTCTCAGTGAAGATTTTAAATTTTGAACAAATTATGTTTCATTTAAATCATTTTAATGAAACAAAAATATACAGTATTCTTTTGCCCTGGATATAAATAAATGGAAATTTGAGTAATCTTGCAACTTTTGATATTTTTTAAAAATCAGATACTTTCAGATCATCAGTTTTTCTTTTCACTTACTGGCCAGTTGCAAACAATTATTTGGTTCTGAAATTTAATCAGTTCTAACAAGGCTTCTTTACCTTACTACACTATTCTGTCTTTATTTCTTGTTATATCAAATAGACTATTTTGACCCAAATAGTTTTGACTATTTGATGCTCAATTAAAAACAAAACAAAACAACAACAAAAACAGAAAAGAACACCCCAGTCTTACCTATTCGAATTGCTCATTTATCACACTGAGTTTATTCATTTTGTTATGGATGGACATTTGTACATGTTCACTATGGATGTCTCTCTGCATTCAATGTTCAATCCCACCAGGGTCACATGGGGATTCAAGGAGGCTTCTCTGAGTGACAAAATTATTTAGCTATGACAGGCTGTTCTAACCAGGATCCAATAGGCCTCTCACTATTTCTCATTTGCTTTCTTACTTCTTCCATCCCTCTCTAAGTAACTGCATGCCTTTTGGCTTTGGATGAAGTCATTCCATGCCTTGTGGGTCAGCCTGTTTAAGCTGGCAAAGTAAAGCTGCCGATTTAATGAACTTTAGTTCCAAAATATCCAAGAAAATTCCATATGCCAATAGTTATATTGATATACCAGAAATTTAACTTGGATGAAATCCTAGATTATTGAGATGAAAGTCGAATTGACAACACAACTTTTTATGCGTTTATAAATCTTTATAAATGTAATTCAAGCACTAAAATCCTTATCTTTAAAAACATAAATAAAATAAAATAAAACCCTTATTATTGTTCAATAAAATTAATGTATGTCACTTTCAAAAATGTGGAAAGTTGTCTTAAGAATCAGATTTACTATTTCCCTGGGCAGGTCACTTCCTATAGTTTTCCATTTCACTACTGACCAGGAAGTAAAACAGAAAGAACACCATGGTAGTCTTATGCTCTGGTTAACAGCTTGCTATTGTATTTGTCTTTTTTCCTTTCCTTACTACTGAATATATGTTTAAGAATCATACATCAGGGGCACCTGGGAGGTTCAGTTGGTTCCATCTGACTCTTGATTTTGGCTCAGGTCATGATCTCAGGGTTGTGTGATCACTCAGCAGAGAGTCTGCTAGAGTCTCTCTCTCCCTCTGTCCCTCCCCCCATCACTCTCTCTGTATCACTCTTTCTAAAATAAATAAATAAATCTATTAAAAAAAAAAAGAATCACACGTCTTATACTAAAAATTGCCTGAAAGACCGAATCTATTCTCCTGATATCTAACATGTTTAGAACATCTGTCTCCTTCATAACATTGAATTACAATATAAAGCGTCTTCTATTTACTTAGATTTAGAGGCAATATGCTCATCAACTTCTTACTGATACCAGGGATTTGCTCATTATTTGCTGCAAAATGAGAAAAAGGAGGTCTTGCCTCTCACTCCTCTAGCTCCTCATGCTTCCCTAAGTGTGTGTACAAGCACACGTGCGCAAGTGCTCATCAGTCACCTGTTGCAATATTTTTGTAGTCTCCTAAGATGACATCTATTTTCTACCCAAGCAAACCAACCTTTCCTCTAGACTCAACTCAATTTCTTCCTCTATTACAAATCTTCAAGTAACACCTCCTAGACCAATCTGAACTGTTATTGCTAAATATCTAATTCCTTCTTTTGCTGCTTAATCATTAATCACATTTCGTCATATTCATTTTTTATGTATCAATCATATTGCTATTTAGCATTTTTTGTGTTTGTCTTGAAGTCACATGTATCTTATAAGTTCCCTGAGAAAGCCTCAACTTTGAATCCCCAGGCAACAAGAGTTCAAAAGATAATTATCACTGGTTCATACAATTTGTTCCTCTATTCACTAATATATTTAATTTTAAATTGTTGTTACTACTATATGTAGAAGCACTAATCCTGATGAAATTTCATGAGCAGTGTATGATATATAAACCACTTACACTTCTATTAATACTGCTGAGTTTCAGAAGATTTTCTCCTCCTATACAATTGTTGAAAGGTATGAATTACATCAGTATGTCAGAGTATGGCTGGCAGTCCAAGAATATCAAAATAGAATTTTGATTCAAACTCTATGGGACAGTTATGTCAAAATGAAGTGCAAAAGTAAGCGTTTAAAAGATGTATTTTAATGAAATCTTTCCTTGGGGGAAATCAGTGACCTATCTTTTCCAAGATGCTGCTTTGGATGACAATCAATACTCCTGTTTGTGTGTATACAGATGAAAAACTGAAATACAATCAGTAGTTTTTCTGTGTGATAAATATGGGAAGCCAGCTGTCAACTAACTGCTGCTTGTGGCCTTATGCTTCAATACATTACTTGCCAAAATGTGTTGTGTAGACACAACATCATATATTTAAAACCTGCACTCTATCTCCAGCCTAAATTTTTACACTTACATCTAGATCATTTAAAAATTGCCCTCTACCTCATATTTTATTATTTTTTAAACTCAGCAGTTGACACCAATGAGCAATTTGCATTCTCCTTGGTCAATTTCTTAAGTAATTACAAGTGATAAAATACATAGTGTTTTATTTTATGGCTTATTTGATCTTCTCTTAAAGTTCACACGTAAATTGCCCCATAAATCTAATGTTCAATGTCATATTATTTGACATTAAATCTACCTACAATAAATGTAGCCACCCAACCTAATTAAGCAAAACACGTTAAAAAGTAACAAATAAGCTTTAGAATTCAACTATGAATTTGAGATTCTCTTTTTGTTCATATGAAGTCGTTTGCACAAATAATATATGATAAGAAGTGAACTTTGACTTCCAACTTAATACCTTCCAATATATACTTCATTATGTATTATATAAATAACACAGAATAACATTTAACACATATAACACATGTATGTTGTATATACATACATATAAAATTATTACTAGAATGATTTTTATATTTTGAAAACTGATAAAAGATAAATATTATAGAACCAATGTTCTTTTTTGTCATGCAGATGTGCACAAATAAATTATATGCCTGCCTAAGGGCATGTCACAAAGGGGATTTAGAATAATAAAATAAATATAAAGTAAGACTGAGCTACGAAATTTTAAAAAGGTTGATGATTTACAACAGAAATCTGATACCAAATTATTCTCAGAAATTTAACAAAATAGAAAGTATAGAAATAAGACTCACATACAAAGAACACTGCATTGAATCAATAGCACATATTAGATATGGATTTCCGAAACTTAAGAAAATTGATTAAAAAAATAAAAAACTCTAGAAAACCCCATACCTCCCTGAATCAATAAAATTATTCTTATAGTGAATGAATCAGTTATCATTGAAACCAAATTGTGTACCTTAGCCAGCTATTTTGCAAATACCTGATATTCTTTGCAGTAGGGGCCAACTAAGTTTGGATGCAAACCTGACATTACTGTTTTAGGATTTTTAAAACATATGCTAGAAACAAAAATTTTTAGTAATAAGCGTAGTTCATTTTGGACTTACTTTCTGATAAATCTGTGGGAAGGATAAAAAAAAAATACCTGTGCCTACTCAATCTTGTAGCTCTTGCTTATTTATCTTGTACCAACATTTTCCTTTTACATATATTCAGAACCTACATTTTGCAGATTTGTGAAATAAAACATGTGTGTTCAGGATGGCTTTTTTTAAAAGATGTGTTTTATCCTTCTAGATATGCTGCTTTTCCAAAGCCCAGAGCATAGCTGTAATTATTGGACTAAAATGTGTTTATTCCTTTATTCATTGTTCATCTATTCAGCTATTTTAAAAGAAAATATTGTACAGGTATCAAGTGCCTTCATGTGACAGGAAGCGTGTGCTAGGTGTTGGAAATCATTAGCATAGTGTATGTACAGAGGTGTTAGTTCCTGAAACTTACCTTCCAGTATAACTTTCATACAGAGAACTTGTAATTTGGAACTTTTGAAGATAATCAATGGCTTCTCAAATTAAAAAAATAAAGTTAAAATTGTGGGATGAGAGATGATGAAATTGTCATTACGAGAAGAATCCAAATTTTGCTATTTAGGTGACTGTCTAGTCCACACATTAGTATCAGCTATACCAAATTCTGCTCAATAGAGAGTCCTTTTCAGTGCATTTGTGAAAGGAAATCTTGAGACTGAACTTGTTTTGTGTTATAGCGTATCCAAGTGCTATTAAATTAACAGCTGCATCTATCTCTGTAACCCAGTGATCATAAAGAATATGTCTTCATCTCTTTCTAGAGGTGATCTATACAGTGCTCGTTGAGTTAACCCATCCTCATCTTACCAAGTTGGACTGTTAAAAATCACACCTGATTAAAAAAAAAGAAAGGCAAGCAAGAACCTAGTGCTCTGTTCATGCGTAATCTCAGTATTAACATTTTTTAATTTAAGAACTATTTTTAAATGTATAGTAACCATTCCCTATTTGCACCTAAGTTTTATGTTAAATACTAAGCAACATTAAGACAGCGTCATTCCGAAGAATAAAAGAAGAGATAAAGAATAGTGAAGAGAAGGTGAAGAAATGGAAAAAATCAAAGATGAAATAAAAGCCAGAATTCAGCTTATAAAGTTCATTTGTGAATCATATTTTGGTTCCAACACTTATTCAATAAAGAATAGCATTCAATATCAATTGAATAAACTCTTTTAATTTATTAGAAACAAATTAAAATAAAGCAAGCCATAAAAAATTCCAGGGTAGAAGCTTGAATGGTAACAAATTTAGTCCCTCTCCTTGTACACTTACAAGGCTACTAAAAGAGTGAAGAATTTTTTTTGAAAAAAGTCTAAATTATCCTTATCATATAATAGTTACAAATAAAAGCCAGCACACTGATGTACTCTCTGTGTAGGCTAATTTTAAGGAAAAGTACTTGAAAAAATATTTTCTTCTTAATACCATATTGTGTTTCTACCTGATTCATTTCAACAAAGATGTTTAAAGCATCCTACAGAGAACTGAGCTAGATATAACAACCAAGATATTCAATTGCCAGCTGGCCTATTTGCTCAAAACTTTTATCTGAGATTTTTGCATTTATATAGAGAGTAGTTCAACTTCAACCTTCTATGCTTCAGTTGTAAGAGTCACTACCATGTGATACGATATATATATATATATATAAAACATATTGTCTGTATTATTTTGTATAACTCTCCCAAAATATACTATATAATGCAAATAAAAAATAAAAAAATTCGTGTAAAGGAATCTAATATGAAATAAAGGAATAGAGAGTAGGATAAAAAAGATATTATAAAAATAAAAGTTAAGGAGAAAGACGATTTTAAAAATAAAAAAAGATGGAAAAAAATATTTTTGTACAACCAGAATATTTGCCAGTGAATAACAATATTAGGCTAAGGGAAATTGCTTGTGAGAAGGAAGGAATCCCTCAGGTGGGGCAAGAGGGTCATTAATGCGATGTTTTAAGGAGATAGTAAATCATCTTCTCAAATATTGTGGCTTTGAAAGTCTAAATATAACCTTTGTTTATACACACTCATATGTAAGTGTATTTCTTTTGGAAAAGAAAATTTCTCTTACCTAGAAGTGCAGGTGGCATATTGTATTTGCTCTTCTATTCTGCTTTTTCGCACACATGGAAGTCAACATATACACATATGATATTTAACATGACCTTTTGTATCTCCTTCAAATATTTCAGAGGAAATCCTACATGTGTACTTTAATTGCTTTGGTATTGAAACAACTTGAAGCCAACAAGGTATTTCATTCTTATGTTTTCACTTGCAGGAGGAAGTTTTTTAAATGCCTAGCCCAAATGACCCAAGTTGAACCCAAAATAGCGTTATAGTAAAAGGGGAAAAAGAGAAAACCTTGTTGAAATATTATTTTCCTTTAATTCTTAAAATTATGAAGTAAGAATACAGGTGCTCAATTGATCAAAAATAAATTCGACAAACAAAAACCTATTTGATAAATTTGTAAATTATCAGTGATAACCTGTAAAATAAATAATAAGTAAATGGCAGAGTAAACTCTTTTAAACTATAATTTGCAAAAAGGTAAAGTCATCATGACTCTCATATAGAAATAAAATAAGCATGTGTCAAAAGTTTTATTTAACCTACTAATTAATGAGAGAACCAGCAAGTGGTAAAAACCAAAAAGCATTTGAAAGGCTGGGTATTTATAGGCAATGATAGGAAAACAAACATGGTTCAAGTAAAATAGTGACATAAATCTTTGCAGTCTTTGGAGTTATCTTTTCCATACAATAGAAATTATTAGCATCTCTATGTTAAAAAAAAAAAAAAGGTTTACAAGTTTACTTCTGTCCCAACAAAATTATAAAAGAGACCAGACAATCAAAAGTCAGGTTAAGCACTGAATTGAAAACATACCCAGTAATCTTGTTTGTTTGCTTTCAAATTTTGGATAACTTTTTGACACTATTGAAGTATAAATGTAATGGAAAACTCTTTAAGGTTGGTGGGGATGGAGCCCAAAGAGAAACATTTTATTAAAACTGGTCAGGAGATTCTGAGACAAATTTTGGGTTAAAAACTGCTTTAGAGCTGGGGTGCCAGGGTGGCTCAGTCAGTTAAACGGCTGCCTTCAGCTCGGGTCATGATCTTAGGGTCCTGGAATTGAGCCCCACATGGGGTTCCTTGCTCAGCAGGGAGCTTGCTTTTCCCCTGCCTGCCTTTCCCCTGCTTGTGCACACTTTCATTCTCTGTGTCAGTAAATAAACAAATTCTTTTTTAAACAATGTTAAGGTGTTGGTGTTCTGGGTTTTCTTTTCCTCCTACAGGAGTGTTTAAATGTTCAATATAAAAATAGTAGCAAAGAGACCAAAATAGGATTTTTTTAGATGGTTTTATG
Organism: Ursus maritimus; assembly: GCF_017311325.1. Classification (NCBI taxonomy): domain Eukaryota; kingdom Metazoa; phylum Chordata; class Mammalia; order Carnivora; family Ursidae; genus Ursus; species Ursus maritimus. Next base: position 9,206,776 of record NW_024426996.1, on the reverse strand, counting down.
ATTTTTCCCATAATTCTTGGAACTAGCTAGAACAACTGCCACTATTACTTTTCATGATTCTTTTATTCTCCTTCCCTTGATAAGGTACGCATTGGATGGGTCTTTGAGCATTTCGTGTGGTATATTTATATAGTTGAATACAAATTTCAGGTTTGAACTGGGTTTTCATTCTTTCTCTACTAACTGAGGTTATCTCAATGTGAATTGTAAAACCTTATGAGGTGAGAGATTAAAATGATCAGTTTGGTTACTTTAGTTCTTATGCAGCATCCTTTGCCCTTTTTCCTTTGGCATAACGTTGAGGTTTTCCTTAGAGCCTCCGCTCTTCTGAGTCAACGTGTTTTGCATGGAGCTATCCTCAACCACTCCCTGGATCCAGAAGTGGCTTTGGGTCAAGACACATCAAACCAAGTCCAGGAATAGCCTTTTGACAGGAATCAGGCCCCTGGAAAGCACTGGAATAATTATGAAGAGGCAATCACTTTTCACTAGTGTTTGCTCACTATCACAGTATAATAACACGGTAGTTCTGATTGTCTTTGCCATTGCAGTTTGCAAAGAGAGAAACCAATACACAAGAAAGCAGACCTCACAAAAAAGAGTGTCACCTTGCTGATCAGAACATTTCATCCTTGTATTTAGCTCTTCTTGAAACCAACTACTCTTAGACTTTCAGTCGTATGAGCCAGTAAGTTCTCTCGGCTCTTTATTTTTTCCCTGTGAAGAAGGCACTTTTATTGTTTTCTATCACTTAAATAAATGGTCATGTGCCCCAAAGCACTACCATCGAAAGGGATGAAAATATAAGACCCAGAACCCATGCAAAATTCTAGACCTAGACATTTTAGACTTGAGGGTGAGAGATGAGAAAGTTAAAGATGTGAGAAAATAAGATAGGATGTGGGTGAGTACCAGAAGTCTACTCCATAATTACTCAAATCTCATCAGGCTGAGAATTTCAGAAGCCAACTCAAGCTAGCTTAATAATTTTTCTAATGGGGAATTTATTGAAAGAAGGCTGGAATATTTGGGAGAAATTAGTTGTAGCACCACCTATAATAAGGAACCAAACAACACTCTTTTTCCTAATTTCCCTCCCTGCATGTCTGCACATCTTTCCATGCTGGGAAGAGGCTGGCTTTTTATTGCTTCATTGTACACAAGCAGTCAGAATATAACCCTTGAAATGTTCCTCAGGTCACATCTCCTCAGTTCCTGGATAAGTAGATATTGTCCTTGTCTCTGGATCCCAATTCCCAGTTCATGGGCAATAGATCCCTATTGACCCACCTGGGTTTGTTTTGGCTGCCAGAATCTCACTCCAGTTAATGAGACAAATGTGATAGTGGGGAGGGGCAGAGGGAAGTGGCAGCTGACAGAGAAATGGTGTCATTGAGAATTGGGCATATATCCAGAAGTGCCCAGTATACTTTTTAAAGTCTCAAACTAGCTTCGGCATTTTTCATTTTCTAAATTCCTGTTGTTTTATTTTATTGCCAGTTTGGCATCATGTGCTTTCTGAAGGCTATTACAATGAAACTCTACTTAGAACAATTATCAAGTAGAAATACAAATTTTAGTAAAGATTACATATGATTTATCACACCTTTCTTGCTTTTTTTTAACCTCTGGTATCAAAAGTTGAGTTAATAATTGTTAATAATTTCCTTCATTTCCTAAAAAACAACTGTCATTTGGCAATGCAAATTTTTTTCATTTATTTTTTATTTCATTCCTCCTTTCTTTTTTCCCCATCTTTCTCCTCCTCCCATTCCCCATGAAGATACTAATGTCTTTATCATAAATCCTTTAAGTTGTCTGTACTACTGTACAGGTGCACAGATGCAACGCATATTGAATTTTTTTATATGCATAGAGTTTAATTTGAATACACTTTATTGTGCTATAAACTTTCGTCTATTTCTTTCTCTTTTTTCTACTCATCACTATTTTTTTTAATAAAGATTATACTCATTTATTTGAGTGAGAGAGTGTGAGCTGGGAGAGGAGCAGAGGGAGAAGGACAAGCAGACTCCACACTGAGTGGGGAGTCCAATGTGGGGCTTAATCCTAGGACCCATATCATGACCTGAGCCGATCAAGAGTCCCATGCTTAGCCAACTGAGCCACCCCAATGCCCCTCATTACCATGTTTTTATGATTTACTCATTTTGTTGTGTGTCTCCCAGTCATTTACTTCTCTTCCTTACATAGAATTCCCCCTGAAATGAACAACTGGATTATATACAACTGCCTGCTATCACAAGCAAATTTGTGACGAAGTCCTCATGAGTGTCCTCTCATGATATTACCTACGGAAATCTCTGGGATATTTTCTAAGAAGTGAAATTTTATAGTCATAGGGACTTCATACCCTTAATATAACAGAGAGATGCCAGATAGCTCCCCAGTGCCTACTTTAGTGTAAGGTCTCATCCACCAGAGTTTCCACATCTCTAACACTTGCTTTTACCCATTATTGAATTGTTAGCCAATAAGTGGTTTCTTTGTTGGTTTAATTTAGAACATCTCTAAGTACTTCTCAGCTATTTGGATTTCAGTTTGTGAATTATCTGTCATATTATAAATTCATTTTTATGGTGAGTTTCTCATCTTATTTTGTTGATTTTCAGGAGATCCCTGTATCTGGTAACTATTGTCTCTTTTGTTAAATAGAAATTACTAGCTCTGTTGTAATCAAATCAACTTATTCTTATTCCTGTGACTTGTGATTCTTGCATCTTACTTAAGCAGATCTTTCCAATGACATAGTCATAGAGATATAATTATAGGCTAGGCTTTTTTATTACTTTCCTTATTTAACTGTTTTCTGACTATTTTTCACTTTCTGATATATATTTTTAGAAATACTTTTTAGGATTAAACCCAAAGCAATGTCACATTTTAAATGAGTATTTTATAAAAGGATAAATTCAAACACATTCTTTGATGTCTGATGTCGATCTACTGAACAATTTTTTTAGACCTGAAATTCTACTTTTTTTTTGGTAGAAGTAAGGTATTTTAAGAAAATATTGAAGAGATTTGTTTCTTGTCCATGCAACTATGGGGCTTGTTTTTGATTAGTAAAAAGGATCACGTAATGACTATAGAAAGATAATTCAAGCAAAGGCCAAAGTAAGAGATCATTTTAGATAAAGACAATGCTTACTCCTTGTCTTAGGCACCCATATCAACCAAAATTTCCTTTTAGTGATGTTTGCTATGAGATCTTCTCTTTTTTTTTTAAGATTTTATTTATTCATTTGTCCGAGAAAGAGAGAGAGCGCATGAGCAAGCTCGTGAGCACAAGAAGGGGGAGCAGCAGGCTCCCCGCTGAGCAAGGAGCCTAATGTGGGACTGACTCAATCCCAGGACCCTGGGATCATGACCTGAGCTGAAGGTAGACACTTAACCAACTGAGCCACCCAGGCACCCCAATATCTTATTTTTGTGGAAAAACAAGTCTGTAGTTACCTCTGCTTTATAAACTGAATAAAATATTCCATATATTCAAAGCTTTATTTACTTCCTAGCTATAGCTAACTCACTGATTAGTAACTTTAATATCGATCTTAATAGAGAATATCAAGCCATATATTACCAAAATTAAATGTGATTAACAAGAGTACATTCTCCTGTGTGAAATCTTACTTTTTATTTTGCTTAGCAGAAAGATTTTCATAGGGATCATGATGGAATTTGGCTTTGATAGAGATTTTCTGCCAAACAGATGCTTCCCACTTAACAATTAGATTTGCCTACCTAATACAAACAAATGGCTAAGGGAAGAGGGAATCAAAAGAGTTGAGGGAGAAAGAGGAGTTTGTTCTGCTAGTTGATCATATTATCATATGTGCATATAACTATCCACTGTTTATGCCTCTAACCATTTTCCATCACATTCAGTCCAAAGGCGACAATTCATTGAGCATTATCAGCTACCAGGTTCAGTACTTTGCACACATTATCGTATGGAATTTAATAGTCACAACAATCGTCTGGTTTACATGTCACCATTTTACAATCGAGGTATTGAGATAAAGAGAACTTAAGTCTAAGATCGCACAGTAAGTGCTGGAATACGGATTCAAGTCCAAATTTCTCTGATTCCAAATCTACTCCATTAACTTCAATGTTATCCTCTCCATTTACTAGACCTTTCCCAGATTTTTTTCCGAAAAATATCCTTCTATTAAAGAAACTATTTTTTTTAATACCTTAACTAGCTCATATGGCATATGGCAGAGTTCAATGATTTTCTCTGAGTATCTTCTGAATGGTGTGCTTTTAGCTTTCACGTGGTAGTAAATCTACAACATGGATGACGTATTTTTAATCTGAGTTAAAAATTTGCGTATATCTCTCAAAATTACTTTCATATTTTTTCCATTTATTTGGATAAGTGGTTTATTTTTTCAGTTTCAATTGGGAATTGTTCTACTAGTTAATTTTCACGTTAAAGTAGTTAATGAAGCTCTAACACCGAGGTGAAGAAATATATCAATCAAAAAAAAAAAAAGAGGAAATTTTCTGGGAAGCTATTTAATCCCTCAGGTAATTATTATGTTGTAGGACGAAAAGTGTTGTATTCACATTAACCTAACAGGAATAGGCCACCTTTCATATCGTGTTCCTAATATTTAACCTATATTTTGCTTTCTTTAGCTTCCAGTCATTGCTCTTTGTCCTCATGTCTTCTGAGACTATGAATAATTCCCTTCTTTCATTATATTGTTACCCAGGAGGTATTATTTATAGATTGTGAACATGGCTCACTTCAGTTTTCTCCTTCCGAGATTACACAAGTTAAGTTTTTTCAGTTCTGTTTCATGTATCTTTTCCTCCTTTTTTTTGGATCCTTTCTGTTCCATTTGGGCTTTCTCAAATTATCCTAAATACCTCCTAAACTTTGCAGAGCAGAAATATATGGAAGATTAAAGAAGCAGTTTCAGATTGATTCAACTGGGCAGATAATTACCTTTCTTTTTCCAGTGTTACGTCTTTAGCTGAGATATGTCGATTGAATTTAACTGTTTCTGGCATTAGCCACCACTGGGTAAATGAGTTTATTCTGCAAATGCAGTTGGTGTCTATAGGTCCATTTCAATACTTTTGAGGTGCAAGTTTTTACTAGAATCTGATTCTACCAACGTTTTGCCCTTCTGGCAATAAGCTCCAAAGCTTTAAGTTACAATTCATATTTTTTATTACCCTAATTATTTTCCAAGCACAGCACTACTTATTAGGACAAGTTTTTGATGAATTTTTACCTAGTAGAATTTCCTAACAAACTATGTTTTTAACTTGTTCAACTATACCAGTTACTCTTAGATTTTAGAAATATGCTCATTTATAGAAAGATAACAATTTACTTGAGGACACTAAGATACAACATGTTTCAGACTGTATGATTAAGAAATCTACATAAGGAACGGAAATCAGCCCAAAAAACCTATTTCTGAATAGTTGAGAAAGATTCCAAGGGCAGGAAATAGTTTATTGAATTGTTTTAGGGGGAAGAAAAACACCCTCTTTCTGGTAATACATGGACATTCTGTAGCAATCAAATGCATTATTAACTAGCACGTCCAAAAAAAAAAAAAAGCTGATATTTTAGAAAGGTGAAATTAGGACAAAAGAGGAAACTTTCAGCAGTAGATGAACAAAGTTCTCAGCTTTTAATCACATAGATAAAGGAATTTGAAATTACTTTTCCACTGATTTTTAAACTTTATTCACTAAACTATTCTTCTCCTTACCCCAAATAATAGCCACTAATTCTATTTTCCTTCAAGAAGATGAGCAACAGGAATAAAATCTTTGACCTAGAAACGTGGGACTGTGTGCTTATTTCCCACTTAGTAAAGGTTTGTTTATAATGATGAATGCGACCCCTAAGAAACTGGAACCCTGAAATTCTCCATCTGACCACAACCTCTGACTCCTTCCACCCTCTCAATTTCTTCCTCCCAATGAATCTACTGTTACACCTCACTGAAACATATATCTGGTCACTCCTTTTTGTTCCATAACTACATCACCCCTCCTGGCAGCTCTTCCTTCCATAATCACCCTGGACCCCATGATCCATCATTTCAAATACACTCTTGGTAGCACCTTCTCCTCCATCACCCTCTTGACTATCTGCCTCACCTGTCTCACCAGTCTCCAACCCTAACATCCATTTTCTCTGCTTTTGCTCCCAGGTTGCCAAACGCTGTTAGGGAAAATCACATAACTGAGCTGATTGTCTCCATTACAAATTTAATTTTCAACCTCAGTTGGCCCCTCAGTTCTGTTTGGCAATCCTTTTACTTAATACTAATCAACAACTTTTCTCATCTCCCTTAGTGACTATTCCAAATGCTACCCATATTTCTTAAGCCCTATGCCCCCACCCTGTCCAGTTATTCTCAGCAGGCTGCCAGCTCCCTACTTTACCAGGTAATTAGAAGCCAACCTGTATGAACTCTCCGAATTTCCACATTTTCACCTCTAGAATTGTATCTGCATCTCACCTGCTTGTGCTTTGTTCCTCATGTGTCAAAAGAAGAAATATCCTGACACATTTGTAATCTAACTCTTCTACCTGCCTTTTGTTTCTAGCTCCTTGTGTCTACACCAGTACTTTGGTTTGTTAATTAACTTTTGTTGTTTGTATCTATGATTTCTTCCTCTAAATAGGCTCCTTTTTTTTTTTTTGAAAGATTTTATTTATTCGACAGAGATAGAGACAGCCAGAGAGAGAGGGAACACAAGCAGGGGGAGTGGGAGAGGAAGAAGCAGGCTCATAGCGGAGGAGCCTGATGTGGGGCTCGATCCCATAACGCCAGGATCACGCCCTGAGCCGAAGGCAGACGCTTAACCGCTGTGCCACCCAGGCGCCCCTAAATAGGCTCCTTTCTATCATGAATAAATATGCCCAACTTTCAAATATTTCTACAATTAAAACAAAAGCTACAACTTATCATCTTCTCATTTCCAATTTTTAATTCAGCGAAAGCATCGAGCATCTCATGTATGTAGGTAATGTTATAACCTCTAAAGATTTATTAATAAATAAGACCTGGTTCCAGCGCTCACGCAGCTTCCTCAAGAAGAGCCGCTACTTCTCCCCTTTCACTTCTTAAACACAGTAACTGATGACCTACCCTACCATTCTACTGCAGGACACTACTTTTATTTATAGGTCTGAGACAAATGCTTTGCATTTTCATGATTGTAGGCTCTGCTGGTTCGGTGGCCTTGAAAGCTGAGGGAAGGATGCTGTATTAGTTTCCTAGGGCTACCATAACAAAGTACCAAAAACTGGGTGACTTAAAACAACAGAAATTTATTGTCTTACTGTTCTGGAAGCTAGAAATCTGAAATCAAGGTATAAGCAGAGCTATACTTTATCTAACAGTTTAGGAGAGAATTCTTCCTTGCTTCTTAGTTTCTGGTGTTTGTCAACAATCTTTGGCACTCCTTGGCTTGTCAATGCCCTCTATAGTCTCATGCCCATCTTCTCCATTTGTGTCCTCATGTCATTTTCTGTGTATGCAAAATTGTCTCTCTGTCCAATTTTCCCCTTTTTATAAGGACACCAATCATATTGGATTAGGGTCCATCCCAATAACTTCATTCTAACTTGATTATCTCTGTAAAGAGGCTATTTCCAAGTAAGGTCATATTCTGAGGTAATGAGATTTAATACTCTACTATATATTTCTTGAAGGACACCATTCAACCCATAGATACTTTACTCAAAAATGAGTTCTTGCTGCCTCTGGATGAATGGGAAAATCAGATGTTTGGTCTGAAGACTGAAATACTGGTTATTACTGGTTATTAAGGCAAAAGGGTGTGTTGTCTGAGGTATGTCCTAAAACTGTCTGGTCTTAAAGTTAATGGAAGAGTACAAGCAGCACCAGTAGGAGATCATATGTCTAAAGGTAGAAAGTTTGAGTCACAACGTAAGTTAAAGAACATTTAGGATACTAAATGAACACCAAAGTAGCTTGAGATTGCTGCCTTCTGTATGAGTAAATGGATTAGAGGTCAATTGGATTAGCTTAAAAATCTAATTTCCAAGGTTCCCTTGCAGCTAGAGTTCTCATGTTATCTCTGCTCTGTTGATCTGATGCACCCACAAAAGGCCAGGAGAAAGAAATAAGCCTCCTTAATCAGTGGTCATCTGAGAGAAGTCAGATCTGTCAAGCATGCGGCAAAGGCAATCGGTTCATTGGAGATGTCAGCAGGGAAGTGCCTGGATGTTGGTACCTAGTATCAAACAGGCTAAGCAGCACTTTGAAGTAGCAGCTCTACGTGTTATTGGATTGGGGTGGGGGGAGGGGGTTCTGGATGAATCATAACTTGCTGCTTTGTTTTTGGCTTTAAGGCAATCAAGTCCAGATCTCTGCTTCTCCTGGAGATTCTGCAAGCTTTCTACATTCTGATTTTTTTTTTTTTAATTCTGTGCTTCTAGCAAATTACTATGACTGATAGAATGTATTGGGAACTTTTCCATCTTTTTACCCAGTATCATATCTGGAGCTAACAATTCTGTGAATCAAGCTTTTATTTCCTAGCTGACTGACCAAAATTTCCCCTGAGTAACCCAGGAAGAAAAATTAGCATTTTCTAGTGCAGGGTTTCTCAATCTTGCCACTAATGATATTTTAAGACAAATAACTCTTTGTCATGGCTGGTATCCTGCATATTGTGGGTTGTTCAGAAGCATCCCTGGCCTCTACTGATAGTCGCATACCCTCCCAGCTGTGACAACCCCAAATAAAATGTCTCCAGACATTTTTAAGTGTGCCCTGGGAAGAAAAATGACCACCCCCCAAGTTGAAAACCACTGTGGAATAATTACAGCTGACATACTTCACATGCAATAATGCATTTAATCTCCAAAACAATTAAATGAAGAAGGTATTACCATTTTCCACATTTTACAGATAAGAATTCATGTATAGGGAGTTTACCTGTCTTGCACAAGTTACATGAATAGAAAGAAGTTGATCTAGATATATATGTAGTCTAGAGCAAATGCTCTTACTCACCGCACTCCGATCCTTGTAGCTCGATCACATTGTGTCAGCACTCACCACTCTCTTTAAGCCTTATAGCCCTTGGTGATCTTGAGATGAATGGTCAACATTTTAATTCTGGTATGAAATTTTAAAAGCATTTAAGATATTGTAACATCATATGATATAATTTGACATGCCTAACAGCAAGATTCCATCTTTCTTTGCAGTGCATCCTGCATTTTGCCTCTAGTTGTTTTCCTAAATCATAATTCCTATCTAGCAACTCTCCCAAATCTAATGTTTTCCTTTACCTACAAAGTCTTCATTCTTTACCATTACAAATAGGGATCTTTACAGCAACCTATATATCCATGTTCATATTCTACTACTGTTGTCTCCAGAGCATAAGTTAAGCACCAGCACCAGCCATACACAACTTCCCACTCTTTCCAATAATACTCCAAGCTATACCAATATATACGCAATTTTCCCTGTCCAGGATATCCTCTTTTGTCTCTATGCCTAAAGATACATTCATCCTACAGGCTTTGCTCTAATGCTGCCTACTTGTTAAGATTTGCACATCTCTACTTCTTAGCTGCAAATTTAATCCCCTGGGTTCACATGGCATTTTTACAAACCTCTATTAGAGCACTTAGTTATATTGAACTGTAAATATTGGACTTTACATGTTTGTTTCCACCTGGAGATTATGAGCTAATTAAGGGCCATACTGTATCCTTTATGTCCCTAGCACTGAGCAGAGTGCCTAGCTCATAGCAAGTACTCAGAAAATTTAGGTCAAATGAAGTCTCTATTAACTCAGGATAACCGTCAAGGGGCTGGCAGAAGCAGTCTTCATGACTCCATGTACAAAGATGTGTTTAGAGGGATTGTTGATCCATCAAAATCTGTCCCTTTCCCATACCTACCTGTTTGCTTCTGACCCCTGAAAGAAGTTCAGAATCCACCATTTGTCACTAGTTCACTGATAGGTTTCACTCTGAATCTCAACTAGGTTGATTACTCAATGAATAGATATTATATTTTTATCAATTTAATAACTGTACATAATTTAAACTTCTGTAGATTTAGATCAGAAATGCAGTATCAATTCCTAGTGCTGGTTCTCTGAGAAACTATTTGTAAGAGAAACCATGAGAATGTCACCAAGTTTATCTGACACTTCATATCCTTACCTAAAAACTAGAAATAATAGTCCTGCTCACTAAACATAGAGGTCAAGAGAATAAAACAAATATAAAAGTGCTTAAAATGAAAACAGCTACTCCAATATGACATATTTTTAATAAAAGCATTTCTTTCAAAAAACATATCCTCTTACACTCATGCTAACTTTTGTGGTTTGTTCTTTTGGGTGCCAATTGCTAAAACAAGGGCTGATATGTGATAAAGTGTTTGTAAAATATCGGTTATGTCACCTTAAAACGGTGACATTGAAGTTTAAAGAAACCACCAAGTACATTACTCAAGGGAGGAGGTGCTAATTAGTTGAGCTAAAGAGGGATTTTCTTTCAGCTTTGGTTTTAGAAGTGCATTTCAGTAATCATTTCCATTTCAGTCACCGGCTTTCCTTTGCAGGGATATTCTGGTGATTACACAGTTGAAAACATAATCTAGTTGTGTTTAAATACTTACCCTAGCTTCCTTTTTCCATCTTAGTATGAAGAAGAGCTTCATTATGCTTTGTTTTTGTTTTTGGTCAATTATCTAATAAACCAAAAATGAAAAGAAGTGATTGATGTCATCTAAACATCTATAACCATCTAAAAAGCTGCTTTTTAGAAAATTGAACTGATCCTGCAAGGATAATGAACTATTGCCCTGGAGCCTTCCCAAGGTCAGATTTAGATTTTGGTAGTCATGTATAATTTATTCATTCATTCAGCCGTTCAACATATATTTATTGTGAATGTGCTAAGTATCCTATATTCCTTCATAGACATTAAAATAATTCATTATCAACATTTTTATATTATATTTCTCATATTGTTGAATTTTCCAATTGAGCTTGCATTAAGCTCTTTTCCTATAAACTCTGGGTTTCTGAAAACAAAAGTAATCTTAAAAGATTAAAACATTTTCATAAAAAATTCCTATATTTGCAATTTATTAATAAAAATATGTTTGCTTTATGGAGTAACACTGCTCAAATAATTCATATGAGTTTATTAAAGATACTGGGGTTAATCCTGTTTTTTCCATTTTATTAGAAAAAAAGATAACTACCGATTTGAATGCTCATGCTTAGGAACACATTTCTCTTACACATGCCCCTTGGGCACACAGAGACTTAAACCATATTCTGAGGGAAAAGGCCCCTGCAGTTCATAGAAGCAGGTTAGTAGGTGGTTTGTGCCACACCCACTCAAAAGCTCCAAGGACGGTAGGTATAAAAATGCCAAGCATATATTTATCATTTCTGAAATATTATCTCTGCAATATTCTTATAGGCTTCTACCTATTTACTCATTTAAAAAAGATAGTTGTTTATTTTCTAGATATTTAAAAAAACATTTTCATAAATATTCAGAGTGATCAAAATGTGACAGACTAGTTTATAATTTATTAAAAAGTATTCCTTCTTACATGATGATATTTAAAAGGCTCAATTTAGAGGCACCTGGTTGGCTCAGTTGGTTAAGTGTCTGCCTTCTGCTCAGGTCATGATCTCAGAGTCCTGGGATCGAGCCCTGTGCCTGCTTTTCCTTCTCCCTCTGCCTGCTGCTCCCCCTGCTTGTGCTCTCTCTCTTTGTCAAATAAATAAATAAAATCTTTAAGAAAATTAAATGAAAGGCTCAATTTAAATTTTTTAAACAAAAATAATAGACAAACCATAATTTTTTTTTTTTTTTTTTTTTTTTTTTTTTTTTTTTTGCATTTTGGCTGCAGTATAGTCATCACATTGTGGTTTTAATTTGCATTCCCTGAATGAATGATGAGGCTAAGAATGTTTTTATATTTTTTATTATCTTTTTGGATATTTGAAAATCTTGTAAGAAATGCTTATTCAGGGGCGCCTAAGTGGCACAACGGTTAAGCGTCTGCCTTCGGCTCAAGGCGTGATCCCGGCGTTACGGGATCGAGCCCCACATCAGGCTCCTCCGCTATGACCCTGCTTCTTCCTCTCCCACTCCCCCTGCTTGTGTTCCCTCTCTAGCTGGCTGTCTCTATCTCTGTCAAATAAATAAATAAAATCTTTAATAAAAAAAGAGAAAGAAATGCTTATTCAAGGGGCACCTGGGTGGCTCCGTTGGTTAAGTATCTGACTCTTGATTTTGGCTGAGGTCATGATCTCAGGGTTGTGAAATAGGGCCCTGCATCAGGCTCTGTGCTGAGCATGGATCATGTTTAAAATTCTCTCTCTCTTCTTCTCCTTTAGATCCTCCCCTCCCGTCTCTCCCTCTTCCAAAAAAAAAAAAAAAAAAAAAAAAGTGCTTATTCAAATGTTTTCCCTGTGTTTTCTATTGAATTGTATGTGTCATTTTTTTGTTGATTTGTACGTGCTTTATGTTTCAGTGGTTCTCAGTTGTGGGTTGTTTTATCCCCTGAAAGACACTTAGCAATGTTTAAAGATATTTTTGTTTGTCACACCTGGAGGGGTGCTAAGATCATCCAATGGGAAGAGTCCAGGGACACTACTAAACATCTACAACGAAGAGGATAGCCCACCAACAACAAAGATTATCTGGTCCAAAACGTCAATAGTTCCAAGGTTGAGGGACCCTGAAATGTGTGTGTATATAATTAAAATATAATATATACTACATTATATTTAATATAATATATACCATCTTCCACTTTGAGGCTTGCTTTTTATTTTTAATGGTTTGTGATGAATAGAAGGTCTTAAATTTGAGCTACTATTTTTGTTTATAGTTAAAACTCTGTGATTATTGAAAAGATCTTTGCCTACCCAAAGATCATAAAGATATTGTACTCTGTTATCTTCTAGGACAACCCTGCCCAGTACAGAAGCTACTAGCCATGTGTGGTTATTGAGCATTTGAAATATGGCTAGTCAAAATTACGATGTGCTATAAATGTAAAACATATACCAGATTTTGAAGAATTTGCTTGAAAACAAGAATGTAATGTATTTCACTGATTATATGTTGAATAGATAATATCATGGATAGATGGCATTAAATAAAATATATGATGAAATCAATTACATATATGGTTCACATTTTGTTTCTGTTAGACAGCACTTTCTAGAAGACATACTGTTTTACATTTCACATTTCAATCAACAATCCACTTATAACTGATTTTTGTGTATGATATGAAGCAGGAGCCAAAATACATTTTATAACACTTGGATATCCAATTGACCCAGTACAATACATTAAAAGAAACATCCTTTCCTTACAGCACCTTTATGTCTCCCTTGTCATTAAACTCTTTATTTTGTTCCAAGAACCTATTTGTTATCCTTGTCCTACCACCACACCATCAGACTTAATCTCCCTTGATATGTGGTGGTAAAAATCCCCTCAACTCAATTCTTTTGGGCCATTTGTATTTCCATGTATAATTTAAAATCAACTTTTCAAGTTTCAAAAAAATACCTGCTAAGGTTCTCATTGGGAATAAATTTAATCTATAAATTATATGAAAAGAACTGAAACATTAACCATACTGAATCTCCTACAACAAGCATAAATACACCCCCTCCCGATTTATTTGGTTAATTTGTTACTCTCAGTAACGTGTTCTGCCTAAAGGACTTGGAAATCTATTGTTAGATTTAACCCTGGGATATTAATGATATGATGCTAATGAAAATTACATATTTTTAAAATTAATTTTCCAATTGTTAGTGATATACAATTGATCACTATATACATGTTGACCTGTTATCATAGGAGCTTGCTAAATTTACTTATCAATTCTAAAAGTGTTTATCTGTAGATTCATTCTTTGGGATTTTCCAAATACATAAATATATTTTCTGTGAATAATGACAATTGCATTTCCTCAGTTTCTAAACATGCATCTTCTGTTGCAGTTTCTTTTTTCTTTTTTCTTTTTTTCAGTTTTACTAAGAAATAATCGACATACATCACTGGATAAGGTTAAGGCCTACAGCATGATGGTCTGATTTACACGTACTGTGAAATGATTGTCACAATAGTTTCAGCTAATATTCATTTTCTCATACAGATTCAATAAAAAGAAAAGAAAGGAGAAAAAAAATTTCTCCTTGTGATGAGAACTCTTATGGTTAACTCTCTTAATAATTTCCCTTTACATCATAAAGCAGCATAAGCTATAGGCACCGTGGTGTACATTACATCCCTGGTGCTTATTTATCTTACAATTGGAAGTTTGTAAGTTTTGACCACCTTCCTCCAATTTCCCCTCCCCTACCCTGCACCTCTGGTAATCACATATCTGATCTCTTTTTCTATGAGTTAGGTTGTTTGTTGTTGCTGTTGTTAGATTCCACATGTAAATGAAATCCTACAGTGTTTGTCTTTCTCAACCTGGCTTATTTCACTTAGCATAATGCCTTCCATGTCCATCCATATTGTCACAAGTGGTAGGCTTTCCTTGTTTCTTATGGCTGAATAATATTTTATTGTATGTATATACCACAATTTCTTTATCCATTTATGCATCAATGGACACAGGTTGTTTCTACATCTTGGCTATGGTAAATACTGTTATGTAAATGGGTGTGCAGATGTCTTTTGTAGTTAACATTTTCATTTCCTTTGGATATACTCCTGAAAATGGAATTGCTGGGTGATATATTTTTATTTTTAATTTTTTGTGGATCCTCCAGACTGTTTTCCATGGTGGTTGCACCAATTTACATTCCCACCAACAGTGCACAAGCGTTCTCTTTTCTCCACATCCACATCAGCATTTGTTATCTATTGTCTTTTTGATTGTGGCCATTCTAACATGCATGAAGTGATGTCTCATTGTGGTTTTGATTTGCATTTCTCTAATGACTAGTGATATAGAGCATCTTTTCTTGTACCTGCTGGCCATTCATATATCTTCTTCAGAGAAATGTCTTCCTGACATATTGCTCATAGTAGGAGACTCAATGCACTGTTGAAGAAGAGCGATAGCAGCCATCTTAGCCTCATTTTTAACCACATTGTATAGAATTTCAATATTTCTGAAGTACCTATGAAGCTCTTGCCATTTCTGGTTTTGTGTTTTACATACCCTTTCTCAAATGAAAGAAGGTTCCTACTATTCATAGCTTGGTAAGAATTTTTATCAAGAAGAGAATTAAATTGATCAAAAGCTTTATTGCATTTGTTGAAATGAAGATAATAGTATTCTCTTTATTCTTTTTGATATAATAAACCAAATTGGTTTTTGAATGTTTATATATCCTTGGTTTCTTTGTATAAACCCAAATCAATGATGATGTATCCTTTCTATAGGTCTCTAGATTAAATTTGTTACTTTTTTTAAGGAATTCTTATATCTGATATTTATGAGGGTGATAACTGGCCTGTAGTTTCTCTTCTTTTAACATCTTTATTATGTTTTGTTAGCAAAGTTATACTCACTTCATTTAACAATTTAGATTGTGATGGGTTTTTTGTTTGTTTTTATTCTTTAGATATTTGTTTAGAATTAGGATTATTTGTTAGAGATACAAAACAATTCAATGCTGAAACCATTTGACCTAGAGTTTTCATTGTGGGAAGATTTTAATTCAAGATTCAATTTATTTAATAGATAAAGAATTGCATAAATTTTCTACTTGTCAAGTTTTGGTATGTTGTGTTTTTCTATAAATTTGTCTATTTCATCTAATTTTTCAGATTTATTTGCATCAAGTTCTTCATAATATCTTAGAATTACCTATTTATTGTCTGTAGAATCAGTAGAGATTTGCTCCTTCTTATTCCTGATATTGGTGTTATGTTCCTCTCTCTCTCTCTGTCTTTGTCTCACTCTCTCTCTGCCTCTTCCTCCTCTGCCTCTCTCTTTCTGTCTCTTTGTCTCTCTCTCATACACACACACACACACACACACACACACACACACACACACACACCCATCTTGGGTGATTTGTTAATTGAAAGCTTTTTGGAAAATTCGTTTTTGGCTTTGTTGATTTTCTCACTTCTAAATTTGTTTTCTAGTAATTGATTTCTGATTTTATCTTTATTGTTTTCTTCCTTCTTCTTTCTTTAAGTTTTTATTACTCTTCATTTTCTAACTCAATCATTGATGTTTTAGCTTTTCTTCTTTTCAAACATAAAACAGTTTACATTCATACATACCTACGTACCTGGACTTCTCATATTTTTTCTTTTTGCTCCACAGAAATATATCTATATGGTTTCTACTGATTTACAATCCAGATCACATATCCTTTCTACAACTCTTTTAATATACACTGAAAATCATTTATCACATTCTCATTTTTCAGTTGTAGAGTTAAATTTGATTATATTTATAGATTTAAATTCTCTGGTGAAATGTAAGTATTTTCCATTGCTAATGGTTATTCTTCTGTGTTTTTCTGTCTATTTTCAAATAATATTATTCTGCTTCACATATAATATAAGGACTTTACAACATTTAATTTTATTTCCCCTCTTTTGATCTTTTTGCTTTATTGTTATACATTTTTCTTACATCAATGTTATAAATTCCCTAAATTTTTACTTAAATATATTTTAAAGGTATTAAAAGCTAAGATTTAAATGTATTTTACTGTATGTATTTACCATTTGAGGCATTTTCATTCCTTGTGCAAATTCAATATTACATCTGGCCTCATTTTTCTTCATCCTGAGGAACTTCTAATATTTCCTGTAGTGCAGGTCTTTTGGCAACAAATTCTATCAAATTTTGTTTGTCAGATAAAAGTTTTAGTAAATCTAGATATAGAATTATAGAGGATACTTTTGTTTCATTTTGTTTGCTTAAACCCACTGCAAGTATCTTTCTCTGTATCTTTCTCCAGTTTTTCTAATGAGAAATCTGTGATAATTCTCATTGTTCTTTTCTGTGTACACCTAAATTTGTTTCACTTCTTTGAGGGACTTAAGTCCTGCGCTGCTTTTGCCCAATATCTAAATACAGCCTCCTATGTACTTAACCCTGTTTTCTAGGTGTTTAATAGTGGAAGGGTAAAATTGGTTCCCTTTATAGCATTATGGTGTAACATGGAAGGCTTGTCTGGTGGCTTTTAATTGGATGACAGAAATTGTGTATGAAAAGATATAGAGTTTCTTGGTATGATCTTCGGAACAGTTTTGTGTGTGGTGGGAGGGGTGCAGTTCTGGTAGACAGTTGGAGTAGGAACACAGAACCTTAATCCAATCAGAAACTGAAATGGTTTACAGATGAGTTTTAATCTTTGTGAGGGCCTCCAAAATCTAATTATACCTTACTTTTAAAATTAAAACTCTCAGAGCCCTGCATAAATTAATGGGCTATTTAGCTGGACCATCCTTTACCAGACTGTAAGCACACAATTTCTCTCCCTAGTACCATGAGACCACCAATAACTCTGCTTAGCTATTCAGAATTTTATCAACAACTTTCTGTTTGCTTTCTCCATATGCCAGCTACCCCACCTATAAAAGGGCAAATGTCTTAAAGGGAAACAATAAATTCTGCTTGCTGGGCCTAGTTTGTGCTAGTTGTCAGGATATTAGTCCTAAAATGCTTACACTGGTAGATCTGGAATTTTCCATTTTTATCTTCCCAGTGCAGCGAGACTCCAGCTTCTCTGCTTAATAGCTACTCTTTGCTTGGCTTCTTGTCTCTCTGTGCGTGTCACTTTTTAATTGAAAACTGCCCTTGGGTATTAACCACTTCTTAGATATATGTGTTGCAAATACTTTTTCTCATTCTGTAGGTTGCCTTTTCAGTTTATTGATTGTTTCTTTTGCTGTGCAGAAGCTCTTTACTTTGAGGTAGTCTTACTTGTTTTTTCTAGCCCTTGTTGCCTATGTTTTTGGTATTTTATTCAAGAAATCATTGTCGAGACCAATGTCAAGGACCTGTTTTTCTATGTTTTCTCCAATGACCTTAATCGTTTTAGGCCTTAAATTTAAGTCTTTGATCCACTTTGAATTAATTTTTGTGAGTTGTGTAAGAGAGCAATCCAATGCTTGTGGCTTTCCCAACACCACTTATTGATGAGTCTCTCCTTTCCCCATCATGTATTTTGAAATTCTTGCCAAAAATTAATTGATGACATATATGTGTGGTTTTCTGTCTGGGCTCTCTTTTATAATCCACTGCTCTATGTGCCTATTTTTATGCCATCATCATACTATTTTGATTACTATGGCTTTGTAATATAGATTGAAATCAAAATATATAAAGAAGTCATACAACTCAATAGCAAAAAGGCAAATAATCCAATTTAAAATGCACAAAGTCCCAGAATAGGCATGTTTTCAAAGAAGACATTCAAAGGGCCAATAGGTATAGGAAAAGGTGTTCAACATCACTAATCACCAAGGAAATTCAAATCAAAACTAATAATAGGATATCTCTTTATACTTGCTAGGATGGCCATTATCAAAAAGACAAAAGTGAACAAATATTGGTGAGGATGTTCAGTTAGGGAACCCTTATACACTGTTAATGAGAATGTAAACTGGTATATCCATTATGGAAAACAATATGGTAGTTCCTCAAAAAAATAAAAATAGAATTACCATATGATTCATCAATCCCGATCTTGGCTATATATCCAAAGAATTGCAATTAATATCTCAGTGAAATATTTGCATACCCATTTTCATTGCACTGTTATTTACAATAGCCAAGATATAGAAACAACTTAAAAATTGTTCAGTGAATGACCTGATAATGAAAACGTGATATATACATATATATATACACATACACATATATACATACACACACATATATATACAATGAAATATTACTCAGCCTTAAAAAAGATAGAAATTCTACATTTGCAACAACATGGATGAAACTGGAGGACATTATGCTAAGTAAAATAAGTCAAAAAGAGAAAGACAAATGTCGTATGGCATCACTTATATGCGGAATCTTTTTTTTTTTTTTTAAAAAGCTAACTTCAAAGAAACAGAAAATAGAGTGGTGGTTGGCAAGGGGTGGGGAGAGATTGAAATGGACAGAGGTAAGTCAAATTGTACACACTTTAAATTTGAAGAAGAATAAGTTCTGAGGATCTAACACAGCATGGTGACTGTAGTTAATGTGCTATTGTATATTTGAAAGTTGTTGGGAGTAGATCTTAAGCATTCTAACTACACATACATAAAAGGGTTAACTGTGTAAAGTGACAGAGGTATTCATTATCTTGAACTTGGTAATCATTCTGCTATCTATATGCAGTCATCACATTGTACACTTTAAAAATATACAATTATATTTGTCAATTTTTCATCAATAAAGTTGAGGGGAAGATTGCTCCTGCAAAAAAGACAGTGTAAAGTGAAGAAATTACCTCAGCCCTTCAAGGTTTTCAGACATTTTTCTTATCTATTTTACCACTCTTTTATCTTCATTCTTAGCAGAAAGCCCATAATTTCATTTTGAAATGTTCAAATTTAAAGGTAGAAGAGGACTATTTTGGCAAATTACCTTTGGACTAAATTGAAGGATGATACAGGATTTAACCCAATGAAATATGACACTATATTTATTATAGGGATCTTGTAAGAATAGGAGATTAATTAACTAATTACAAGTATTTGCTTCTCACTAGGAGATAGGATGGTGCATGGCTGCACTGTTGAATTTTAGAATGACCATCCAATATATTAATGATTAAATTACCCTCATTCATTTAATTTAACTCTATAGAGACCTATACACTTGTGGGATTATATCAAATACTTTTGGAAATGAAGTAAGTAGTAAAAAATAGAGGAGGAAGGAAAGAAGGGCAGACTAATAAATGGGAAGAGACAGGAGGAAAGTTAGGAAGCAAAGGGCAAGAAAGGAAAGGAGAAAGAAGCTCCTACGTGTGCATTCTTTTTTCTGCTTACGTTTTTCTAAATCACATTATTTATACATTTTTCTGTTTTTATTTGATACATACATACACATTTCTTTAGGAAGACACATTCAGTTAAACTCTTTGTTTCTCTCGTTAACCAAAGGTCTGAAGTAAATTTCTTTTGCTTTAAATTATTTTTAAAATAATAACACTTTACAGCTAAATTTGATTCTATTTGATATCTAATTTTATACTTTTGTTAACAAATTTCTTCCTTTATATCACCCTTTAGAATGTTAGCCATATTGAGAGCAGAGACTCCCTTCTTTCTTTTCCCTCTGTGTTTCTAACATCTGGACAGTGTTTGGTACATAGCAGGAGCTCAAGTATCTGCTAACGCAAAAAATGAAATAAAACTGAATTCCACAATATTAGGAAATGCCCCATTTGTGAGACAAAGAGACATATCTAAGGTCAATAATACCACAGTAAGCTAATATAGGAAAGAGAGGGAGGAGCAAACAAAATAAGACAGTACTCCCTCAAAATAAGACAAAAAGTCAGGTGTATAGAGCTCTTCACCAAAGACCTTTATTCAGCCACAGTTTTGGGGGCTTTTTTTAAGTTTTAGTATATCTCAAGTTAAAAATGGAGAAATGAGTAAAGACTGCATATTTTTTTTTAATTTCTTTCTAAAAATAGACTCTTAAAAAGAGCAACTCCATGCACTATAACTCCTCAACACAAGTGCTGGCAATGGCAAGAGAAGCTACCATTCTTCCACTCAGGCATTTCCTTTTATATTTTCTTCTATGAGCACGGGTAGAAGATATAATTTAAAGATGAGTCTTCATCCTTCATCCTTCATTCACTCATGCACTATGTACTTCCTTCATTTGGCCTCTGAATTCTTTAGTCCAGAAAGGAAAATCTGTTTACTTGTCATCTGCTATTGCATCATGGAAATACTCTAGGTATAAGAAACGTTACACTTAAGTAAAGAGGTGTGTATTTTTCTTGGCGGAGTTTACATTTTAAGCTATTATACAGAAGCATAATTCATCTTTAGGTTATGCAAATTTATAATAAATAAGAATTCATTTTTGAAAAACTGTAGTAAGGTTATGAATCATCCTTCCTCAAAGATAATATTCTCTAACTTTTATAAACATTTCTTACTCTTTTCCTTTATAGCATTATCTTATATTGTTCGAAGTCCCCAGGGGAACTAGGTAAGGATGTAAGTTGTTGGGTTTTTACCCTTTTTTACTCTCTCATAAACTTCTGAAAAAAATCTCCTGTATTACTAGTCACAGCCCAAAGGCAAACTTTCAGATTTTTTCAAAATTGGTTTTTAGTTCAGAACAAATGTTAGAGAAGAAATGTGAAATTAAAAAAAAAGAAGAAGAAGAAAGAGAAAAAAGAAAAGGTTAAAATATCAGAAATATATTTAGTAATTGCAATGATTTACTAATTCTTTTCTTGTGAAATATCTTGTGAAATGACAAAAACATATTTAATAAGTAACTAAGTTCTTTATCTTTTGTTGTGTTGTGATTTTTGGCTATGGTTTGTTTGTTTGCTTGCTTGGTTTTTTGTTTTGTATTCTTATCTCCCATTGTCTTCGGATGGCCACTATTCAAATTTAAGTCCATATCTTATAGAAATCAAATTCTCAGTGTTTTCATAAGAAATGATGATTCATCTAATCTGAAGGTCTTGCTTTATAGATAAAGAAACTGAGGTTCAGGGAGAACAATTTCTGTGCAAAATACATTAAGAGCTAACACTTACAGTCTAATACTATATGCACGGCTGCACCAGCCTTATATTTGGACCTGCACCTCCTTTAGAACTTTCTCCTTCTTTTTGACAAGGCATATTACTTCCAGTTAAATCAGCCACTCCATGTCTCAACAAGTCAAGCAACCATTGGACTCCAGTAGGGAACTTAATCTCTATGAAGCACTCCACAATCTGCCCCGAAGCTCATTTTTATACTTAACGTTCCTTTCATAAACTCCATACTTCAATCAAACTGTATTCTTGCTTTCTATCCCCTTGTATTAATCATTTTTCCATCTCAAATATCCTTCTGTTTGTCAAACACTATATATCAATCCAATTACAGAATACATCTTAACACTGCAAGGAATTACTTATATCTAAAAACTATCAAGAGCACTACATGGAAAGTAGTTTTACTCCCAAATTATTTATTTAATTCCTATTAATTAATTATACATGAATTATAAAGAGTTAAGTCAGCTGTCCACACAGATAGTAAGTTCCCAAAAAATCAGTTCAAAATTAGATAAATTTGTTCTGACTGACCCAATATTATTGCTGAAGTAGTTTGAGCAACAGGAAAATATTGTTAAAGTTGACTTTATTCACCAGTGTCTGTGCCCACTGTCACCTGTGCCCAGTTCTAAAGTATGATTCTCCTAATTCCACCATTGTCTTAAGGAACTACACACACTTGCACACATATATGCACATACCACAGTATGAGATGTTTGCAGATAAAATAACATTGCACAGTTTCTTAACTTTCAATTACTGACTGGATCTTCCTCCATTTCACCACTCCATTCCAAGTGTTCTCTATTATAGTGAACGTATTCCCATGAATTGTTCTGTGGCTGTTCTTCTGGAAGTTGACTACACTATTGCTTTCAGAGCAAACACAATTAAATCCCACTCTGGAGGAATAAATAGAATAGGAATTTCTTATTAAAAAATGCTATATTTCCCTGGTGATGAGTGATGTTGAGCATCTTTTCATGTGTCTGATGGCTGTCTGTAACACATCTTCTTTGGAAAAATATCTATTCATGTCTTCTGCCCATTTCTTAACTGGATTATTTAGTATTGGGGTGTTGACTTTGGTAAGTTCTTTATAGATTTTGGATACTAACTCTTTATCAGATATGA
This sequence comes from Ursus maritimus, assembly GCF_017311325.1. Taxonomy (NCBI): domain Eukaryota; kingdom Metazoa; phylum Chordata; class Mammalia; order Carnivora; family Ursidae; genus Ursus; species Ursus maritimus. The sequence continues at coordinate 9,183,859 of NW_024426996.1, read as the reverse complement.
CAAACATACCACCTCACACCTGTCAGAATGACTAAAATTAACAACACAGGAAACAACAGATATTGGAGAGGCTGTGGAGAAAGGGGAACCCTCTTACACTGTTGGTGGGAATGCAAACTGGTGCAGTCACTCTGGGAAACAGTATGGAAGTTCCTCCAAAAGTTAAAAATAGAACTACCCTATGACTTAGCAATTGCACTAGGTATTTACCCAAAGCATACAAAAATACTGATTTAAAGGGGCATGTACTTCTCAATGTTTATAGGAGTATTATCAACAATAGCCAAATTATGGAAAAAGCCCAATGTCCATTGAATGATGAATGGGTAAATAAGTGGTATATATATACAATTCAGTATTACTCAGCCTCCAAAAAGGATGATATCTTGCCACTTGAAATGACGTGGATGGAGCTAGATTGTATTATGCTAAGTGAAATAAGTCAGAGAAAGACAAATATAAAACAGACCAACATAGGGGAAGGGAAAAAAAGAGAGGGAAGCAAACCATAAGAGACTCTAAACAATAGAGAACAAACTGAGGGTTGATGGAGGGAGGTGGGTGGGGGAATGGGCTAAATGGGTGATGGGTATTATGGAGGACACTTGTAATGAGCACTGGGGGTTATATATAAGTGATAAATCACTAAATTCCATTCCTGAAACAAATATTACACTATATATTAACCAACTGGAATTTAAATAAACATCTGGAAAAAAAAGAAAAGAAAAAGTACTATATACAAAGATTTTTTAAAATGTTATATGCTGATCAAAAATATATTGTGTTACCATGAGAAGGTAAGACCATGATTTCCTAGCCTCTCTTTTTACTTGTGTTTTATATTTGGTGATGATGTTTTACAGACGTTTTTTGAACCCATCACTTTGAACAATAGCATAAATATTGTCATATATGTTGTAAACTTTTGCATAGTTAAGTATCTTATACTATAATCAATTTTTAAAAATTCAAGTCATTGATTTTTCCAAATGTAAATCACACTTAACAAGGAATTTTTGTGTGGCCTACCATTTTAAGCAACAATAGTACAAGGGCAATGGAAAATTCATTGATGTTTAAGGAAAAAGCTTTCTTTCTATGACTTGACATTTCCCTGTGGAACTACATCATAAATCATCTGGTAGAATAGAAAGTTTCAGAGTCCAATTTTACATGTGACCTAAGACAGATTGTCAATTATTTCATGCCTCAGACCCTTTATATGAAAAAAATACCTTTTTACTTCATAGGTATAAATACTAGTGCTTATTCATATTTAGGAACTTTGCCTCCACTCATTCATTCACTTTGCTGTCTTCCTTTTGAACATTTTTGTTAACTTTCAACCACAATTAAAAAAAAAGTACTGCTCAACACTACAGGTTTTGTGCCCATGAGCATTTCTGCTTAGAGATTTATTGAATGAAGGGTTACATAGTATATGTTCACTAAAATGTGATTTTTCTGGAATTTAGGTATTCATGCAAATTTTGTATCTTATTAACACAATTAACATTGTTAATTAAGAATAACTATATGAGCTATCCTTTTTTAAGGAGAAATCTTAAAAGGGCTGAAATGATTTAATTACTAAATATCAAATTAGCAAAAGAAATCTGGAGCCATGAAACATATTTATGTCGGTCCTGCGAAATTTTCATATTTAGGCCTATATGTCTTCAGACTTCTTCCTGAGGGAATACTGGATCCTTCCATAGCTGAACAAGTGACCCTACTGTTCCCTGGAGTAACTTCTAATTTACCTTCTTGTTAAAATGAATCATTCACAAATAAGAATAATTCCTCACTTGACGCTTAGCATGCTGGATGCTGCTCTATTTTGAATGATTTATGATCATACGTTTAAATAATTATATTGGCCCTGTTGTTCTAATATTTCATCACAGCTGACAACAGGATACATGCAGATAAATGTATTACAACCTCACGTTTCCTCAAGTCTTTTTCCACTATTAGAAATTAAATATCTCTAAAATAACAAACCACCCAATTGCTCCCCAGTGGAACTTAAATAGTGAGTCTATAATAATACAATATTATCTTATAGTACAGTACAATTAAAATAATGTTCTTGCAGCTACCTTCTACTAAATATAAATTGAAATATACTTTACATAATGGAAGAAACTAAACTTAGCCTCTATAGAGGAAAATGTAACTAAAATTTTAGAAGAAATTGCTTTGTTAATCAAAATAATGAATACTTGTGATTGTAGATGAATCACTTAGTACAAATTTCACTAAAGTTGGAGTTTTTTTTTTTTAAGATTTTGCTTATTTATGTGACAGAGAGACAGCCAGCGAGACAGGGTACACAGCAGGGGGAGTGGGAGAGGAAGAAGCAGGCTCCCAGCGGAGGAGCCTGATGTGGGACTCGATCCCGGAACGCCAGGATCACGCCCTGAGCCGAAAGCAGACGCTTTAATGACTGCGCTACCCAGGCGCCCCTCAAGTTGGAGATATTTTAAATAGCATACCTGAGGAGGAGGAGGAGGAGAAGGGTAACCAATTCTGTGTAGAGAGGAGAAAGATTTCCCTTCCTCTAGAACAAAACACTGCAACCCTATCACATTTTAGAAACTAAGCATGAAGGAATTATTTCAATAAGAAAATACTGAACAAGCATTCAAAAATCACAGCAACCATACTTACTACAAGCCATCCTAGTACTTAGATTCACTGCTCTAGTGCTTACTCAGTCTCATTTTGTCCCTCTCTCTTCTCCTAGGGTTATATTTTCCACCAGTAAGTAAAATCATGCTCAGTAGCCATGGAAAGAAAAAAACAATGGTGTATTTAGAAACAGAGGTTAAGGTCAAGTCTCCACTTAACAAAGAGAAATAAAGAACTGGAACATAGGCCAAGGTCTGAAGTTTCCCAACTGCTTAGAGGGGAAAATGCAACAAAAATAAGTAAAACATGGAACAATTTTCAGGTTCACGCAAGAGGGATAATCTGCCAACATTTAATTAAATAATGAATGAGATTTATTCACATGATTTATCTGGATTAATTGATGGTAACTCCAAATAATGACTCTTACATCTGCATTTCTTTTACTTAGTACACCTGGCCAAATAACTGTCTTTCTTCTAGGGAAAATAAAAATCAAAGTGGAGTCAAAATTCTTATGCCAAACTAGGGGTGTACTGTAAGGTGACTAACATAATATAATAAAAAAAATATTATTATTAAAAAAATTCTTATGCCACATTTATTTTTCCTGTGTTTATTATTTAATAAAATAATTATTATAGAAAATAACAATCTTATATTTTATTTATAAATATACTTTCTATTATACTTGTATTTTTTTAATTCTTGGGATCAATTTAAGTATTTGTACTTACGAGTAACAGATACTGACTTGACATAGAATTATTGTTATTTGATAAGAATTATTATTTTCATAATATAAAAAGTTAGCAGGTAGAACAATTACTTCATCAGGAACTCAGATCTTTATGTTTCTCTAATCTGCCAACCTGAGTAACCGGGCATTTATCTTGAGGTTTTTCTGCCCATAACCAAAGGACAGCGATTCAAGGCATACAGGTATACAGTCATGTTGAAAGACAAAAACAGCACTTTTCCCTATAATTTCTTTTATTAGAGAAGAACTTTACAAACAAATCCCATTGCATATCTCATTGGCTGTCCATAAAGCAATCATTAACAAGAAGGAATGGGAAGGACTTGGGCTTCCAGATCTCACATAAGGAGCTTGGAAGTTCCCACTCCACCCTAGCAAGTAAAAGCCTGAACAAACTTAAAAATTAAGAATTGTTTTGGATCTATTAGAGAGGATAGGGCACAGAGTAAATCACTGCCCCCAGCATTGGAGATACCAGATAATATAGGGAGTCTCCACTCAGGGGAGCAGAGACTGAGGAGTACAAACTGACTGGACCCAGCGTGGAGAAGAAAACCTTAAATGTAACTAAAGAATTGCTGGAGTCTCAGTGTGTACAACTGTGAAAGTTACACATGACAGGGGAACCCAGTCATTGGGGGCCCCCCAAAAATTCTGCATTTACTTTCAAGACCTTGACCAGGTTCCCAAAGTAAATATCAGAGAAAAAGCTTCTTTGGTTTCCAGAATGACAGAGAGGGGAAAAGCAACTATTTAAAGATAATTCAGAATACACTGTTCTTCTTAACAAGGTCTGGCATGAGGGGAAACTAGTTATCCAAAACCTAACATGTTGTGGTATTATCAGAACTTACCTAATATGGAGGAAGGGAAATACACACACCTCACCACATTACTAAGGCAAATTTGTAGCAGTTCTTGCCTACTACAACATGTCCAGCCACCAAAAACAACATTCAAAGAATACCAAATGGCCACACAATTTGAAGAGACAGTTCAAGCATCAGGAACAGACCTGATAGGGATGTTGGAATTATCAGACCCAACATTTCAAAAAACCATGATTAAAAAAATAATAACGATGATTAACATATTAAGGATATTAATGGATAAAATAGACAGTATGAAAAAACAGACGGGCAATAAATGACTTATGTAGTATTTGTCTGTCTGTCTGACTTTCACTTAGCATAATCACTGCCAGGTTCATGCAAGTTGTTACAAATGACTTCTTTGTTAGAAATTTTCTTCTTTTTTAAGGCTGAATAATGTTTCACTGTATATGTATAAATTATATTTTCTTCAACCACTCATCCATCTGTGGACGCTTAGGTGGTTTCCATATCTTAGCTATTGTGAAAAATACTAAAATGAACATTGGAGTGCATATTCTGATTTCATTTCCTTTGGGTATATAAAACCAGATTTCTGGATCATGTGGTATTTCTAATTTTAAAATTTTGGGGAACGTCCCTACTGCCTTTCATAGTGGCTACACCACTGTAAATTCCCACCAAAATTGTATAAGTGTTTCCTTTCCTCCAAATCCTTACCAACACTTATCTTTTGTGTTTTCGATAAAAGAAGAGAAAATAGAAAAAATTCAACAAAACTAAGAGTTGTTGTTTTGAAAAGATAAACAAACTTGACAAACTCATAACCAGACTCATAAAAAAGAGAGAAGATTCAAATAAAATCAGAAATAAAAGAGGAAACATTACAACAGATGCCTCAGAAATAAACAAAACATCATAAGGAAGTATTATAATCAACTATACACCAACAAATCATAAAACCTAGAAGAAATAACTCAATTCCTAGAATACACAACCTACTAAAACTAAATAAAGAAGAAATAGAAAGTATGAACAGACCAACAATAAATAAGGAGATCGAATCGATAATCAAAACTTCTTAAGGAAAAGCCCAGGACCAGATGGCTTCACTGATGAACACCTACAAATGTTCAAAGAAGAAGTGATAGCAATCCTTCTTAAACTCTTCAAGAACTTAGAAGAAGAGAACAATTCCTAAGTAACTTTATGAGGCCAGCATCACCCTGATAAAGCCAAAGACATCACAAGAAAAGAAAACCATAGGTGAATATCTCTGATGAGCAGAGATGCAAAATCCTTAATAAATTACTAGCAAGCCCAATTCAATAGCACATTAAAAAGATTATGTCATTTTTTAAGCAAGTCTTTACTTTTCTATGAATGAATTTACTGGAAATCACTGTTTCCCTCCAATTAAAATACTGAGAATTAAGTATTTTCTCTTTTTTGTACTCTCATTTAAATATGCATATACAAACGTACACATCAGAATTTATTGTTAATCACATTTTAAACTTTGGTTTAGGAGTTAGTGTCAAGAAAAATTATCTAAAACTTGGAAATTGGCAAAAGAGATCTCAGCATATCATTTCAATATCATACTGGTATGTTGTTTGACAGGATTACCCCAAAAATATTTAATTTCCAAGGAATGTACTTTTGTCTGACCTTGCCATTTATTATGAAATTAAGATCTCAGACTCTTTGAAACTACATGCTAATTTTTTACCTTGTCTGGTAAAGATTTTTTTCCTGGTAAATACCACCCAAAAGGTGATGGTTTTATTGACCTGGAGGATGTTAATTATCTCATTAAACGTATTTCAGTTCTGTACTATATAATCTTCATTTTTCTAATTCCAATTTGGACAGCTTTTTCATCTTTCTGGTTCCTTCATTTCTGTGTTGAATAAGGTCTTTGAAATGTGATCATTCTATATGTGTATGAGAGTCATGATTCAAATTTTTGACAATTATGCTTTGATATTGGAAAGTAAAATAAAGAAAATCATTGATAATGATGTTCATCTTTGCCACATGCCTTAAATCAAGTCTAATCTTTAGCCTAACTTCTCACTGGTGTTCTAGTTCCAAATACATTACAGTCTTTGCAGAGATTATCTAAGAATTTAAGGTCATAGATTTATTATTATCAAATTAGTCTCTGATGTCAACTGGAGGCTCCCTTTGTTTGATATTCTTCTCTCAATCTCTCCCCATGCTCATGCTTGAGGGAACCCTTCATCAACTTTTGTGCAAATTCACAAAGTTTCTCCAAATATCTCCTTATCTTTAGGGCATCTCTGTGTCAGATAAACCCAAATCTGGAGCTCAGTTGTTCCTCAAGTCTTACCAAAAAAAGTCTTAAACAAAAGCATTAGTGAACAATGTAAATTTTATAGAAGACTCCATAGTAGAGACAGTGAAGGATGCTTGCATTACACAGCCATAGGTGGGGCTCCCCCAAATGGAGATTTCTATGCAAAGGGTTTATTGGATAGTGCTATCAAGAACCACACCAGAAAGGCAGTGACAAAGCAGGATCGGAAAGAAGAAGTTGAACTGTGATGATTACATTGCAAAAAAGACCTCAAACATCTGGCAGTGAGAGTTCTGAAGCTAAGATAGCCCTCTGGAGATGTCCATAATTGAAGGGAGACATCTATACACTGCCTTAAACAGTCATCCTTCCCTATCCCTGCTATGGAATCTTTATAATGTTCACTGTCCTCATATCACTTGTGTGTGAAGTCTCCCTGGAAGCAGATATTAAGATGGGATTAGCCATGAAAGAAATTTAATATGGCAATATCTGTGGGGGAAAAAAGGGAAAAGTGTGAAGAGGAGGTAGGGAGAACTAGCAGACTATGATGAAGATTTAATTCCAGGTAAAGGAGAGAGAAGACAAAGGAAGAAGCATCTCAGACACAGGGCAATTCTAATAAACTTTGGCAAAGCTGTCAGGGAGTCCTTAGGCCAAAGTTGCTTGTCAGAGGAGTCCCACACTTCTCAGGAATGAGTCTGCCTTAGCATTCATCGCATGCTCAATCATTGGCTGGGGATAGACCAAGGGAAGCATGGATTTAATTTCAGAGTTCAGACAACTAAATCTCCCTACAGTCAGAAATCTGAGAGGCATATTCTTGTAACTGGCATAATGAATACTAGAGTTGCTGCTACAAAATGGGAATATGAAGGAACATGTCTGGAGTATAGGAGACTCACTAAGGTATCTCTTAGTGCTTCCATACTTCTGATGAGAGTAAATGAGCTCTTTCAGTAATCATGAACTGATAATGACAATGTAACTGGAGACTCAGGAATGAATATCTGCATCACCTTACTAGGCCATGGAATTAGAACAATAGAAAAGCTCACTAAGATAATGGGTCTCTAAAATGGAGGTAGAGAATGGTGTTAAATATCAATTATGGCCTCTGTGGCAGCAGATAGATTCCTCTAACCCTCTCATATCATCCTTTTATTTTTGACGTTGAAGACAGCCAACATCTTGAAATGCCAGTGACACAGTGGAATCAATATTGAGCACAAGTGTATCTGAGCAATGCAAGAGATAGGTATTAGTGGATTCTATTTGATAAAGCATTCTACATTCCCTTGACTAACCTCTTGAGTTCATCTGAAACTGTGGAGACTCTGTGTTTCCCTATCCCTCAGTGAGACAATCTTGAGGCACATGCAACATAGTTTTGCAGCGGATACCCAGCAGAACTGAATCCTAATAACTTATTAACACACTCTATATTGGCTTTTTCTTTCCTCTAATATTATTTTCCCTATACACTCATTTTTATTTTTTTGAATCAGCCCTAAATACAGTACCCGAATCCAAGTTTTGATTTCATGATTGCTTTCAGGAGAACATGAAACTAAGAGAATAAGGAAACTAGGCATTTGTTCATAGATATCAGAAAATTCTTTAAATAACATTTGCTATTTGAATCCTAGAAATTTTTTTATAACATTTCAGAAATATATCTGGAAAACTATAATTGTTCAACATTCTGATGGTCTCAGAATATTAATAACAAAATCATCTCCTATAGGGAAAATAACAATTTAGCCTCATGATTTTATTATAGTTGGAAGCAGAGAGTATGCTATTTTTCATTCTTAATTTAGTAATTATTATGGTAGTTGTGAAAAGACTTGGCCCCCAAAAAACCCAGATCATTTGAATCTATTCTCTTCTGGTCAGAACATAGGTTAAACAGATTCAAAGGAACATGTAGATTTGGGTCTTTAATAAAAAAAAAAAAACTTCCTATAATAAACATGTTGAAGTATGTTTATGAAACTAGACACACATTATAAAAGGAATAATTTTGTAAAATAGATTATATCAGTAGGTTATTCAGTTGTTCCTATGCTAACTAGAAGGAAGGTACCACAAAGTCTCAAGTGAAGGAGAAAAGAGGAAAACATTTCTTCCTTTTTTCTGTTGTATTATAAAGTATAGAGATTGAGAAACAGGATATTGAAACATGGTTCATTACACAGAAAACTTGATTAGGAGTGTTGTAGCTAACAAGGAAAAGACCTTTTCTCCAAGGCCTCTTCATAAAGCTATTAACGATGTTTATACTGGTACTTATTCTTGATAAGGCAGACAAGTTTTGCTTTGTTTTGTTTTGAAGGGAATGGAGGATTGAAGTCTGAATGACTCCCAAAGTTTCACTACCAACAAATGTCTACTGAGTTTAAAATTCTATATTTCATTAAATACAATCAGTAATGGTTAAAGTTTGGAACATAATGAAACTTCAACAACTTTCCTTTTTCTGTATTATATTTCTGTGTCTCATAATCAGTTGAAAAATTCCATTGACTAAAAAATCTCATCATTTTCATATTAATTTTTTACCATAAAGTGTATGAAAACGCATGCTCTGAGACCCAACTGGCCAGACATGCAGGAAGAACCCACTAATAGTTTATTGTAACCAGAAGGACAATATTAATAGAAGACAAAGTATAAATATGATCCCCTGGAATAAATTAACTAAACTGAAGTCATGCCTTAAAATTCCAATTTTCTTTCAGAGAAAGCAAATATCAAAATGTCCACAGTACAAAGGTTCAAAATTCAAATATTCTATTTGACTTCTCTAATGTAACAAGATCAGGAATTATATTTAATAATTTTAAATAAACATATATGATAAGAAAATAATGCTTCTATTGTTTCTCGTTAATTTAATTCATACAACTGTATGGGTGGGACTAAGCAAAATGTTAATTTACATATTTTATTTTCTCCTTAAAGAAAACATTGCCTTTATATTACTATGTAATAACGCAGTCCTGAAGTAGATTCTTTTGAAGGCACAGTTTTCAAGAAATCCTATTCATGCCACATTCCTAAGAATCAGCAACTATGGGAAATAAATATTCAAAGAAGGTACAAATCTCTGAACACTACTTCTACAAGGATAGTTGAGTGCCCTGTTAAAGTAGACAGAGTTCCCAATGCTAGCGTATAAATTCAAGCTTCTAAGAAATCTTATACAGATGAGGCCCACTCACTTCAGGGAAATCTAGGCAAAATAAGATTCAAGGCAGTAAAACGTTAAAATAGTTACATTTCAATAGCATCTTTCCGATGACTGAGTAGTTCTTTTAAACTGAAATATTCTACACATTTTTGAGTTAGAGAAAATCATAGTTTAGACAATATTCTATTGAGGCTTAGGAAGATATTTTTGATTCCATATTATATGTTATAAAGAAAAATGCTAGATAAAAAATGAAAGATTGGCCAGAATCTTGTAGATCTCATAAATCAGAAACTCGAGCACTCTGAATTAAAATAGCACTTCAAGGCACAGCACAACAATATTTTTCTTTGCCAAGCCTTTAAAAATAAGGAAAAGCTTAGGGAATTCATAACTAAGAATCCTTGATGGAAATACAAAAGTAACTTTAAAAACTCAATATAGCTAAATAAACAAAAATATTTCATAATATATTTTCATAGGTGGGTCTTCACTTCTGTAAAATGAACTGCCAAATGTATCTTGAGTTTACCAAAGCTATTTTTATATTTATAAGCATTGTTGTCTTTTTTCACTTTTACCGGGAGGATATCTACCATTCTTATGATGGGAGATTGCCAGAAAAACATACAGTCTGGCCATCAAGTCTTTGATTTATTTTCCCAAAATGCTTTTTTAAAATATTAAACTAAACATAGACATGTCTGTATGTCTACCTTGCCAAAGGAAAGGAACAATATAGGTCATAAAATTACAATATATATCTTGCACAATATGGTTTTATTTCCTGATTAGTGGATAGCACAAAAAGCCAAAAGAATCACTTTGAGAGTTTTCCTTTATATCCGCCAGTCATATATTATTGTTATAGGGATTTTAGAACTTCCACGACAGCTTTTTGGAATTGCCTTTACAAATCTAGAAAACATTTAATTGTTACTTTTGTAAAACCTATGCCTTCAATCCTGGTAATCTGTCACCAGATATATCCCTACCAAATATTATATAACATCATTTCTAATTCACCCCTTGGCTATCACATCAGAATTTAATCCTTTCTATTTTTAAAAGAAAGGCATATCACAAATTAAAATTAACCTAAAGAAGTTATGAAAATTTTGTGTTTGTGAATTTCAAGTTATTACAATCCTCTTCAAAATCTGTGATGCCTGGGTGGTGCAGTCGGTTAAGCATCAACCTTTGGCTTAGGTCATGATCCCAGGGTCCAGGAATCAAGCCCCACATCGGGCTTCTTGCTCAGCAGGGAGACTGTTTCTGCTTCTTCCTGCCGCTCCCCCTGCTTGTGCCTTCTCTCTCTCTGATAAATAAATAAATAAATAAATAAATAAATAAATAAATAAATAAATATCTTTAAAAAAAATTTTTTTTTCCTGCAACAAAACCCTGATTAGGTGGTGACATACACTAGAATGGAAACTCCATAAGGCAGGGATCTTCTAATCTATATCTGTGATGCCCACCATGATACTAGGCACATCAGTAACATGTATAGAATCAAAAAAAAGTACTTGTCATCTGGTTCTTCAAAAACTATGGTGTCAAGCGTTGGGGGAAGCCTACTGAGATTATGCAATGATATATCCAAGAAAAAAATGTAAAGAACAATTCTTAACAAAAGGAAAAAAATTAAATTTCCTGATCGAAAGTATCATTCAGGGGCGCCTGGGTGGCACAGCGGTTAAGCGTCTGCCTTCGGCTCAGGGTGTGATCCCGGCGTTATGGGATCGAGCCCCACATCAGGCTCTTCCGCTATGAGCCTGCTTCTTCTTCTCCCACTCCCCCTGCTTGTGTTCCCTCTCTCGCTGGCTGTCTCTATCTCTGTCGAATAAATAAATAAAATTAAAAAAAAAGTGTCATTCATATTCTGCAAAGAAATCTCTGTATTCTAGTTTGCTCATACTTTTTTCTAATTAAGGATTCTTTTCAGCTTTTGTAATCCCAAAGCACAACTTTAGTATCATATTGAATTCTGAATTTAGGTGGGCATAATAAAACTGCCTTTAAATTATGACTTTGAACTAGGTATTTTATAGGTAGCATATACTTTCCTTTTGAGGTGGAGTTGGTCTCAAATCAGGAAAAATTATTTTATATACCTTACAGACCAATTCTTTTTGTTTATGGATGGAAGCTATGATTTTATCTTTTTCTTAGAGGCACTAATACTGAATTTCGTAGAACTATTCTTTTGGCTTATTGGGAGCCATTCTTTTATCTATAGTTATTAGTAATCGGTATTTAATTTTCTAGTGGACCTGGTTTTGAAAGTGCATGTAAATAATCACTTTTCTTAAATATTATCAAAGTTTTACTATAGGATATTTTATATATGAGATATTTTCCCAAAGGAAAAATATTTTCTCATTTTTGTACTGAATGTCTTAATTATATAGTCATCAAATTCATCACATTGATAGAAAGACAGAGGAAAATCATCAATTATTAATATGATCAATACATGCAGTAGAACATCTGACAACAGTCAATATTCATTCATTTAAAAAGTTTTTAGAAAGATAACAATACATGGAATTTTAATCTGATAAATATCAATGAAGTCCCCAAACAAACATCATCCTTATGGTGAATTGGTGAATTATGGAAAGATTAGATATGCTACAAGCATGCCCACTATTAGTTTATCTGATGAACACTGTCTTATCAGTCTTTTCCAATGAAACAAGGATAATAAAAATAAATTGATTGTAGTTTGTTTACACAATTCTGCAATGAAGATACAACATTAATAAACCTTTCAAACAAAATGAAGCCAGTAACAAAAGAAAATTGTTTCCATTTACATAAAGTTCAAAAACAAGTAAGACTAGTATAGACTATTAGAAGTCAAAGAAGTACATTGGAGGGTCCAATATTTTTCCATAAATTGTAAAATTCTAAAGCATAGTATCACTCTAAAAAACAACTTCATTTTTCAGAGATTCTAAGAATGCACTAGAAAAGGACCCTAGAGATCATCTGTTGGAAGTATGCTTTTTTAACTCAGAAATATTAAGTGGTTTGCTGAAGGCTACGGTGTCTGTTACTGATAGACTAAATTTAAATCCCCATGTTACCTGAAATTCCAAGATGCATTTTTAAATGTATCATATTTGTTTCCTAGAAATGGATTAATTTCTCCATCACTGAAACATGGGAGTAGGGCATAGCAGATATAATATCTGCTTAAGAATCCAGAATTGAAATTTATTTTATTGCCTTATTAAATGGTTAAATTTGAGCTGGGTAGATTAAAGGTGAAGGTGATGTCTGGGCTTTTTTACAGTCAATAATTGTATGCTTTTATTCAGAATGCTGATAAATAGCCTTCCAAATCTTTTGTAGTTCACTTGAATAACATTTTTGACTCAAATTTTCATGTGTGAAAATGTTCTGTTAATTTTTTTAAAATACAGCATGTGGATTCAAATCAATAGGATTATAAATAACCTTCACTATTCCAAAGCAGAACTGAGTGTTAGCGATGCCTTTAAAGGTAGCCATATGAAAATATATTATACTTACATTGATTTTTGTGCATATTTTTACTCATAGGTTATTTTAAGCTCCAATGACTGTTAGTATGGTCCCATTCACTGGATAATATCTGTAAAAAAAAAAAATGAAGATAATTTAGTCCTTTGCTTACTTGTTTATTCCCTGGTTCACACTATTTTCCCTTTCTAACTTCTACTTTAGGTGGTAAAAAAGATTCTCATGTGATCTTGTTCTAAGTTACTGTTTACGGTACACTAATATGTGTTAATTAAGGAAAACACGAAAAATACAGAATCATTAAAGATAAATTCAAAAATTCACCTATATTCACAGCCACCAGTGGCAAAATGCTAAGCAATAATGTTCTTAACATTTTTTTTTATTTAATAAGTAGGCTCCATGCCCAGCATGGAGCTCAACATGAGGCTTAAACTCACAACTCCTAGATCAAGACCTGAGCGGAGATCAAGAGTCAGATGCCTAAGCGACTGAGTAACCAACCCAGGCACCCCATATTCTTAACATTCTTAATATTCTTTCTCTTTTTCTGTCTTTTCTATGCATAGGTGTGCATGAGGGAAGGAAGACTGAGATTGAGTTTGGTAATAAACTATCTTTTGCACATAAAATTATACAAGCATTTTGTTGCCTACACTTATTAAGGAAATATAGACTGCTTTAAAATTTTGCTTGTGTAAGTAATATTGCAATAAATGTTACCATTCATGATTGTGAATGAGAGTACAGACTGGAACCCAACATCCTAGATTCAAATTCCATCCCTGGAACTTCCTAGTTACATGACAAAGCAAGTCATTAAGTTCTGTATCTTAATTATGTCAACTGCAAAATATTAGTAAGACTAGCATCTCTTAACTATAGAGAACAAACTAAGGGTTGAGGGGAGGAGGTGAGTGGGGGATGGGCTAAATAAGTGATGGTTACTAAGAAGGGCGTTTGTTGGGACGCCTGGGTGGCACAGTCATTAAGCGTCTGCCTTCGGCTCAGGGCGTGATCCCTGCGTTCTGGAATCGAGCCCCACATCAGGCTCTCCCGCTGGGAGCATGCTTTTTCCTCTCCCACTCCCTCTGCTTGTGTTCCCTCTCTCGCTGGCTGTCTCTTCAAATAAATAAATAAAATCTTTAAAGAAAAAAAAAAGAAGGGCGTTTGTTGTGATGAGTACTGGGTGTTACATGTAAGTGATAAATCAGTGAATTCTACACCTGAAACCAAATTTACTACATATGTTAACTAACTGGAATTTAAATAAAAACTTGAAAAAAATAAGAATAGCATCTACTTCATAGATTTGTTCCAAGAAATAAGTGCATAATGTATCAATAATGTACATACACCATTAGAAAAGTACAGGCCAGGTGGATAAGCATGTATATGTCATTTGTTATCACAGAGTATTTTCTTTTTGGGGGAGTTTTCTTCAGAGAAGATTCCCAGTATTGAAATTAATGGTTCCAAGCTTGTGATTTTAAATCTTAACAGTCATTGCTAAAATATTTTCTAAAATAGCACCACCAAATACTTTTATACATTACTAGCAAAATATCAGTTTGAACTTATACAGTACCTGATACTTACTGTCCACCAATAAAAGTTATATATTGTAATTATTATTGTTGTTTTATAATATTGTACACCTTCTAAGTGTTGTACATGTTATATCTTCAAGAATTTCCTGGATTAAAACTGGATTTTTGTTTTTATTTTATTTGATTATAAATGAAATTAAATATGTGGGAAAATGTTTATATGCCAGTTGTCTTTCCCCTTCTGTTCATTATTTGATTGTGGTTTTTTTAATTGCTTCTCATAGTACTTCTAAGTTTCACCTTCCTCCTCTGTTTTGTCCTCCTGCATTCAGTGACTTATATTTGCTCAGACTTCTCTGATCTGGTCATAAGGAGTTCTGGAAAATCCTGAAGTCCAGTAATTCTTTTTAATTCAAGGGAAGTGGACCTAAATAGCATAGCTGAAGGCAAAATTAATCAAATATATTAGTGGATTACTTAAAATAAGTCCAGTTTTATGTGATTATACATAACTACCTTACTGATGGGAGAAACAAATAATAGTATATACCGTAGGAAGTAGTACAGATTGATTTCTAGTAAACTACATTGGGAAAAATGATGCTGACTGCAACAGAGAAAAATAAAAATCATGATCTAGATCTTAAGGCATTTACTACATATTTGAAAGAATATATAAAAATTACAAGATAAAAAAGATATCTCAAATATATTTATTAAGAATTCATAAATTACTATATGAAAAATTACCAAATAAATGGCATAATCAAGCAAGTACTCTACAGTCAGAAAAGGTAAGAGCCACAGTGAACAAATCAGCAAAGCTTTATAAGAGATATCAAGTGGAATTATTCTTCAGAGACTCTAAGGAAGAAAGAAGAGGAGGGTATTTCAAAAATTAATAATGATAATCGCAATCATGCATAAACTAGTTACTGTGAATCAGACATTACTGTTTATTCCTCACAATTCCTGTAAGAAAGATACTGATTTTATGGATGGGGAAACTGAAGAACAAAAAGGTTAAGAAATTTGTACAAGATCACACAGATGGTAAGTGGCAGACTGAATCCAAGTGGCCAGGCCAGAATCCATGTTGTTAACTACCTCCCACTACTTTCAAAAAGATATTGACCCCTCAAATAGGTGTAAGATGTGCTTAGAAGGCAAAAAATGAATTATCTTTCTAGAAACAAAGACCAAAAACTGAGAAATCAAGGTAAAGGGCATAATGGGGGCTAATCTATAGATTGAAACATGGATAATTTGAATTATGATTTCTAGTGCTAGAAAATCATTAAAGTAGGGAAATTATGGTTTAAGAAGACTGATCTAAGAGTTGTATGAAGAATTGAGATTCAAAATAGCGAAGCCAATATTCAAGACTTGAGAGCTTGACTACAGGGCAAAAACTTAATTGTAATTATTAATATTGAGTTATAATCTGTACTGTGTGCTTGCCCTATAGCTCTGCAAGTATCGTAACTGGAATCTTGTTATTTCTGTTTAGATGTCCAATTCCATCCCAGACTCAGGAATCTTTGGCTTGGTGTGGAGAAGATTTAAAAACTAGTATCTCATGAGCTGAAATCTCAACATTGCGTGAATTATTACATTTTTATTTTTCATTAAAGTTTTTTCAAAACATTTTTATAATTAAGTCTCCATTTCCTCATTCTCTTCTCAATCTACTCCAATTACATTTCTGTCTTCATTTACACAAAATTTCTGAAACAGTTGTTATAAAGTTCTTCAATAAACTTTTATCTTGCTAAACCCAACTGTTTCTTTGGGTTTCATACCTCCGTGGGAATTAAATCACCTTTGACACATTAAACTATTCCTTTTTTCCAAAAACACTCTTTTCTCCTGGTTGATGCAACACTACAGTCCTGACTCAATGCCTACTTCTCTCTTGGGAATGGCCAGCAATCCCTGTATCGATGGATGAAAGATTACTCCAAACTTTTCTGTGAAAGAGAGAACACAAGGGGGTCAACGCTCAGAGACAAAGACCCTTTGCTCTTTTTGCTCCTGCCTTTATTGGTCTTTCAGGATAAGCATAAATCCTTATTGCTATTTCTCGGGCACATGATGTGTGACAAGAGGTCTTACTGGAACTAGGAGGACCTGTTTATGGAAAGATACGATAAGCTAATCTGCGTGTTCTACAAGTTTTGCTAAACGTAGCCTAGGGAACAATGCATACAACTCTTAGATCACAGGGTGGTTATTTGGGCTAAGAAAGCTTTGGGGAAGGCAACTCACCATGGCGTTCCTATGGCAGAGTGGTCACACAGGCCTCTGCATTCCAAAGGCCTATGCCCTACTCTGAAAACCTTTCTTTGCCCCCAGAGGCCCCTGTGTTACATTTTAGCAAGCCAGATTTTATGGATGTTTTCATGCTCTACATTAACTCCATCAATTCTCTACTTCCTTTGTTGGCTAGACTCCCCGGAAGGGCCTCTAAATATGGATGATTTTCAAATAAGTCTCTAGTGTATATCTCTGCACTTAATTCTAGACTTATAAATCCCACTTCTCTGACATCTACACTAGACTGTTTATTAGGCTTCTCTAACTAAATAAAGAAAACACAGAAATAGGGTGCCTGGGTGGCTCAGTTGGTTAAGCATCTGACTCTTGGTTTTGGCTCAGGTCATGATCTCATGGATCATGGGATCAAGCCCCATGCGGAGCCCTCCTTGGGATTCTCTCTCTCCCTCTCCCTCTGCACTCCCCCCCCCCCCGCCTTGTGCTCTGTCTCCCATTCTCTCTCTTTCAAATAAATAAATAAAAATCTTAAAAAAGAGAAAAGAAAAAGCAGAAATATTTATTTCCTTTGAAATCTCTCTACAAATGTTTCCACTTCATAATATGGTACCATCATTCACTCAAGTTAAAAAACTCAAGTCTTCTTCTCTACCTGAACCCCTCTTGAAGCTGATCTATCACATCTTGTCAGCTTTAACTCCCAAATATATCTTCTATATCTCTACTTTTCTTCATCTTCATTGATATCACCCAAGATCAAGCCATAATTATTTCTCCCCTAGAGTTTTACAATAGTTTTCTGTTTTTCCTATATCCTCTCCTTTATTTCTACAGTTCATTCTCCATGAAGAATTCAGTTATTTTTGAGAAATATATTTGCCATTTTATTATTATTATTATTATTATTAATAATTATTATTATTATTTTGCTTAATTTTTTTTGGCTTTCCTGTACAATCAGAATAAAATCAAAAACCTTTGTGGCCTACAAAGACCTACATGATCTGACTTCCAAGCACCTCTTTGACTTCACTTACTCTCATCTCCTTGCCATTGCTCATTAAGCTCCAACCTCAGCAGCCTTCTTTAGATTCTTCTCAGTTTCTTTCTACTTATTAATCCCTTTGCCCTTTTGCATCAAATACTCTGCCGCTAGGTTTTC
Organism: Ursus maritimus; assembly: GCF_017311325.1. Classification (NCBI taxonomy): domain Eukaryota; kingdom Metazoa; phylum Chordata; class Mammalia; order Carnivora; family Ursidae; genus Ursus; species Ursus maritimus. The sequence continues at coordinate 9,165,611 of NW_024426996.1, read as the reverse complement.
AAATGACTCCCAGTCGGAAAATTTTGGTCAATCATATCTCAGCTCAAATACTCATCAAATAATCCTTCCCTGAGCATTTTGTTCAAAGTAGCCCAGTCCTTTCTCCCCCCAACCTCCAAGCCCAGTTATTCTACAACATCCTGCCTTTTAGTCTTCACAGCATTATCACAAACTTATATTGTTCATTTATGCTTTAATTCTTTCCTTCTTTAGAATTTAAACTTCTTGAGAACTGAGATTCTTTTGGGCATTGTTATATTCCTAGCCCACTGGATAATGTCTAAAGCGTAGTGGATTTTCAATAATATTTGCTGAATAAACAAATGAATGAGTGAACAAATCACAGTTTAGATAAACATTTCCTTCTTTCATTTTGATAACATCTCTATTCTACTTGTCTTTTTTTCATTAAAGTATTTTTATTCTAATATTTCTTCTTTTTTTAAATTCAATGAAATATTATATAATGTATTACTGGTTTCAGAAGTAGAAGTCAGTGATTCGTCAGTCTTATATAATACCCAGTGTTCATTATATCATGTGCCCTCATCAATGTACATCATCCAGTAATCCCATCACCCATCCCCAAACCTCCCTCATCTCTAGCACCCCTCAGGTTTTTTTCTTATGATTAAGAGTCTCATGATTTTTCTCCCTCCTTAACTTTCTCTTTTTTTAAATTTTTTCTTCTCTTCCCCTATGATCCTCTGTTTTGTTTTTTAAATTCCACATATAAGTGAGATCATAAGATAATTATCTTTCTCTGATTGATTTATTTTGCTAAGCATAATACCCTCTAGTTACATCCATATTATTGCAAATGGCAAGGTTTCCCTTTTTTTGATGGCTGAGTAGTATTTCACTGTATATGTATACCACATCTTCTTTATCCATTCATCTGTTGATGAGCACCTGGGCTCTTTCCATAGTTTGACTACTATGGACATTGCTGCTATAAACATCGGGATACAGTTGTCCCTTAGGATCACTACATTTGTATCTTTGGGTAAGTACCCAGTAGTGCAATTGGTGGATTGTAGGGTAGCTCTATTTTCAACTTTTTGAGGAACCTCCATACTATTTTCCAGAGTGACTGTACCACCTTGCATTCCCACCAACAGTTCAAGAGGATTCCCCTTTCTCCACATCCTCACCAACGTCTGTTGTTTCCTAACTTGTTAATTTTAGCCATTCTGACTGGTGTGAGGTGGTATCTCATTGTTGTTTTGATTTGTATTTCCGTGATGCTGAGAGATGTTGAACAGTTTTTCAGGTGTCTGTTGGCCATTTGTATGTCTTCTTTGGAGAAATATCTGTTCATGTCTTCTGCCCATTTCTTGACTGAATTATTTGTTCTTTTAGTGTTGAATTTAATAAGTTCTTTATAGATTTTGGATACCACCCTTTATCTGGTAAGATATTTGCAAATATCTTCTCCCATTCTGTCCATTATCTTTGGGTTCTGTTGACTGTTTCCCTTGTTGTGCAAAAGCTTTTTATCTTGATGAAGTCCCAATAGTTCATTTTTGCCTTTGTTTCTCTTGTCTTTGGAGACGTGCCTAGCAAGAAGTTGCTGCAGCTGAGGTCACAGAGGTTCATTCTGCTGTGGCTGTCCAGTTTTCCCAAGACCATTTGTTGAAAAGACTGTCTTTTTTCCATTGGATATTCTTTCCTGCTTTGTCGAAGATTAGTTAATCATAGAGTTGCATTCCATTTCTGGGTTCTCTATTCTGTTCCATCGATCTATGTGTCTGTTTTTGTGCCAGTACCATACCACCTTGATGATTACAGCTTTGTAGTAGAGCTTGAAGTCCGGAATTGTGATGCCAACAGCTTTGGTTTTCTTTTTCAACATTCCTTTGGCTATTCAGGGTCTTTTCTGGTTCCATACAATTTTTAGGATAATTTGTTCCAGCTCTGTGTAAAAAGTTGATGGTATTTTGATAGGGATTGCATTGAAAGTATAGACTGCTCTAGGTAGCATAGACATTTTAACAGTATTTATTCTTCCAATCCATGAGCATGGAATGTTTTTCCATTTCTATTTGTCTTCCTCAATTTCTTTCATGAGTTTTCTATATTTTTCTGAGTACAGATCCTTTGACTCTTTGGTTAGGTTTATTCTTAGGTATCCTATGGTATTGGGAGCAACTGTACATAGGATTGACTCCTTAATTTCACTTTCTTCTGTCTCATTGTTAGTGTATAGAAATGCAACTGATTTCTGTGCATTGATTTTATATCCTGCCATGTTGCTGAATTCTTGTATGAGTTCTAACAATTTTGGGGTGGAGTCTTTCAGGTTTCCACATAGAGTATCATGTCATCTGCAAAGAGTGAAACTTTGAATTCTTCTTTGCCAATTCGGATGCGTTTTATTTTTGTTGTCTGATTGCTGAAGCTAGGACTTCTAGTACTTTGTTGAACAGCAATGGTGATAGTGGACATCCCTGCCGGTTCCTGACCTTAGGGGGAAAGCTCTGAGTTTTTCCCCATTGAGAGTGATATTAACTGTGGGATTATCATATATGGCTTTTATGATATTGATGTATGTTCCCTCTATCCCTACATGTGAAGAGTTTTAATCAAGAAAGGATGCCACAGGGGCGCCTGGGTGGCACAGCGGTTAAGCGTCTGCCTTCGGATCAGGGCGTGATCCCAGAGTCCTGGGATCGAGCCCCACGTCAGGCTCCTCTGCTGGGAGCCTGCTTCTTCCTCTCCCACTCCCCCTGCTTGTGTTCCCTCTCTTGCTGGCTGTCTCTATCTCTGTCAAATAAATAAATAAAATCTTTAAAAAAAAAAAAGAAAGGATGCCATATTTAGTCAAATGCTTTTTCTGCATCTATTGAGAGGATTATATGGTTCTTGTCCTTTCCTTTATTTATGCAGTGTATCACATTGGTTGATTTGGGGATGTTGAACCATCCTTCCATCCCAGGAATAAATCCCACTTGGTCATGGTGAATAATCCTTTCAATGTACTGTCAGATCCTGTTGGCTAGTATTTTTATGAGAATTTTTGCATCCATGTTCATCAGGGACATTGGTCTGTAATTCTTCTTTTTGATGGGGTATTTGTCTGGTTTTGGGATCAAGGTAATGCTGGTCTCATAGAATGAGTTTGGAAGTTTTCCTTCCATTTCTATTTTTTGAAACAGTCCTTTCTCTTTTCTTTTTGATAAGTCTGGCCAGGAGGTATCAATCTTAATAATTCTTTCAAAGAACCAGCCACTAGTTTCATTGATTTGTTCTACTGTTCTTTTTGTTTTTATTTCATTGATTTCTGCTCTAATTTTTATTAATTCTCATCTCCTGCTTGGTTTAGGCTTTATTTGCTCTCTTTCTCCAACTCTTTAAGGTGTAAGGTTAAGTTGTGTATTTGAGAATTTTCTTGTTTCTTGAGAAAGGCTTGTATTGCTATATACTTTCCTCTTAGGACCATCTTTGCTACATCCCAAAGCTTTTGTACAGTTGTGCTTTCATTTTCTTTTGTTCCCATGAATTTTTTTAAATTCTTCAATTTCCTGGTTGACCCATTCATTCTTTAGTAGGATGCTCTTTAGCCTCCACGTATTTGAGTTCTTAACAAATTTCTTCTTGTGATTGAGTTCGTGTCAGAGCATTGTGGTCTGAAAATATGTAAGGAATGATCCCAATCTTTTAGTACTGGTTGAGACCTGATTTGTGACCCAGTATGTGATCTATTCTGGAGAATGTCCCATGTACATTTTAGAAGAATGTGTATTCTGTTGCTTTAGGATGGAATGCTCTGAATATATCTGTCGAGTCCATCTGGTCCAGTATATCATTCAAAGCCCTTGTTTCCTTATTGATCTGCTTAAGTGATCTTTCCATTGCAATGAGTGAGGTGATAAAGTCCCCTAATATTATTGAATTATTATGGATGTGTTCCTCTAATTTTGGTATTTATTGGCTTATATAATTGGCTATATAAATGGTTCCCACATTAGGGGTATAAATATTTACAGTTGTTAGATTTTCTTGTTGGATAGACCCTGTAATTAAAATAAAGTGTCCTTCCTCATCTCTTATTATAGTCTCTGGTTTAAAATCTAATTTGTCTGACATAAAGATTGTTACCCCAGCTTTCTTTTGATATCCATTACCATGATAAATGGTTTTCTACCTCCTCACTTTAAATCTGGAGGTGACTGTGGGTCTCAGGTGAGTCTCTTGTAGACAGCATATGGATGGGTCTTGTTTTTTTTACCCCATCTGATACCCTGTGTCTTTTGATTGGAGCATTTAGCCCATATACATTCAGAGTAACTATTGAAAGATATGAATTTAGTGTCATTGTATTACCTGTAAAGTCACTGTTTCTGTATATTATCTCTGTTCTCTTCTGGTCTACATTACTTTTGGCCCTCTCTTCACTTAAAGGATCCCTTTTAATATTTCTTGTAGGGCTAGTTTGGTGATCACATATTATTTTAGTTTCTGTTTATTCTGGAAGCTTTTTATCACTCCTTCTATTTTGAATGACATCCTAGCTGGATAAAGTATTCTTGGCTACATCTTTTTTTTTTTTTTTTTTTCATTTAACACCCTAAATATATCATGCCAGTACTTTCTGACCTGCCAGGTCTCTGTGGATAGGTCTGCTGCCAGTCTAATGTTTCTACCCTTGTAGGTTATGGACCTCTTGTGTCAAGGTGCTTTCAGGATTTTCTCTTTGTCGCTGAGATTTGCAAGTTTCATTATTATACGTCAGGGTGTTGACCTATTTTTATAGATTTTGAGGGGGTTTCTTTGTGCCTCCTGAACTTGGATGCCTGTTTCCTTCCCCAGATTAGGGAAGTTCTTTGTTAGAATTAGCTCCAATATACCTTCTGCCTCTCCCTCCTTCTTTCCTCTTCTCCCGAGATCCCAGTTATTCTATTGGTATCACTTAGCTCTTGAACTCTCCCCTTATGACCCAGTAGTTGTTTATCTCTCTTTTTCTCACCTTCTTTATTCTCCATCCTTTTGTCTTCTATATCACTAATTCCATCTTCTGCCTTATTTGTCCTAGCAGTTAGAGACTCCATTTTTTATTGCAACTCATTAATAGCCTTTTTCATTGTGACTTGACTAGATTTGAGTTCTTTTATTTCTCCAGAAAGGGATTCTCTAGTATCTTCTATGCTTTTTTCAAGCTCTGCTAGTATCTTCATAATCTTTATTCTGAACTCTAGTTCCAACATCTTACTTAAGTCCATACTGATTAGGTCCCTGGCAGTCAGTATTGCCTCTTATTTTCTTTTTTGTGGTAAGTTTTTCCATCTTGTCATTCTGTCCATAGAAAAATAGATGAATGAGAGAACAAAATACTAAAATGGCAACAATGATCCCAGACTAAACAAACTAAACTAAACACTAAACAAATCAGAAGAGACCTGACACTGAAAAAAATATTAATTAATTTAATTGATTAATTAATTAATTTTTTTAAGAAAGGGAGAGAGGGGGAGAATATAATTAGAAAGTGAACAGAATAGAGCAATCATACATACATCATACATAATCTGTTCTTTTCTGGTCTACATTACTTTTGGCCCTCTCTTCATTTAAAGGATCCCTTTAAACATTAAGCAATCATACATACATCAATATCATAAACAGTCTCTGTGGATAGGTCTGCACAATCATATCATTAGAGGTTGTTCTCCATGGCTTCTGACATTTTTTAGCCTCTTTATTCTGCTTGCTGAGAAATCCATCTTTTTCCATGTTTGCAACTGAGTAGGGATCTTAGCTTATTTCCTGCTAAAAAAGTTTGGGGATCCAAATGCCTCTTCATTTTATATGGTCTCNNNCCCTATTGGTTCCAGTTGCTACAACACTTATAAAAACATTGTGAGTTTCTTATGCAACAGCTTATAAATATACTGAATTAGACAAAAACAACATCAGCTAGTCTCTTAGAGATAATCCTTCATCTACCTTAGTTTCCCTTTGAGACTGCTGTGGGACCACACTCTTAAAATCCTTAGAGGACTCCCTCTGGCTTTGATATTTAGCCTGATACCCTTATTTAATTTGACAATTGTCTAACATCTAGGAAGTCTAGAAATAAGAAACAGATTTATTTTTGTAACCAGAAAGTCTTGTTTCCTATATACATAACTGTTTTGTTGTTAGCATATCTTTCTCCTCTCAAATTTTATCATAGGAAATTAGAAGAAGCTGGGTGATACTTTCAATACTGTTCTTGGACATATCCTTAGGATACATCATCCCTATTTCTAACACTACAGAAGGAAATGCTGTTGTCCAACTTTCTACCAATTCATAATAAGGGACTCTTTCCTCTAGTTGCGAATAATACATTCCATCTTTTTCCCTCAGCTGCAGAATTCTTAGCCCCTTTACCCTTTCCAAATACTCTTCAAATTTCTTCTGGCTTTGACTCGCCCCACAGCCCCAAAGCCTAAACTGCATGTTTTTTGTTTTGGGTTACATTGGCATCCTACTTTCTGTACCAGAATTTATTTCAAGTATTACTGATGCATATCAGACCACTCCAAAATTTAGTAGCTTAAAACAATGACAATTATTTATTTTCTTTGCAAATCAGAAATAGGACAATTATTTATTTTCTTTGCAAATCAGAAATAGGTCAATAGGCTCACTTTTGTTCCAAGCAAGTTAGGACAGCTTGACTGAGATATTGGGGAGATACTTTCAAAAAAACATATTCACCACCTAGCAAGTTTGTGGTACTGTCACTTGTGAGCTCGGCTGGCAATGTGGTCTGAGAGTTCAGTTTTTCTCTATAGACTGCATGAATTTCCTCAACATGGGTGGAAAGTTCCAAGAACAAGCATCCCAAGAGCATAAGGTGAAGTGCATGAAACTTTCATGATCTAGTTTCAGAAATCAATTTGTATCACTTCCACCATAATTATTTATCAAGACAAACATAAAGGTCTGTCCAAGTTTAAGATAAAAACATAAAGGTTCCACCACTTGAGGGGATAAATGTATATTCTTTTGTGTCTAGTTTCTTTTGCTCATATGATTGTGAATTTCATTCATGTTATTGAATGTATCGGTAGTCATTGCCTTTTTGTAGCTGGGTAGTAACCTATTGTGTGTGTAGACTATGATTTGTTAATCCTTTCTTTCTTTCTTTTTATTTTTTTAAAGATTTTATTTATTTATTTGACAGAGAGAGAGACAGCCAGCAAGAGAGGGAACACAAGCAGGGGGAGTGGGAGAGGAAGAAGCAGTCTTCCCTGGGGAGCAGGGAGCTCAAGGCGGGGCTGGATCCCCGGATCCTGGGATCATGCCCTGTGCTGAAGGCAGATGCTTAATGACTGACCCACTCAGGTGCCCCTGTTAATCCTTTCTGGTTTTGATATATATTTGTGCTGTTTCCAGTTTGGGGGTTACTATGAATGGTATCTTAGAAGTCTTTTTGTAGGTCACTGTTTAATTTTCTTGAGAATTCATTAATACTTAACAACTGCTATGTCTTAGGAAAAGTCCATGTTTGATCATAAAGAAGTGCCATTTTTTCCCATAGGTATTATACCACTTAGCACTACCTCCAGAAATGCAGGAAGATTATTATTGCTCCACATACTCATCAATAATTTTTGTCATAGACTAAATTCCAGCTACGCTAGTGGATGCTTTGTGATATCTTATTATGGCTTTGATTTGCATTTCCTTGAAGAGATACAAATTGAGTACTTTTCTCATAAGTTTGTTGTACTTTACCATACAACCTTCAAATCTTCCTTTCAAAAGGTATAGTCAAGTATTCCGCCAATTTTTTATTTGTCTTATGATTATTGAGCTACAGAAACTGTATTTTCTGGATCCAATTCCTGTGATATATATGCTTTTCAGTATTTTTTTCTAGTTTCTGGCTCACTTACTCATTTTCTTAATGTTGTCCATTAATTAAAAAAAAGTTTTAACTGATTTTTTAAAAAAATCATTGACTTCTATGTACTATCTAAGAAATAATTACTTGCCCCTCAATCACAAAAATATACTGATTTATTCTAGAAGATCTTTGAATTTGGTTTTTGTAGTTTGGAGTTATTATCCACCACAAATTCATTTTTGTGTACAGTATTAGGTCAAATTAGAGGGTTTTTTTCTTTAACATATCAATAATGCAGGCACCATTTTTTGGAAATACTATCCATTCTCCATTGATTTACTATGATGCAAATTTTTTAAAATTTTAATTCCAGTATGGTTAACATACAGTGTTATATTAGTTTCAGGTATTTAATATTGTGATTCAACAATACCATACATCACCCAGTGCTCATCACAAGTGCCTTCTTTAATCCCCATCACCTATTTTACTCATCTCCCCATGCATATCCCCTCTAGGAATGATTAGTTAGTTTGTTCTCTGGAGTCGAGTCTGCTTCTTGGTTTTTATCTCTCTCTCTCTCTTTTTTCCCCCTTTGCTCATTTGTTTTATTTCTTTAATTCCACACATGAATGAAATCATATAGTATTTGTATTTCTCCAACTGACTTATTTTGCTTTGCATTCTACTCTCTAATTTCATCTGATTTGTTGGAAATGACAAAATTTCATTTTTTATGGCTGAATAGTATTCCATTATAAATCTTATTATGATAATATATTATATAGTATTATAAAATGTTATATTATATATGTGTGTGTGTGCGTGTATACATATCACATGTTCTTTATCCCATTCGTCTTTTGATGGACACTTGGGCTGCTTCCATAATTTGGTTATTGTAAATATAATGCTGCTATAAACATCAGGGTGCATGTATCCCTTAGAATTAGTGTTTTTGTATTTTGGGGGTAAATACCTAGTACTGTGATTAATGGATCCTAGGACAGTTTTACTTTTAATTTTTTCAGGAACCTCCACACTGTTTTCCACAGTGGCTGCACCAGTTTGCATTCCAATCAACAGTGGAAGAGGGTTCACCTTTCTCCACATCTTCAGCAACACCTATTGTTTCCTGTGTTGGTGATTTTAGCCATTTTGACAGGTGTGAGGTGATATCTCATTGTAGTTTTGATTTGTATTTCCCTGATGATTAGTGATGTTAAGCATCTTTTCATGCCTCTGTTGGCCATCTGTATGTCTTCTTTGGAAAAAAAAAATGTCTATTCATGTCTTCTGCCCATTTTTTACTTGGATTATTCATTTTGGGGGAGTGGAGTGTGATAAGTTCTTTATAGATTTTGGATACTAACCCTTTATCAGATATGGCATTTGAAAATCTTTTTTCCCCTTTCACAGATTGCCTTTTAGTTTTGTTGATTGCTTCCTTCACTGTGCAGAAGTTTTTTATTTGATGTAGTCTCAACAGTTTATTTTGTTTTTATTTCCCTTGCCTCGGGAGACATATCCAGAAAAATGTTGCTTCAGCCAATGTCAGAGACATTACTGCCTATTCTCACATCCAGGATTTTTATGGTTTCAGGTCTCCGTTTAGATCGTTAATCCATTTTGAGTTTATTTTTGTGTATGGTATTAAAAAGTAGTACTGTTTTATTCTTTTTCATGTAGCTGGCCACTTTTCCCAACATCATTTGTTGACATCCCTGTCTTTTTCCCATTGGATATTTTTTCCTGGTTTGTTGAAGATTATTTGACTATATAATTGTGGGTGGGTTCTGGGTTTTCTATTCTGTTCCATTGATCTTTGTGTCTATTCTGCACCAATACCATACTATCTTGATTACTACAGCTTTGTAGTTTAACTTGAAGTCCAGAATTGTGATGCCAACAGCTTTGCTTTGCTTTTTCCAAAATTGCCTTGCTGTTGGGGTCTTTCGAGGTTCCAAACAAATTTTAGGATTGTTTGTTCTGGTTCTGTGAAAATTACTGTTGGTACTTTGATGGGGATTGTGTTAAAAGTATAGATTGCTTTGGGTAGTACAGACATTTTAACAATATTTGTTCTTCCAGTCTATAAGCATGGAATGTCTTCCCATTTCTTTGTGTCATTTTTCAATTTCTTAATCAATGTTTTATGGTTTTCAGAGTACAGGTCTTTCACCTCTTTGTCTAGGTTCACTCCTAGGTATCTTCTTTTTGGTGGAATTGTAAATGGGATTGTTTTCTTAATTTCTCTATCTACTGCTTCATTACTAGGGTATATGCAACAGATTTCTGCACATTCCTTTTGTATCCTGTGACTTTACTGAATTGATTTATCAGTTCTAATAGTTTTTTGGTAGAGTCATTCATGTTTTCTCTATATGTTGTCATGTCATCTCCAAATAGTAAGTTTTACTTCCTTCTTACCAATTTGGACACTTTTTATTTCTTGTTGCCTGATTACTGTGGCTAGGACTTCCAGTACTACATGAATAAAAGTGATGAGAGTGGACATCTTTGCTTGTTCCCAGCCTTAGAAGGAAAGCTTTGTTTTTCACCGAGTATGAGGTTTGCTGTGGGTTTTTATTTAGGCCTTTATCACGTTGAGGAACGCTCCTTTTAAACCTACTTATCGATGGCTTTTATCATGAATAGATGTTATACTGTGTCAAATGTCTCTTCTGCATCTATTGAAATGATATGGTTTTTATTTTTTCTCTTATTAATATGATGTATCACCTTGTTTGATTTGCAAATATTGAACCACCCTTGCATCCCGGGAATAAATCCCACCTGATCATATTGAATGATTTTTTAATTCATTTTGGGATATGTTTTACTAATATTTTGTTGAGAATTTTACATCTATGTTCATCAGGGATACTAGCTTTTAGTTCTCTTTTTTTTTTGTGGTGTCTTCGTCTAGTTTTGGTATCAGGGTAATGTTGGCTTTGTAAAATGAATTTGAAAGTTTTCCTTTTTCTTCTATTTTTTTGGAATAGTTTGAGAAGAATGGGTATTAACTCTTCTTTAAATGTTTGGTAGATTTCACCTGGGAAGCCATCTGGTCCTAGACTTCTGTTTTTTGGAGTTTTTTGATTACTGAATCAATCTCCTTCTGGTATTCAGTCTGTTCAAATTTTCTGTTTCTTCCTGCTTCAGTTTTGGTAGGTTATATGTTTTTAAGACTTTATCCACTTCTAGGTTGCCAAATTGTTGGCATATAGTTTTTCATAATATTTTCTTATAATTATTTGTATTTTTGTGGTGTTGGTTGTTATTTCTCCACTTTCATTTGTAATTTTGAGTCCTTTCTACTCTGATGCAAAAAATAATCAGGTCATTACAGGTGAAATTAGTTAGGACGAGGTCATAGTGTAATGGGGTTGGCTTCCTTTTTTTTTTTTTTTTTTAAGATTTTTATTTATTTATTTGACAGATAGAGACACAGCAAGAGCGTGAACACCAGCAGAGGGAGTGGGAGAGGGAGAAGCAGGCTTCCTGCTGAGCAGGGAGCCTGACACGGGGCTCAATCCCAGGACCCTGGGATCATGATCTGAGCCAAAGGCAGATGCTTAATGACTGAGCCACCCAGGCACCCCATGGGGCTGGCTTCTAATCCAATATGATTGATGTCCTTATTAGCAGATAGCCAGATGAAGACAGGCATACACAGGGAGAACTCTTTGTGAGAGGCAAGGAAAATTGTCCTTATAGGTTTCAGAGAGAGTATGACCCTGGTTATTCACTGGTTTTAGATCTGTAGCCTCCAGAACTGTGAGATAATAGACTTCTGTTATTTTAAGACATCCAGTTTGCAATGCTTTGTTATGGCAGCCCAAGGAAACAACAGCACACCCTACCTGATTGAAGAAATTGCCTCTTATTTCAGTTTGCTAATTTTTTTTAATGAAAAATAATTGGTGAATATTTTCCTAATACTTTTTTCCCCAAATACTAGTCAACTTTTTATTTGATGTTAGTTCTCAATTAGAATATGAAAGGATGCAAGGGTGCCAGGCAAAGATCAAGGTCAAGAATGCAGAATGCCTCCACACTGGACCCTCTTCAGTGGTATTTCGGAAGCTGCTCAAGTGGGGGTTCTTTGTAACAACAACAGTGGTTGAAAAGCACATAAGTTTCCAGCATCATACAAATCCCAGTGACACCCCCTTTCTTCACATTGATATACTTTTTGTAATACTGGTAGTAGCCTCTTTGAAATGCTCCAGCAATGCCTTTAGGGGTGAATAAAATCCCATATCAGTATCCAGCTTGGCAACTCTCCTAGTTAGACATCATGAGCTTCTTCTCCTTCAGTGGTACAGATGACACCATCTTGGAGTCTTGGGTGTCTGCTATCTCAAACACTTTTTTGACAATTATTAACACAATTGATACAAGGTTTGATACAATACAATGTTTTTTCTCCATTATTACTTTAATATGGTGAATTATATTCATTGATTTTAAAATCATATAATATAACATGTAATAGTAATATTTTTATATGTTTGTCATATCAAATTGTTGATATTCTAAAAAGGATTTTTGTGTATGTTCATAAGGAATATGTTAAATATTACTTCTAAATTAAATATGATAGAACTTACCAGTAAAATCATCTGGGTCTTTAGATGCAGTTGTGGGAAGGTTTTTAATAATAAGTTCCATTTTTAGAGATAGTAGACCTTTCAGATTTTCTAGTTTCTCTTGAGTGAGTTGCAATTCCTCATATTAAGTTGGTTTTTCAAAAAATTTGTCTATTTCGTAAAAATTTGTAAATATATTGATACAAGGTATTTGTAATGTTTCATTGCTGTCTTTTAAAGTCTATAGGATTGGTCTGGCTAATTTCAATATCTAGGTGATGTCTTTGTGCCTCTGTGGGCCGGTGTCTGTGTATATTTCTACTTCTTTTTGTCTTAACCGTGCCTCATATTTTCTTATCTCTTTTTATGCCTAGAAACTTCTGTTTGTATGTTAGATATTGTGGGTAATAAATTATAAGATTTTGGGATTATCACCATCCCTTAAAACATGTGGATTTTATTTTGCAAGGCAGTTAAAGTTTTGACAGATTATTCTGGATGTCATTAGGCTTATTTTATGTTGTTCTAAAATGGTTCTGAGTTTTAAAATTAGTCCTAAGACTTGCTTTTATTTATCCATGATAGTTACCCTTAAGGCATGACCCTTCTGAGGCTTCTACTGAAACTGATTTGCTCTGTGTGGTTTTTGTATTCCAGCTGTACTGAAATCCCACATTTCCCCACACTGCATAACCCTGTAATAAGTAATTTCTGTCAGACTGTGAAGGTTCAGCTTTCTCCCAAGGTCCCACACTGAATCTCCACATAAACTTGCTGTCCCCCTTCTCTGGTATCGAGCCTTGAAAACTCCAGGCCCTTCAGAGTCAGAAGTCTGCACAAAATGAAACCAGAACAAACTGAATTGTCTGATAGTAAATCAATACTTAAAAAGTGATTATTTATATCAACTAAGAGAATCAAAATGGTAACTGTTTTAGTAATCTATTACTGCATGACAAACCATCCCAATACAAAATGGCTCAAAGCAATAATTAGTTATTATTGTTCTCAAGTTTATGGGTCAGCTGGGCAGCTCCTGTGATCTGGTCCAGGCTCATTTGATTTCATTTGGGTTTGTTCATGGCTCTTTGGTCAGCTGGCAAGTTGGGAGCTGGACAAGTTCAGACCTCATTCACATGTGTAGTGGCTGGTTGACTATCAGCTATGATGGCCGGGTCACTTTTCTTATCAAAAAGCCTAGCTCATGCTTGCTAACATGATGTTGGCCAGTATTCAAAAGACAGCAGGTTAGTGCAAAGCCTTTTGAACTTAATCTCACACCTACAATAACATCACTTTTTTCCTGACATTCTGTGATTAAATCACATTACAAAGCTAGCTAGATTTTACCTCTTAATATGAGGAATTGCAAAGGCACTTTGTAAAGGTACGGATCTAGGGAAAGGAAAGGAATTGTGCCTATATTTTCAATATTATACATACCTAACTTTCTTCAATCTCTCTTCCAAACTCCTAAACTGTAGGGGTTTGGGTGATATAGTTAAAAAGTTGAGATGACAGCTTCTGCTTATTTTTGGTTATGACAGAGTAACTGGTACTAGACTTGCTCTCCTTTGGGAAAAAAAATATAAAACTCGTCAAATATATGAAGCATAGTCTTTCACACATTGAAAAATAGGCTAATTGATTGGCTGACAGCTGTGGCAACAGGATCACTTTTATCATTTAGGAGTCTAGTTCGTGCTTGTTAACATCATGACATTAACCTTCATGATGCCATGAAGATGTAATTTCTGCCTTTCCTGAACCAATGTTATTAGCTCATTAATCATTTATTCAATGGATGAGTATGATTTTTGTGTTTTTCATGAAGTCCAGAGCTTTCAGATCGCTCCAAGTAGCAGTACCATGATATTTTTTTCCTGAAACCCTTGATTCTTGATATATACCTAAGCCTGAATCTGCGTTTCTCAATGTAGCACTCTAGGTAACTGACTGCATTATGTAGAGACTTTCATACTGATTTGATTGCAAGCCCAGTATAAACCTTCACTCTAACTTTATAGCAGCTTTAGCCTTAGAAAAATTGAGAAAGAGGGGCATTTCATATTTGAAACTTTTTCCATACCCTTTTAAGTATCAACATCCTACATGTTGACAACTAATTACTCTCTGGATCACTGTGTCTGCATTCCCGGCTCTAGACACTTTTAAATCATTTTCTTAACAACAACAATAAAATCTACCAGTTCTTAATTTTGAAGAGAATTGTTTTTAGCTGGCCACCACATAATCAAAAACCTAATTCATGTTCACATCATTCGTCCTGGGAGTTTGGATTCTATTTTAGTAGAAGATAATTACTTAACAAAAATGATGCTGAGATTAGTAAATGTCCGCAGTAGTAACCAGCTGATTAGAGAGCTTCAGGGTGTGGCCTTGAGATGGCAAATGCCTGCCAACTTTGATTCTGCTTAGGGTTAACTCTGGCTGTTGAAAAAGAATAAAACACAAATACATGAAGAGGCATTATTCTGCTACAAATAGAATGGAGCAAATAAACTCTGCTTTTACCTATCTGTAGAAATTTTTAAAGAAACATATGATTCCTCTTCTGATATGCACATCTAATAATCTAAGTGGTTTAAATAGTAAGGTTCACATTTTGATCATTATATAAGTTATCTCTGGCATGAGAAATATTGTGTAGGTGAATAACTATTTTTCATTTTTGTGACTTGAATCAGGATTCAGCTTACTTGGATACATAGAAATGGAATTTATTTTATCTCACCACTAGTGAATTAATGAAAATTGGAAATGTGGGTTTTTTTTTATGGTATTACTATTGTGCAGATAATATTCTTAGTAATAAATATTCTGTACTGCTTTGATTCTTAAAGTTCAGGGTATTAGTGCCCAATAACAAATTGACAGTTTTATAAAATTGAACTGGTACTTGAGAATACTGAATAGATTCAATTAACATTTTTAATACCTAAAACCGCAAATAAAAAGATAATTTTTATAGTTAATATTTTAGCACGACTTTCCTTATCAGCGGGAACTTGATTTTTCTTTTTCTGTACATATTCATTTGTAATTAATATAGCTTTTACTTGTTAATAAAATAATCCTTGCCTTGAATACCTTTAATACAAAAAAAATATTTTTATGCTTTAAGAAAATAATTGTTGTGATCCCACAACCTCAAGATCACAAGGATTGTTATGTTTTATGAAAATTCAAATTCAACATTTTAATGTGCACATTTTTATTAGTTTTTAAATATCTCTAAAATATTGAAATAGTATCATGACTTTCCTTCTCAAAAAAAGAAAAGTAAAAATTCTAAAGCCTTATTAAAATTTGAGGTAGGACCAAAGAAGACAGGTAAAAAGAAAAGAGGAGGTATAAGAAAAAACAAGATTTTACTGGTGAAGTAAGCAATTGTGTGTGTGTGTGTGCGTGCGCAGCAGAGAGAGAGAGAGAGAAAGGGAGAGAGAGAGAAGGAAGAGCAAGTTTGTGTGCACATAACACCTTAGGGATTATTCTATCCCCTTATATGAAGCAGCATAGAAGAGGTGTAACAGAACTTCTGACTTCTCATATAATATTTTATTTCTAAATTATCCAAATGAAAAAAAATTAGGCACTGCATTTCATAGATTTAAAAAGATGATTAATAATGCTGTTTTAGCTATTCTGTGGGATCCTAATGATCATTCTACACAGAAAGAAGATAAAGAAAAATGGAAACTGCCCAGGTTGCATCTAACGTTTCTTCCCAAAGATACAATGTACCCCTTTTCAAAGACTTTCTTTACCCTACAGCTTCTGGGAAAGAAATGTAAATCTCAGACTTTTTGCCACTGATTATTTCATGTATATAATTGGGAAAGCTCCGTTTCCCTCCTTGGAAAAGTAGAGGCTTCAATTTATTTTTACCATGAAGTTAAAATCTTGATACATGTCTTTATTTTTCAACAAAGATTTAAGTCTTAACATTAAGAAATAGATAAAGAAAATAGTTACATATCATCAAAATTACTCATTTCTTAACAGAAAATTTTGCCAAAATTTAGATGCATTTGTTGCCCTAAAAAAAAGTTTCATTTTCTAAAAAAGATTTGTGAGCATGCTACTATACCTAAATTTTAAAGATACTTTGTTTGTCCAGGTAGGTAACAGAATTTTTATTTGTCTTTAGATGTTTGTTGTTATACTGTTTTTATTTTTGATAATCATTCTATATAGCCAGCAACTTAATTATTTGTCATCTTATTAATAACTTTTTATACTTTTTATATTTGAAAAGGATTGTTTTATGACTCAATTGCTCTTCTGTACATACTTATTCATTAAAATTATTAAAGAATATTTGATTTTACCATTGTATGATGAGAAACACCTCATAGCAGACTCTTGCTTCAATTGGAAGGGATAGAAGAAAAATGTATGGCTCATAATAATTTCTTTATTGCATACTGAATTTACTTTGATTATCAATCTCAACTGCAGATACCAATTCTTGATGTATAGCAACTGGTGAAAAATATGCTTACAGTTCTTCCTGTAGTTTTTGGTAGTTATTGTTCTTTGGCTTAAATAGATCAGAAGAAATATCAGTAATATAATCTAAATAGCCATATCAGCAAACATTTGAGAAATATCCCTTCCTTATTGAATAAATATCTTAATTCTAAACCATTTGAGTCAAAATAAAAAAGAGTTGAATTTTATTAAAAAAAACTTTATAAGCACAGCCCATGTAAAGGTTATAGGTGGAATATCATTTTAGAGATCACTTTTCAATCTGAAAAACATGTTTTTTTTAGCATTTATGTATGTATGTATGTATTCATTCATTTATTTATTTTTAATTTTTTGGAAATAAAGAACATTCTTTTTTTAATATTTTATTTATTTACTTGAGAGAGAGGAAAAAAACAAGTGGGGTGGGAGGGGAATGGGCAGACAGGAAAAGGGAGGGACAGAGGGGGAGGGAGAAGCAGACTCTCCGCTGAGCAGGGAGCCCAAAGCAGGGCTCCATCCCAGGACCCTGAGATCATGACCTTAGCCAAAGATAGACGCTTAACTGACTGAGCCACCCAGGCACCCCTAACTTATATTTAAAAATACATTTAGCTTATTTCATGTAAGTTAGTGCAAGTGATTAAAACATTTTATTTTACAGGGCCATGGGGACATTTCTCTGTAGGATTTGAGAATGCTTGTCTGGAAAGTTAATCATTCCCATGGGGTGGAGCGGATTGCTCTTTTACTATGGGTACTGATGAAACAATATCTTCCTTATTAAATTTATTTTTTAAGCCATTACAAATAATTTATCATGGTGGTTGTCATATCAACAGAACTATGATTCTTTCTTAATTTGTGATAGAAATACTGTACAAAAGGGAAAATATGTACTGTAATGATGTTGTTTGTCATGGTAAAATATGGATCCAAATTCTAAGAAGAAGAAATTATGTTTAATGCATCAAAGAATATTTCAGGAAATTTATAACATTTTTACTCAGTAGATGTTTTGATGGATGGAAGTTTTTCAATTGAAGCAAAACCACTTAAAAGCATATAGTTGAACTAAAATCAAAATGGCTGCACTAATGCTTCATTGAAGCTTTATTTTAAAGTAACCCTTTATTTTAAAGTAACCCTCTCTCTTCTTAGTCTTCTGTTGCAGGGACCTAGTGCCACATTGAAGACATGATGAACAAGGCTGGCAGCCTGTACACAATTCCAGTCAAAACTGGCTAGATCCTGAGCAATGTCCACAATAGCCAAACTATGCAAAGAGCCAAGAGAGTTCCATCGGCAGATGAATGGATAAAGAAGATGTGGTTCAGATACGCAATGGAATATTACTCGGCCATCAGAAAGGATGAATACTTACCATTTACATTGACATGGATGGAATTGGAGGGTATTATACTGGTGAAATAAGTCAATCAGAGAAAGGTAATTATCATATGGTTTCACTCATATGTGGAATATAAGAAACAGTGCAGAGGATCATAGGGGAAGGGAGGGAAAATTGAATGGGAAGTAATCAGAGAGGGAGACAAACCATGAGAGACTCTTAAGTAAAGGAAACAAACTAAGGGTTGCTGGAAAGGGCGTGAGTGGGAAGATGGGGTAATTGGGTGATGTGCACTGGGAAGGGCATGTGATATGATGAGCACTGGGTGTTGCATGCAACTGTTGACTTATTGAACACTACATCTGAAATTGATGATGTACTATATGTTGGCTAATTGAATTAAAACAACAACAAAATGGCTGGATCTTATACTTCCCTATAAAACCCCAGCCCTTTTCTCTGGGTGGGCTTGCAGTTTTGAAGGCCTTAGCCTTCTGCAGCCTCCTTTGCCCACCAGAGCAATAAAGATACTGTTCCTCTTTATTCCACACTCTGTCTTTGCATTACATTTTGACTCCAAAGCACAGAGTTCAGTTCTTAATAACAGGAACATGAAAAGAACTTTAGCCTACAAAACTATGAAAAAAGGAATGCATGATCATAATAGAAAACATGTATTCATTTGGTGATAATAAGCATACATTAAGACATTTTCGATTTGCTTTTTCAAAAACTTACTAAATTCTGTGTGTGGTCATTGTGAGTAGGGCATAAGGTGTTTGTTTAACTCAACACTTACTTCCACAGGCCTGATAGCATTGCCAAATATATCTCAAAATGAGCATGGAAGATTGATGATTTGAACTGAAATACAACTGGAAGATGGCTAAATTTTTTTTTTCTAATGACTCTTGACACTGGTGCTAAATTAAAATAGAAAAAGAAATGTAAAGCATATATTTGTGAAAACACATTAATATATGCAGTAAGGTTGTGATAGTTTTTAGACCTATTTAATTAATGAAGGGTTTTAATCAATGTTTAGTTTCTTTTGCTATGGGATTATATTGGGGAAAGTGGGAAGAACAGTATTTTTTTCTAGAAAATTAAGATGTTTTCTAAAAAATTCAATAGCCTCTATACTTCTAGTAAATTAAAAGTAGAAAATTAGATCAAATTAACTAAATATGGAAGATACATCAAGTTAATGAAGGAAAAAATCAACCAATCAAACTTACATTAGAAACAGTGCTTGTTGGTCTAGTTGGAATGTGCCAGTTGCCTGTGTGATTAACTTGGCATTTTAGTTGTGCTCAAATTTTCAGAATACTACAATAAAGAATGAGTTTTCATGTACTATATTTCATTTTGAAAGTCAGGTTTATTAAGGTATAATTTACGTGTAGATAAACTCTCCCTTTCTAGGTGTACAGTTTGATAAGTTTTTACAAATAAATACAATCCTGTAATCACCTTGTGATATTGTGATTTATAGTAAGAAATATAAATTTGGTCTTCCTCCCCATTCCTGGCACAGAGCTCCTAGAACTCTTGGTATTTCCTGTGGTGAGAGGGAAGGTTGTTTTGTTATGTTAATGAGGTAATTTATGGGGCCAGTTGCCAGGGGAACCAACCAAATGATTAAAGGACTAGAACTTTCAGTATCCCCCTCAAACTCCAGAGAGAAGAGAAGAGCTGGAGGTTGAATCAGTTGCCAACAGCCAACGATTTAATTAATCATGACCCTGTATTGAAGCCTCCATAAAAACCTAAAAGAACAGGGTTTCAGAGAACTTCCAGTTTGGTGGACATATGTAGATTTGGGGAGAGTGGCACAGAAGCTCCACGACCTTTCCTTATTCCTTGCCCTATGCATCTTTTCCATCTGGCTGTAAGCGAGTTATAGTCTATTGTAATAACCTAGTAATCTAGTAAGTAGAATGTTTCTCTGAGTTCTGTGAGCTACTCTAGCACATTAATCAAACCTGAGGAGGCAGTCTTGGGAATCACTGATTTATAACCAGTTGGTCAGAAATACAGGTAACAACCTGGGCTTGAGACTTGCAACTGAAGTGTATGCACAGGGGTTTGGATGGCAGTCTGGTCATCCTGAGTCCTTAACCTGTGGAATCCAATGCTATATCTCCAAGTAGACAGTATCAGAATTGAGTTGAATTGCAGGGGTCCCAGAGGGTGTCCTGAGAATTGCTTGTTGGTATGGGGGACCCCTTTCCATATTGAGAATGGTATCAGAACATTTATGCCCCATTAAGAAAGAACATTTCTATCACCCTCAAAAGATTACTTATGCCCCTTTGTAGATAATCTCTTCCTATCATTCCCAGTCTCTGATCATTCCCAGAAACTTTGATTTCTGTCTTTATAGTTGAGTTTTCCCCTGAATTTCAATAGATCATACAGTATATAGCCTTCTGTGTCTAGCTTTTTACCTCTACATATGTTTTTGAGATTCATCTATACTATTGCATGTATCAAGAGTTTGTTTCCTTTTATTTGTATAGATGCACAACAATTTATGTATTCACTGGTTTGGGGATATTTGGGTTATTCTCAATTTTGATCAATTACATATAAAGTAGCTGTAAATATTCATATACAGGTCTAATGTTAGACATGTGCTTTTATTTCTCTTGGGTAACTACGTAATGAGAATGCTATGTCTACTGGAAATTGTATGCTTATGAGAAACTGCTAAACTCTTGCAAAGTGACTCTGCTTTTCTACCAGCATACATGGCATTTCCACTACTCCACATCTTTACCAACACTTTCTTTGCCATCCCCCTTTTTTTAAAAATTTGAGCTTTTCTCATAGGTATATAGAAATATCTAATTATTGCTTTAATTTACATTTCCTTAATAACTAATAATATTGAACATATTTTCAGTGCTTATTTGTGTTTCAGCTCTCTGTGATTCTTTAAATATTCCATTTTTAAAGTTATTTTAAATTTTAATTATAGAAAAACTGAGTAGAAAGTACAGAAAGTTCCCATCTACTCCCTACCCCACACATATACAGCCATTATCAACACCCATACCACAATTGTATGTTTGTGACAAAACATGAACCTACATTGACACATCATAATCACCCAAAATAATGTTCAGCCTTACTGTTGTACTTTCTATGGGTCTGACAAATGTATAATGGCATTTATCAGCTGTAATAGCATTATACAGAATAGTTTCACTGCCCTAAAAGTCCTCTGGCCACCCTTATTCACCTGTCCTTCCCATCTAAGCCATAGCAACTACTAACATCTTGTTTCCATAGTTTCCTCTTCTCTAGACTGTCATATAGTTGGGATCATACAGTATGTAGCTTTCTCAGATTGATATCTTTCATTAGTAATACACATTTAAGTTTCTTCCATGTCTTTTCATGACTAGATAGCTCATTCCTTTTTAGTAATGAATAATATTCCAATGACTAGATATACCAGAGTTTATCAAAATTCAAAATTTGTTTCTTTTAAGGAATATATCCATTGCATGTATTGTCAAATTAAATTTATTGACATAAAACTTAAAAAATAACATTCCTTTTATTTTCCTTTAAATGTCTACTGGATCTTTAGTAATTCCCCTCTTAGATTCTGAACATTTGTAATGTGTGCCTTTGCTTTTTTTTTATCAGCATGGTTAGTTTATTACCAATTTTACTGATTTTTTCCCAAAGAACAAGCTTTTAGTTTAATTGATTTCTTTTTCTCTTTTTAAATTTCATTGATTTCATTGTTTTTTTTAATTATTATTATTATTCCTTTCCTTCTGCTTGCTATGGTTTTAATCTTTTTAATCTGTTTTTTTTTCCCTAGCATCTTAAGATTAAAGCTTAGATTATTTATTTAATACCATTCTCACTGTTTTAATGCTCTAAGTTTCTGCATAGGCAATGCTTTAGCTTTGCCCCACAAATTTTGATATCTTGTATTTTCATTTTTATTAAATTAAAATATTTCATAATTTGTTTTCTTTCATTCATGAGTTGTTCAGATGTTTTTTAACTTTCAAATATATTAAAATTTCCAAATATTATTTTTTTATTGATTTCTACCATAATTTGTATGACTTTAGTATGTTGAAGTTTGCATTATGACCTGAAAACTTTCTGTCTTGGTCAATCTTCCCCAACACTTGAAAAGAATGTGTATTTTGCAGTTATTGAGTGGAATGTTCTAAATGTTAGTTTAGTCAGTTTGGTTGAGGGTGATGTTCAGGTCTATGTTCTTACTGATTTCTGTCTACTGCTTCTATTGATTATGGAGAAAGCTGTATTGAATTCTATAATTGTGGATTTCTTTGCTTCTCTTTTTAATTCTATCAGTTTTTGTTTAATGTATTTTGAAGTCCTATTGTCAGAATTGTACAAATTTACAGTCGTTGTGTCTGATTAAAGAATAAATACTTTGTTATCATATAATGTTATTTATCACTGACTTATAGTCCTTTTTTCTGAGGTCTATATTTTCTGCTATTAATATAACCACTTCAGCTTTCTTTTGATTAATGCTGTATGTTATAGCTTTTTCTATTCTTTTTTTAATCTATCTATATTGATATATTCAAAGTGTGTTTCTTATAGATAGCAGCATGTAGTGAAACTTGCATCTTATCCAATCTAACAATTTCAACCTTTTGTTTAAGCATTTGTGTTTAATTTATTATGTTTTATCAATTTTTGTTTTTCTATAATTTAATCATTGTTTCATAAATTATGTTAATGTAATTATTGATGTGGCAGAATTTTAATTTTACTAATTTTTCTTTTTAGTTCGTTGTTCGTCTTTTCTTCTAGTTTCCTGCCTTTTGTCAGCTTAAATAATTATTTTTTATGATTTTGCCAATTACGGCTTATTAGTAGTATCTCTTTTAAAACTGCTTTTTGATTGCTTTTTCATTTATAATATTACATTTAACATATCACAACATACCTTAAAAAATATTGTATATTATGCTTTCATTTCTACCCTTCTATCTTTTGTGCTACTTTTGTCATACATTTTACTTCTACATTGGTCATAAATTTTACAGTAACCTGCTATCATTTTTACTTGAAATAGTCAATTGTCTTTAAAGAGATTACAAAGGAGAAAAAAATGTATCACTTATGTTTACTTTATTTTACTATTTTACTATTTCTGGCTCTTTCCTTTCTATAAATCCAAATTTCTATTTGTATCATACATCTTCATCCTAATGATCTACCTTTAAGATTTCTTGTGATGGCGGTCTTTTTTTTTTTATTAAAAAAAAAAAAAAGATATATTTATTTATTTTAGAGAGAGGGAGAGAGAGTGTGTTTGCGTGCCCAAGCTGGGGGACAGCAGAGGGAGAGAATCTTCAAGCAGACTCCCCACTGAGTGTGGAGCCCAATGTGGGGCTCAGTATCACAACCCATGAGATCATGACCTGAGCTGAAACCGAAATTTGGAGGCTTAACCAACTGAGCCACCCAGGTGTTCCTCTGGTAATGGGGGTCTTATGGAAATAAATTCTATTAGCTTTTGTTTGTCTGAAAAGTCTTTATTTCATCTTCATTTTTGAAAGATTTTGCTTTGTTTTAATTGAGCAATTCTTTTTTTTTTTTTTTAAGTACTTTTCAGCTGTTACTCCATTGTCTTCTGGCTTGCATAGTTTTTGATGGGAAGTATGCCCTAATTCTTTATTCCTTTGTACACAGTTTCCTTTTTCTCCAGTTGCTTTCAAGATTGGCTCTTTATTTTTATTTTTCAGGTGTTTAACTATGACATGTTTAGGTACTTTTTGTGTTTTTACTTTTTAAATATCCTACTTGGAATTCTCTGAGATTTTCGATCTTTGGTTTTGTCTTTCGTTATATTGGAAATTTATCCTTTATGATCTTTTCTAGTATTACTTCTTCCTTTCTCTTTATTTTCCTCTATAAATCAAAGCACACATGTTAGACCACTTGATATTTTCTCATAGCTCCTAGATACTCTCTCGGTTTTTTTCTTTTTATTCCTTTGTCTCTTTATGTTTCATTTAGAATATTTTATGTCAACTTACTTTAAAGTTCACAAATTTCTTGCTCAGGTATGCTAAGACTGTCAGAGTAATTCTTCACCTTAGATATCATGGGTTTTTTAGGGGGTGGGGAAGATTTTATTTAACTCATTTTAATAGTTTCCTTCTTTTGTTGAAATTCCTCATGTGCTCCATGTGTGTTCTTCACCTTCACCACTATATCCTTTAACACATCAAATTGTAGTCATTAAAATTATAAAGCCACTGACTGATAGTTTCAACATTTGTGTAATGGCTCAATCTGCTTTGTTGATTGTTTCACCTCTAGACAATGGCGTTTTCTTTCTTGCTATTTTGTCTTTTTGAATGAATACTGAACACTGTCAATTGAAGAACAGTAGGAAGAGGTGATGAGTGCTGATTGCTAGATGAATACAATTTTCCATTACACTGGTAGTGAATAATACTGTTGGGTTTGAGTTTTGTTGATATTGTTGTCCTTTGAATTTCTTCAGTGGTGGGATGCATGAATTATGTGATTAGGATGAGCCTTGTGGTGCTAGAAGATTTTCTCAGTTTTTCTGCTTTATTTTCAGTTTTCAGGGTCTCTTGCACAACTGTCAAATAGTGGGTCTCTCTCCACACTCCTTTTTCTCTACTAGTGGTAGCCTTCTATTGCTTACTACTTAATGCTAGGTTCATGGTGGAGGCAGGGAGTGAGTTTTTGCTTCTTCTTATGTAAGCTTGGTCTTAGACAATACCCGTGTGCCTAAGCATCAGGAAGGGGGGCTTGTTATTCTTGACCTTCTCATCCCAATGACAGCCATATTCAGACTTATATCTGGAAGTTTCTTAAATAGGGGAGAAACTTTTTGCCCCTCCTACCAATAGGACATCTCTGCTTTATACAGGCACAGAATTGTGACCCATAAAGGTTTTCTTTTATCCCTCCCACAGGGGCAGATAATCTTGATCTATCACTCTACCAGAAGCAGTGATTTTTTTCTTGGTTTCTGGTGTCAAGAAGGAAAGTTTACTGGCATTTCCCTAGAAGTTGACGAGTTATGCTTCTATAGAAGTATTGAATCTTTGCCTGGTTCCTAGTTACAAGACAGTCTGCTGTCCTTCCCTCAGCAGCTTAAAGCATTTTTTCTTCCTAATGAGATAGGTCCAGGGGAGTGGGCTACATTTTGAGATTGTTCTATTTCCACCATGCCTGTTGCAGTTACAGGGTATATCTGGTGTCCTGTTCTGCTCTCATTCTTCCCCATGAGCACCCTAAGTAGATTCATAGAAAAGAGCTTGAGTAAGTGTGAATGCCCCTTGTGCCTGCTACTCTGAGATATTCTAAACTCTTATGCTATCCCACATTCAACCTTTAGGAATTTATTAAAATTTTTGCTAATTTCTTCTTACTTGCTACTATGGCAACCAGTTCTTTGTGCTCCATGAAAGTGAAGCAGTTTTTGTCCTGTCTCCTGTTAGAGGTGCCTGCCACTCTGGAACTTAGTTTACTTTGTTGTCTCATCACCTCAGCTCTCTGATGGGTCAAGTTATATTTTTATAGATCATACAGTATTTTCTAATTGTCAGGATCAGAGTAATGTTCTCCTTTGGCTTTCTACATCCTCTGAAGAATTGGAAATTTACAAAACATTTTTAGTTTTATTTATTTATTTATTTATTTATTTATTTATTTCAGTAGACTCCATGCCCAGCATGGAGCCCAACATGGGGCTTAAACTCATGATCCTGAGATTAAGACCTGAGCTGAGATCAAGAGTCAGACAGTTAACCAACTGAGCCACCCAGACACCCCCAAAGCATTTTTAAAAGAAAAGAAAATATATGGGTGATATATTTTCCTTCATCACAGAAGTTCAAAACAGATACAGGAAATTCCTATTACAGAACAAAACAGGATCTCTCCCCAGATATGACATTCCAACCTACTGATTTGCAATTTGGCTAATATAAACATCTGCAAATAGAAGAGGAAAAAAAAAAACAAAAAAATGACAAAAAATTATTTGGAATATAGAAAATGGATTGCAACAGTGTAATAAATGTTGGTCTTTCTGTCTATAAAAAGGAAAATTGGTGGTTATATAAATTTGGGATATTTTGGGTTGAACATAGATTAATAGTTTCCTAGAGGACTTCCTCGTGTTTTTAATGTTAATGTACACTATGGATCTATTAGAGAAGAAAAGTCTACCTAGCATTTTGCAGTCTGATGTGGCCACTAAATCTGCTTTTTAAAAATTTTTATAGAACAAAGTATTCCACAGAGCACAATGTAAGAAATGCTGGTTGAGAGATTTCTAATGGAAGAGGAATTTAAAAACGTTTAAATATCGTTTCATTTTTACCACTTTGATGTTGTAGTGTCTAGTATTTTATGGTTCAACTCTATCTTGATGAAATTTTTAAAATGTGATAAAACAGCCAAGTGTAAAAAAAGGTAGGAAACAAAGTGCATACAATATGATTAATTTTAAATTGGCCAACTTTAGATTAATTCTATGAGATCTAATATAAACTTTAGGGTTTTTTTTCCTCCCAGCATTCTTTTTAGTCATATAAACCATACTGCAAATAACTCAAGTTAAATTTGGGCAGAAATTCATATTTGGGCTTTTGTTGTTGAGATAATTTTTATTGTCATCTTCCAAAGAACTTTCAAAACACCTTCCATTTTTTCTACATTAGATAAATCCTGTGTTGTAAGCAATAAGATTGATAAATAAGTGAAATAGTCTTATGACCAGACCACTTTGACTCCTCAGTAATCTATTTGTTTTGGGGTGAGTCAAGATGTATTGACTTAAACTGCATGAGTAGTATTCTATAGTATTTAATTTTTTTCATTTTATCCTTTCATTCACTTACTAGTTAATTAATTTATTCATAATTATTGAACTTAAGTTTACCACCAATTTGCAGGACCAATGAGGAATAAGAAATTTATTATGTTTGAATCTATACTGATTTTTTACCCCATCCTCTAGGAAGTAAATCTAAATGCTAACAGAGTTTTATTACTACTTTGAAAACTGAAAGCACATGTGTGTGATGCGTGTATGTAGACGACTGAATATTAACCAAGATTTGGTTCTCCTTTTGACTTTTCCCCATATCTGCTACTACAAAAACAATATTTTGAACTAAAATGTATAGTTTATTGTGCAGCATATCATGCGCACACGCACACACACACACACACATTGTATCTTTTAACTTATATGCCCAGTGAAATATGTTTCAAAAGAAACAGTTAATTTTAGAATGAAATGCTTAACCATGGGAAGATAATAAAATCTTATATTTAAAGGTCAAATGATAATTGATGTTCACTGCAGTTTGCATCATGCATTTCTTTGCGCTTTTGACCTATTTGTTAGACATTTGCCTGAACAGATATGCCACACCAGGAGATCAATTATAAATTAGTAAACAATTTCTATATTCCATGGCCAAGTGCAATTCCTTAACTCAAGATACATGAAATATGTTTTATTTTTTTTCTTTAGGAAAAGAGAATAGTTAAACTAACCTCATTTTTGAAACTTTAATATTTAATCCAAAATTTGAGCCACATAATATCACCATGTTCTAATTACTCATTATCATAGGACTGAGTGGCATAGTACTAAAGATTGTTCTACTGATATTTAACTCTTAGGTAACTGATGAAATAGAGATGTGGATAAAGCAGACATTATAAAAACATAATAATAGATATTTATTATTCTTATGTGTAAATCTCAGAAGAAATAAAATTACAGAAAATCAACTTACCTAAGAAATTACTTAACATATCAAGTTTGCATAAATATAGTCATTTGACTAACATGGGTTAATAATACTCTGGTAAACTGTTAAGTATTGAGACATTCAAAAAGTAAGCTGATTAAATCTACATCAAGCATGGCTGCCATCTTGTGGGGACAGGATATAATGTAGTGAGGGGCCAATCTCAAAATAAAGTGCCCCTGTTGGGTTATAAGTCATCATTTTACCTCTATCCACTACTTGCTTGATTTTTATTAATATTCTACTTAAAATTCCACATCAACACCAGACAGAAGAGATAAGAAGTCTAAACTAAAATTGGTGCCCTGATACATATAACTAATTTTTGCTCTTAGAAGTTCAGGATGAAATAGGTAATGGGGATTATCATGATGAGTACTGAGTAATGTATAGAACTCTTGTATCTCTCTATTGTACACCTGAAACTAATATGACACTGTATGTTAACTATACTGGAATTAAAATAAAAAAACTTAATAAAAATTTCAATATCATGGCTAATGCATGGACAGTGGAAAAGCTTTGAAATTTAAAGTTTTGACTTGAATTAACTTTAATAATAGATAAGTTTGATAAAGTTCTAATATTAACAAAAAAAACCTCTTATCGATAATCTATTTATAGAATTTGGTTGGAATGTATATCTCCCTGAGTAAGAAAAAAACATGACATTGCTCTGACAGGGCAGCCTTGCAGATTTAGGGAAAGTGTTGAAAGGGAGGAAGGGATTAAGAGCTTAATGTGGAAGGAAAGGAGGAAGGAAGGAAGGAAGGAAGGAAGGAAGGAAGGAAGGAAGGGAGGGAAGGAGGGAAGGAGGGAGGCAGGAAGGAAGTATCACCTGTTATCAAACATAAGATTTGCACTAGTGTCACAGATAACATAGTTTGACAGAGTAGAAAGTGGTGGACGACTGCAAGGTTGACCCCCACCAAAAGAACATGGTATACCCAATGTGAATATGTTACATAGAAATGTGTGATTTAATGATTTTCTTGAAGCATATTTAGAAGTCAAAAAAATGTGTTTTCTAACTTTGAGTCTTTAACAAATGTCAGTACAACTTCTGTGACTCAATTTCTCATTCTCTTCTAGAAAACCAAGCATTGAGTAAGAGAGGCCCTAAAGTCCCATTGAGGTCTGAACTTCTTTGATCTAAGTATAAAAGTTGCCTTTTCAGCCCCTCAAACAAAAAGAATTTGATTTTTACTTCTGCAAATGAACATCTCAATTATAAATTTACAGCCATAATTTGTTATTGCCTGCATATGCAGGTAGTCAGTCATTGCAAGCTCATAGTTTTCCTTTCATATTCATATTAATTAAAGTTGCAGTATACTTAGAATCATTTGTGAGGCTATCATATTTGTAATACTAATGATACAACTGTAGCAAATTAGAAAAAATGATCAAAATGCATTACATCCTATTTTTTCTCTGATACTCTTTTCAAAGCTGTTTTCACCCTAATTTTCAAGTAAGCTATCCCATAAATTTACAGTTTTATATCAAAACAAAATACATCTCTTGAGTCACTGAATATATTGAAGTTCTTTAAAATTGGCTAATGTAAGTTGACTTACTACCATTGTAACATTCAGTGAGCAGCTGATTTTTAAAGTTTAAACATTGGTATTCCTAGTATTTGTTTAAAGTAAAAGTGAAAGAATTATATATTCCAGGGATTTCCATTATGTTGCTTTCTTTACACACAGTACATTGTACATGATTAAAGAAGCCTGCATATTCCTCCCAAAAATTCAGATTAATAATTCTCCCAAATTCTGTTCTTCCATAAAAAATAATCATTATTCTTTACACCTTAAAGCTGCTAGGATTATCTACCACTTCTTGAAATTACAGTAGTCTCCCTTATCCACAGGGGATATGTTTGAAGACCCACAGTGGATGCCTGAAACCACAGCTAGTACTGAACCTTATATATACTAGGATTATTGCTCTACATACATACCTATGATAAAGCTTAAATGATAAATTAGGCACAGTAAGAAATTAACAACACTAATAATAAAACAAAGCTATTATAACAATATACCGTAATAAAAGGTATATGAATGCTGTCCCTCTCTCTCTCTCAAAATATCTTATTGTACTGTACTCACCTCTTTACTAATGATGACATAGCATGATAAAATGCCTATGTGATGAGAGGAGGTGACGTGAATGACATAAACATTGTGGCGAAGCATTAGGCTGCTGTTGATCTTCTGATGTTACAAAAGGATGATCATAGGCTTCCAGACCATGGTTGACTGTGGGTAACTGAAACTGTGGAAAGTAAAACTGTGGATAAGGGAGGGATTATTGTATTGATGTTCATAACAGAACTCATGCCTGAATTGAATTGACAGTTTCCACATAGGAAGAATAAATCATGACTCATGTTTCCCTTACATTTTTATTCTAAAAATTAATCATTGGTATAAATTTTCATGAATGGAAGCTGTTTTTTCAACACACAAAAAATATGCTAGAATGCCAAAGTTTTGAATTTCAGTGCAGCAAGCTGGATGTATCAGCCATTTCCATATGATAATGCTTGAATTAAAGCTAAGTAGCCTTAATTAGACTAATAGATGGCCTTCATAAAAAGCTTATATGGAAGTACAACCAGTGAATTTCCTATTTTTTCCTCTCTGGAATTTAACATCTAACTTACACATTAAAGAACTTTGCATCCAGCTAACCTAAGTAAACTAATATTGTATCCATCTAATTATATCACAACATGAAATATTCTAAAATAGTAGGAAATATGATTAACACATAATTTAAAAATGTGTTTAAACTCGTATTTCATACAAAAACCACTAATAAGGGCTCATTTGAAATGGAAATTATTTCAACAGTTAAAAGAGTGATCGATATTGTTAAATTTAAAATCAATAAGCCACTGTTATGCTTCAATTCTGCATTAACTTTGTGTTACTTTTAGAAAGCTAAATCTCATGGTACTACTATCTCTTCTGAATGTCAGGAATATGCATTTTGATGCCTTTACGGTTTTTGTGATGTGTCAGGCAGGCTCTTGTAAATGTCTGAGTATTGTGACAGTAGTTCTGAAGTATGGCTACACATTAAAGTCATACTCAGAGAGTTTAAAACATACTGGTCAGACCCCAAACCCCAGAGATTTTGATTCAATTAGGCTGAAGTGACCTTTTTGAAAAGGTTTCCAGGTTATTCCAAAGTGAAGTTACCTTTGAAAACCAATAAATGGGAGGATTTGGGAATAATGAAAATGTTTTACTCATAATACTCCAGAACAGATTTCCAAGATAGAAGATAATATGAATTGACTATATTTAGCTATCTCCAGGAATGACATTTATTAAGCCAGGACAGAGCCAGCTAATGTTTTGGTTTCTCCTAGTTCTCTGATTCGAACATATTACAGGTTCTTTCCATGTTAATGGTTATTTCACAATTTTTTTCTTCATAGAGCACATAGTGACTCATCAATTTCTTAAACACCCTTGTGAATAATATAATAGAGGCAAACTATGGAGAGATATATCCATTCTTTCAAAAACTTCATTATTTGTAACAACAAAATATGATCCATGAAATCACAACAGAACCCTTCAAAAAGTAAAATGACATCAATAACATTAATACAATCAAATTGAGTACATGTATACTGATGGCAAAAATAAAGATAAAGGAATGATCAAAATTGAGACAAATTAATCAGTGATGGCTTCTTGGAAGCACTGATTTATGCCAGATTCAGAAGGAAATGATGAAATCCAAGTCAACAAAGGGGCTCTATGTAAAATGCTGCAGTGAATAAAACATGAATAAGCTATGGTCCTCACTCTCAGGGCATTGATGATCTAATTCAGAAACAGTCCCATCTAACTCTAATATAAAGGTAGAGTGTGCTATGAGAACACAAAAGAAGGATGAATTTTTTCCATATTAAAGGATTGGACGTAATGTCATGGGTAAAATTTGAATTAAGCTTTGAAGTGGTAAAGCAGAGTGTTTAGAAGAATGAATAGATACCTTCCAAAGGAATTATTGACCTAAGTAACCATATGGCAGCACATTTTCTGGAATGTTCAGGGAAAAAGTACACAAGATGAATGAAAGAAGGCATTTCACAGAAGTGAGAACCTACAACTGTGTTTGGAGAGATAGTAGCCCAATTCACCAGGCTAGAAAGTCTCAAGAAGAAAAGAGGTTTGCCAAATATTAAAGTAAGGGAGGACTCTGAAAGGTTATTTAAGGAGTTTGACATCTACACATTCCAAATAGCAACATTTCCAAAGGATTCCAATTATAATTGAAATAGTATTATTAAGATCTGGCCTTAACTAGTTATTTGGTTGTGTTAACAAACCTCCAGTCTGAAGTGGGGTCAGACTGAATATAAGATAATCATTACAAGAAAGGAAGTCACAACTGTCAGGATTATATTTCAAGGAATAAGCATGCCAAAAATCCTTTCATTCTGGGACTGGGAGGCTGTCATTCAGTACTTTTTCAGCTCTTTTCATGGAGAAGCAACCAACTTCCTCATTCTGAATTTATATACATAGGTCCATTGTCAGAGCTACTCAATGTAATATTTGGATCAAATGTTTCACTGAAGCATGTGTTTTACTTAATTATTATATATTTTTTAATTTCACGTTCTTCTTTATCCTTTCTCTATCCTGATTGCCTAAAAATACTCTGGAGAGAGAGAGAGAAAAAGTCACTGTATAAAAAATAATTAGCACGTCCTCTCCTTTTTATAACTTTATAATTGAAATCTCATTAAAAGCTTTCTAGGTCTCTTTTTCCCTTAGTGACCAGGTGTCCCTAATTTGTTTTTATCCAATGTGACTAATTCCAGGCAAAGACTAGAAAAAGTCTGATACCTGTTGGAGAATAGCAATAGCAAGGTTAAATAAGTGGGGTGGTTTTTTCAGGTTGCCTTTAACCTCCTAAAAAACAAAACAAAACACAACCAAAAAGCTTCAACGTTTTTTTTCTTGGAGTCCTGCCTTTTTTTCAGTCCCAGTTGAAGATTCCAAGGGAAATGAGAGCACTATTTTGTTTCTCCCTTGTATTGCAGATAGGGGGAGGAGGTGGTTATTAGAGAGAAGCTCTTCCTTTCTCGGTTCCCCCTCTCTCCGCCTGACAGCACCGCTCTCTCGCGGGCTCGCTCGTTCTCCTAGGTGATCCATTTCTAGGCAACGTGGGGCTAGGGCTGAAGCTGCCAGGCTCGCTGCTTGCTCGCTTTCTGCATCCCGCCAGGCGAACCGCTTCAAAAGCATCCTGCAGCCCGCAGGCTTCCCTCCGCCGGCCCGGCCCCGCTGCTCGCGCCCGGCGCAACTCCCCCGCCACCGCGCCCGAGCGAACCGGCGCCCCGGGCCCGCCTCGCCGAGCTCTGCTCCCGCCTCGCGCAGAAAAGGAATTTTCACTGCATTACTATCTGCATTACCTTGAAGTTCACTTTTACTACCCCTTTTGGAGAGGGCTTTTTTTCCTTCCCTGTTGGAATCTGGCTGCTCCGCTTGGAATCTCCTAATCTTTCCTTTCCACTTAGATTTTATTTTGGCAGCGAAGACAAGTGATTCTCTGCGGGCCGTTGGGGCGGGGGCGAGGGGCGCTTTTTTTTTTTTTTTT